>NW_021703774.1:154430212-154803431 GCF_005190385.1 Monodon monoceros | reverse complement strand
TTTATGTGTTTGTGTGTATGTGTATTTATGTGTTTGTGTGTGTGTATTTATGTGTGTGTGTGTATTTATGTGCTTGTGTGTGTGTTTGTGTGTGTATTTATGTGTGTGTGTATTTATGTGTTTGTGTGTGTATGTGTGTGTGTGTACGTGCGTGCGCAGAGACAACAGCGGTAGAGGAACCAGAGCCCCCAGAGCCGTACTCGTGTCTGCATCTCCTTCCGTGGAGTGCAGGGACTGAGGGTCTCTGCATGACACCCCCGCCCCTGCGAGTCTAGCTCAGTGTCTGAGGGGACATGCGGTGTCTGACAGCGTGTCTGCTCCTCTGAGCGCGACTACCCCACTTTGGACAGGGACCTGGCCAGGCTGCAGGGCTCCAGTGGGGGCAGTTAAGTAGGACAAGGGTCAGGGTAAACTGAAGACAGATCAGGTTCGGGTGGTGTCACATGGGCTGCCCGGCCCCCTGGAGAAGTGGAAGTCTAGTCCACATGTGTGTCTAATGGGCTGTTCCCTGGGAGTGGAGCTGCACCTCAATGAACTCAGAGTCAAGGACGGGAGTGCTGGAGCAGGACCCAGAAAAGCTCCCAGTGTCAAGTTCTGGCTGTAGGAGCCGAGGGAAGGATGGGACTGTACAGTCTTTAGGATAGTGTGTCGAGGAGCTGGAGGGAGAACTCTTCAGAATGGGGAAGGGGAGGCTGGACTCACAGTGATCTGAGTCCCGCGTAGAGCTAGATGTTCCTGCCTCCTAGGGCGAATGCTGCTGCTTTCACGGGAAATTCTGCTAAATCTTAGGAACCTCTCAGCTTCCTAAGGGCCTTTGCACCTTAGGGACAGGTGTAAAGGGGGGACTCTAGGTATGCGTGTGCAGGGCTGATGCCGTCCTGAGTCCATTCGGCCCGAGCAAGCCCGCCTGATGAACGGCTGACAGGGTGACCCTGATGGGAATGGGGGCCCAGCTGGGAAGGCAGCGGAGCAGCCGCATGTCCCGGAGCTGGCTGCCACCTTCACCACCTGGGCTGGAACACACTTTTGACCCTGAACTACCGGTGGCCAGTCCCTGCGAGGACTGTCCCAGGAGGGTAAGACCCCACTTCTGTAGGGTACTTGGATGTTTGCGCACTTGTTTATCTTACGTGTCTGAGTGTACAGACCGCCTGGGCACAGATCCCTGCATTCTCTACCCTAATTAATTTTGGGGAGTGGTTTCTGATAAGAAGAGGATAGTTCTGTTTCACTCTAGGAGGGGAGGGAAAGGAGGCATCATGGGTAACTTTATTTCGGCTTGGAACCCCACCTTTCCTTGAGTCATGGAGCTTGTACCAAAGCTCCCGCTCAGCCTTCCAGGCCGCCTTCTTTATGCCACCCCTCCTTTCCTGCCAACTGTCCCCCTAGTGCTTCTTCCCCACCCTTCTCTAATCCCCATGCTTCTCTAACTGCCCAGCTCCCAACTTCTCTGCCTCCGCCCTCCCGGCCCACCTGAGCCGTGGCCCAGGCTGGGGACTCACCATCTGTGCCCGCAGATACATCTGTGCTTGGCTTGCAGTCAGGGCTGGAGAAGACGTGTTGCCCAAGAGTACAGCCTGCTGGGCGATGCCTGAGGCTGCTGCTGAGTTGACACTCTGAGCCCGGTTGATGAGCTGGGCTGCTGCCGGGGAGGCTGCCAGATTGATCTGAGGAGGGAGACACGCGAAGTAGGAAACAGGAGGTTCTGTGGGTTAACTCTGCCCCCCTTCATCCATTTCTTTCTCTCTGCCTCTTCTGTCCCTTGGTGGATTCAGCCTTCTTTAGGACCAGCTCTGATCTGTGGGCCCTGGATCTTCCCCCAGCACTGCTGCATCTCTGGCTTACGTGCAGAGCTGCAGGGAGGATCCGATGGGGAGAGGACTGAGCTATGAACAGAGAGCCTTGACGTTGGAAAGATGACGGGGAGTTATTAAAAGAAGTTAGAAAGCGGCATGCACTTTTTCTTTCTGGTAAGAGTCACAGGTTCCAGCCGTGGTTCTACACGGCAGGATTCACCACAACTGGGTCTGGAAGCCCAAGAGAATTTTGGGCAAAGAGGAAGGAGCCGGTCCTGGAGCTGTGGGCTCTGCCTGCTGTTCTCCGTCCTACTCACCGAGGATGACTGGGCGGGGGTCTGTGCAGACACACTGCTGCCTGAAGTGCTCCCCTGTCTGCTGGCCACCAGGCTTGCCTAGGAAAGGAGAATTCTCATCACTGGAGGCCCAGACCTCCTCCAGTCATGCCCCCCGGCTCTCACCTGCCGCAGGGTGCACTATAGGGCAGTGGTAAGGAGTCAAACCCTTATTCTGGCTCATCCACGTGACCTCAAGCAAGTGCCTCAGTTTCCTCTTGTATAAGGTGGGGTAACCACAGTGTCTACCTTGTAGGATTGCTGAAAGGATTACACGAGGCGGAGCATTTACATATAAGCGCTCGAACCGTCAGCTGTGACTGTTACCAATGTTTCCGGCTCTCTTCAGCTCCCACCCCACTGCACCCACTCTATCATACCCGGCCCACCGGCCCCCACGTGGAGCACCGGGCACGTACTGTCTGGAACGTCCAGCCTGCGTCCTCCCCGCGGCCAGCTTCTTCTCATCCCGCAGTGTCAGCTTCACTGTTCCTCCAGCAGACAGGCTCCCCCCTCCCCACCAGCTGTACCCACCGTAAGGTGGGCCCCCTTGTTACTCAGCCACAGCAGGCTGCTCTTCTCTTCTGCAGAGCTTCTCAGCGCTCTGGTAGTTTGCTACTTTGTCTCCTCGTCTGTTTGTGTTTCTGACCACTTGCTGTCTCCCCACCACAAGCTGCAAGAGGACAGGGTCCACGGCGTGCTCGGTGCCCGACATGAACTCTGGCGTGTAGCAGGTGCATAAAGATTCTGTCGAATGCATGACTGGGCTCTTCTCGGCCACTGAGGGCAGACAGGCCAGCTGAATGGGCAATGGCCTTCTCCTGTGGACACCTCCTCGCACCCTCGGCCCCCTCCCTGCAGTGTGCTGAGGCAGGGAGGCAGGCCCCCGCCAGTCCCTCCTTGGGCGAGGCAGGCGGAGAGGTCCAGCCGCCCTGCTTGAGAGCTGTGTGGCCTCGGGCGAGGCGCTTAGCCTCTCAAAACCTCTTTCCTCATCTGTCAGAGCACTCGGGATGACGATCACAGCCACTTCGCAGTGGTTCCGCGTCTGTGAGGACGCAGTAAGAGAACGCATGGGCACACGCGTGCAGTGCTTGCACTGCCCTTCCTTCGGGGGCACGTGCGGTGCTCCTGTGACGTCGTCTTACCTGCTGCACGGCCGCGAGGCTCTGGAGCTGGGCGCTGCTGAGGTGCTGCTGCTGCAGGGCCGCCGTCTGCAGCATGAGGTGCTGCTGCTGGGCCGCGTACATCTGCTGCAGGTACTGGGCCGCCGTGCTGGGCTGCCGGTGCAGGGCTTGCTGGATCACCTGCAGAGGGCGGGGGGCGGGGGGGGCGGGGAAGAGCCCGCGCTGCGGCCAAGCCTGCTCAACACCCTCTCTCCCCAGCTGCTCAGATAAGGACCAGGCCTTCGATCCCCACTCGCCAGGGAGCCGGGGAGACGACTGTGTGCAAAAGCTCCACCCGTCCCTGCCTTGCCTATCCAGCAGCTCTCCTCAGCACACACGCTCCCTGCTCCTCCCCGATATGGGCTACACACGCCACTACCGCCAACTCTCCGGGCAGTGGGAGCTCAGGAGACAGGAGTCCTTTAAGCCTCCGGTGACACTGGGTCCCACGCCAGGCTTGTTAGGTACCCCCTTCCCCGCCATTCTGCAGCCTCAGATGAGTCTGACTGGACTGTGGGGATGATGACGACAGAGGGAACCGAAGTTCAACAAGGCTGAGAGGAGGAAAGGGGTGGGAAGAAAGAGACAAGTCCGAAGCGCACCCTATTCGAGCTTTGAACACACAGCCAGCCAAACTCAAACCTGCTCAAGGTCAACGCCCTTCCGGCAGGGGCTTCCCCCAGCTGCTTGGGACATCCTACCGGTCCCTCAGAAGATGGTCCCCCTGGCCTTGCACAGCAGGGATGCTGCAGCTACAGGGATGCTGCCTTCCTCTTTTACTCTTTCCCTCCTTCTCTCTATCACTCTCTTTTGAGCCACCATCTCCCACTCCCTGGCCTTACTGCTATTCCCTCTTTCCTGATGGGACTGGCTGAGCCACAGTCCCTGGGAGATGACAAAAGGCTGCTCTTTGATCCCTTCCCACCCTCCCATCCCTCAAAGCCTCTTCTCCACCCCCAGGAACAAGGAAAAGCAAATGCCTTTCCTCCAGCCCTGAGACCCTCTACCTTCTTCTCCTTAGCCCCGTACATTTCTCCTCCCTTCTCACCTGGTCACCTTCCTGCTGTCTTCCCATGGGGTGCCCTACATGGGCCCTCGCTAGGCTCTGGCCCACTTCCCACCCTTCGCTCTGCTGCTCTGGCTCCAGGGCTGTTCTGCCCCAGGCAAGTGAGCCTCTAGTCTAGCTCTCTCCAGCTTAACATGACTTCCAGGGGCTGGCGGCTCTCGGACAAAACAACCTCTGGGCTCAGATTTGGGGTTCTGTAAAAACAACCTGATATCACAGATTCTCCATGGGCTCTGTTGTCTCCCCAGATACCCCCACCCCATCCCAACTCCTCCACCCACTTCCTTCAGTGTACTTTCCCCTCTGAGGGTCCTGGTTTACATGAGCTCAGTTCTTTTTATTCCTTGTTCTCCCCGGAATTTTTTCTTCTTATTGCCTTTATCTAGGCCTCTTTATTTTCCTTAGACCCCTAAAAGCACCCCCAAGCATCCAGACAGCAGTAGTAGAGATGGACTTTTTCTCACTGGAGGATGTCAAGGAACAGAAATAGGAGGCACCCCAATGGTCCTGCTTGGGTGCGGAACACAACTTTGGGTCACTCCATTTGCCAGAGCAGAAACCTCAAATCCCTTTTGCCTAGAACTGTGGTGCGGGGCAGGAGGGCACATCCTAACGTCAGCTGCTAGAAATTGGTGCTAAAATACTCATGTGCAGAGGGGCCAGAGGAGGAGGCTGGGGGAGGCGGCAAGGATGGAAGCATGGTTTCATTAAGTGTGAGGCAGAGAGAGCTGGGCGAGGGAAGACTCCAGAGTAACTGATGGGGTCTCCTTTAACTAGACTTTTCAGGCTCTCTCACCATCTGCTGTGGCTTCTCCTCCATCCCCTAATCCGGGCCTAGGGCCAGAGAAGGATGAGCTCACTCATCTAGTACATCCAAAATGCAATAGCAAAGCTATCAGAATCAACGCTTCTCGGCTGTGGTCTCTCTTTTCTCCCTAGTTTATCCAGGAGCCTCAATCAGACATCGTAGTGAATAAGAACACAGGTTTGGGGGGAATCAGGTTCAGCTTTTTTGTCTTCACCTGGTGACCCTGGATAAGTCACTACCTTCTCTGAGCCTCAGTTTTCTCAATTACAGAATTGTGCCTAATAATAACCACCCTCACAGCTGGAGAAGAAGATAAATAAGCAAAACGCTTCGGACAGTGCGGGGCACATGGCAGACGGCAAAACATGGTCATGACTGCATTTTGGAAGAGTGTGTAGTCACCCGGAAGGCCTCACAGATGACACTTTGCAAACCGCTGCTTTGGGGAAGAAGGCAAAAAGCTGTAAAGACAAAGGATTGTTTGGGGTTCTATTTTGGTCCTCCATATGTAAGAAACTTCGATTTGGTACAAGGAAGTGGTCACTTAGGTAGGGGATCTAGGTTGTGGCTGAGCAGATTCTAGTCATTTTTTCTCTTTGCTCTTTTCACTTGTGTGTCCTTTATGATTTCACATGTTTATCCTCCCCAAACGGCACTGTGGGATCTGAGTCACCAGATAAGAAAGGAATTTTCGGATCTGCTAAGTATTCCCACTCTCCCCAACCTTCCCTGATTGAATCCATCTAGTATCACTACTCCTCTAATGATGCACAAATATTTACCCACTGACATACGCCCTTATGCCCATTCTAGATTTAGCACCCGGGTCGTCCTACCAGACCATGCCAACACGTCCTCCCGGCTAGCCCTGAGATGATTAATCAGGTGGCGTCTCACCTGCACAGTCTGCCGGTCAGGAATGCCACTGTACACAGAAATCTGGGGCCCCGTGGGGCGGCCACTGCCACCGCTGCTGCTACTGACGCTGCCGGTACTGCTGGCGACACTCGCGCTGCTAGACGTATGGGGGACGGGCAGCTCGTTCTCCATGGCCTACAGGATGGCACAGTCAGGGCGCTCAGGTGGTAGATGAGCAGGCAGGTGCTGGGAGGGAAGAAGCAGGAGGGAAATGCTTAACAAACGCATTCTAGAGAATACACACGTAGGCATCCGCTCTCTACCAGCCTGTGTGGGACTACTTCTGAACTGAAGTCTGGAGCCACCCCTGCCATCAGGACAGGGCTAGGCTTGGCTCACTAGGCGAGGTGTGAAATCAGGTCAGCCTGAATCTAAATTTTACGACTTATTCTGCTAGAGGAGATGAAAAACAGCCTAGGAGGATCCCCTACGATGGGCTTCCTAGCAGTGATCTTAGGGACTATTCCTCACACCATCAGACTTTTCATCACTGGGGTAGAGAAACTGGACATCAGAGAAATTATTATTTGTCCATATTTATATAGGCAGTTCTTGAAAGAAATGGGATCCAAAATCTAAAGAGAACAGAACGAGAGAAAGAGGCAATAAAATAATTTGCTTTATTTTGTTTTGTTTTCCAACCAGAAGAGCTTCGAGTGTGTTTGGAGTCTGTTTCCTTCCTGAAGTACTCACTGAGTGCTCTCTGATCTAATGCTGAGCAGGGCACCACATTGAGCAATTTGGTGAAAATCACAGGTTTTGGAGTCAGAAAGACTTAGGTTTGAGTCCTGGCTCTGCCACTTACCAGCTGGGAAACCTTGGCAAGTCACACTTCTCTAACCTGTCTTAATCTGGCAGACACAAGAGCGTGTGGATTGTTGGGAGGATAAAGTAAATTAACAATACAAAGCGCTTAGTGGGGTGTCGAGCATATATTGAGTGTTCCTTATGCATTGGCTGTTGTTGTGGTTATTAAAACTGTCCCCAGTCTGTTTCCCGCTGTCCCGTTCCAGTAGGTCAATCCTCTTCCAAGGCGGAACTGGCAGAGCCTCCTGGAACTTCTATCCCAGTCACTAAGGGTAGAAGTGCCAGAAATTCCTTGAGGGACCAGCCGATGACTGGGATTCAGAACTGGAAGCTGCGCATCCCCTTGAGGCAAGGAGTGGAGAAGGGCTGGGAGAGAAGGAAGGAGTGGTGGGAAGGTCATGCCCATGTCCTAGGTCAAGTTCCTCTCTTTTTCTTCTTTCATGCTATTGTACTTCCTGTGCCCTGCTCAGCTGGAATCTACCTCGTCTTATGCTCCGTGGAAGGAAGCATTGGCTGGATAGAAAGCAGTAGAAGGCATAATTCTGATCTTGCAGAAACTGACAACCTAGTTGTCGAGATGAGGCTCCGTTGGGATTTTGAGGCTCACCAAGCAACAAGTCAGTAAATGGGAGTTAGATTCAAGCTTGGAATATCCCACAGAATCCCAAAGTCTCTTCTTAGTTCAAAGGCCCACCTCCCTTTCCCAAACTGTTGATCAGAATTGGGTTTCAGTTCTTGCTTTGCATCCCACCCTAGGAAATCTCAACGGAAGTATTAGTCCTTATAACCATAAACAAATAAAATAAAACAAGGCAGCAGCCACAGCAAATTAAGGAGAGGGCAGTCTACATCCTGGATGATCAAGCCTCAGCTCTATTTTTTTTTTTTTTTTTTTTCTTTTGCAGCAGCTAGGGCAGATCTTGGGCACAGTGTATACTCAATCCTTGATGAGAAATAAAACAAGACAACATTCTAAAGGAAGTGTGGCATTTGTTTATGGAAAAACTGCACAGGCAAGACAGCAACTGCTCCGAGAGAGAGAGAGAGAGAGAGAGAGAGAGAGAGACAGACAGACAGACAGACAGACAGACAGACTGACTGACCTTAGTAACGTGGGGACAATATGTTTCCTGAGATCTCTTGCCCGCCTGCCCCCTTCCTTCTGCTAACAAGCATGCCCTTCCCTCCTGTCTTCATCACCTCGTTCTTGGCTTCTGCATACCCTCTTCCGCTTTCCCCCTCTTCTGTCTTGTTAATTTCTGCCCCCAGCCCCTGGTTTTCCCATTCTTGCTGCTGCCTCCTCAGCCCTATCCTCTCTCACTCCTGTGCTCACTCCTGCCCTCCCTTTCCCCACCCTCCTGTGTGCTCACACTCACCTCGCTGTCTGATTCTCTTGGACACGTGCATATACCCCCGCCCTCTAGCCCTCGTTCCATTGACCCTGGCGGGCTGCTCTGGTTACTCAGATGAGCTCTCTCCCCACTCCTGCCCTCTTTTCTCTCTCTCAGACCCTCTCCCAGTTGCAGCCAGCTCACTCTGGGCCCCATTCCCTGGCTCCAGCTCCCTCCCCTCTCTCGTGGTCCCCCTGCCTGGCCATCTCACTCCCCCAGGCCTGATGAGGCACGTCCTCTCTTTCATTCCCATGCACATGCCCTTACTCTCCGGACAGCGCATGCTCCCTCTCCCTCCCCTTCTCGCTGGCTGGCCGGTTCTCTTGGTTCCAGCTCCCACTTTTGATGGCTACAGCTGTCTCTCCAGTGCACACATACACTCTCTCTCTGACTCCCTCTCAGTCTCTCCTGCAAAGCACACAGGAGGGAAGGACAGACTCTGCCTAAGAGACTAGGGACCGCTTCAAAGGAGAAGTAACATTTGAGCTACCTGAACCCACGCTTTCTCTGCTTTCACAGCATAAAGCTGCCCTGTCCCACCTTCCACTCCTTGTCAACCACCTCTAGAACGTTCCCGAATAAACACGCTCCTAGCTTTTTGCAACCTGAACATCTACCGCATGTGGGGTATGTTTGCTAAGTACTGGAAATTGAAAAGAGGTAGATGACATGGATCCTCCTTTTCGGGTTCATAACTTTTTTTTTTTTTTTGCTGTATGCGGGCCTCTCACTGTTGTGGCCTCTCCTGTTGCGGAGCACAGGCTCTGGACGCGCAGGCTCAGCGGCCATGGCTCACGGGCCCAGCCGCTCCGCGGCATGTGGGATCTTCCCGGACCGGGGCACGAACCCGTGTCCCCTGCATCAGCAGGCGGACTCTCAACCACTGCGCCCCCAGGGAAGCCCTCGGGTTCATAACTTTTGAAGGCATATTAGAAACAGTAAAACCTAAGGCCTCTTGCCCAGGAAAAAATGCACAGATGTATAAAAAAATGTACTTACAATTGGAGAGGTTCATGAATCCTTTGAAGCCTGTTCCTTACCTCTGGACTCTGTTTCTTAGTTGGTAGGGACTGGGCACGAAGTACAAAGTTAAAGATACAAATAATATTGCTGACCCTCTGCCAAATGAGCGATGAGACCACACCTGCTGGCGTTCAGAAGAGTGGGGTGTTGAGGAGCATGTGTGGTGTGACAGAGGGAAAGTGGAGGAGGTTACTGTAGGCTTTGTGAGCGCCGAGATTGACACTTCTGCTGGGTAGTCACTGCTGTAGGGGAACAGATGGCCAGCCCTTCCCTCTGCCCATTCTCTGGTCTCTCAGTCTTCCCAAGAGAGGCAAAGTGCTGAAGGAGACAGAGCATGGAGTCAGGCAATCCTAGCTCTGGGAGTGCTAGCTCTGCTGTGACTAGCTGTATGGCCTTGGGCAATGCAGTTTACCTCTCTTAGTTTTAGTTTCCTAGTCTGCAAAACTGGGTAATAAGAATTCCTATTTGGGGGCTGGTATATGTGGGTCAGGACTAACCTCTCAGCTTCATCCCACTTTTCTAACCTTATATTCTACAATGTGAGTCCACTGCTCTAGTTTGGTAGATCTGCTTTTTTTCTCCCAAAGACCACATACCCACGTGCTCGTGATTACCTCCTCCGCTCTTCAATTTTGAAGAAGTCCAATTTAACTTTTTCTTTATGGTTGCTGTCATATCTAAGAGGCCATTGCCTAATCCAATGTTTTGAAGGTTTACACCTAGGTTCTTCTCAAAGAGTTTTATAGTTTTAATTTTTACATGTAAGTCTTTGATCCATTTTGAATTAATTATTGTATATGGTGTGAGGTAGAGGTACACCTTCATTATTTCTTAACTTTTTTATCCTGGTAAAATATATATAACATAAAACTTGCCCATTCATAATGTTGTGAAACCATTACCACTATCTATTTCCAGAATTTTCACCACCCCAAAGAGAAACTCTGTCATCATTCAGCAATAACTCCCCATTCCTCTCTCCCCCCCAGCCCAGCCCCTGGTAAATTCTCATCTACTTTCTGTCTCCATGAATGTCTACTCTAGAAATCTCATATAAGTGAAATCATGTAATATTTGTCCTTTTGTGTCTGGCTTATTTCATTTAGCATAATGTTTTCAAGGTTCATCCATGTTGTAGCATGTATCAAAATTTCATTCCTCTTTATGGCTGAATAATGTTCCATTGTATGTATATATCACACTTTGTTTATCCATTCATCCGCTGATGCACACTTGGGTTGTTTCCATATTCTGACCATTGTGAATAACACTACCATGAGCATTGGTATACAAGTATCTGTTTGAGACCTTGCTTTCAGTTCTTTTGGGTATATACTTAAGAGTGGAAGTGCTGGACCATATGGGAGTTCAATGTTTAGCTTTTTGAGGAACCACCAAACTGGCTATTTCCTACCTCTGTGGTTTTACTCATGTTGTTCCCTTCCCCTGAAATGCCTGCCTTCCATTTTTCACTTAACCAGCTCCCTAGATCATCAGAACAACTTGTGTCTCTTCTGTGAAACCTTCACTGAATGCAGCGTCCTCTAACACTTCTCTTGCTTCACACTGGGTCTTAATTTCTTTCTTAAAGCCATCCAGTTGGTTGACTTACCCCAAGACACTTTGTGCTTACCTCTCTCCTAGCACTTGTCATCACAAGAAAGTGATTTACTTGTGCGTCTGTCTTCCCCACGAGACTCTGAACTCCTGAAGAGTAGGGATCGTATCCTGTTTTCCCGTATATACCTAGCGTTTCATTCCATAAATGTTTATTGAACAAAATTGCTTGAAACACGCCATACTCCATCCTACTTCTCACTGGAAAGCTCTGCTTCCTTTCTGCCTCATCTTCAGAATTCTTGCCAACTACTTTAAAACATATAGCGCTGGTGATTTAATTTCAGTACCTTCCATCAACAGTATCTACACTAATAATATTATTTATTAAGCACCTATTATGTGTCAAGCACTATAGTGAGTGCTTTATATATACACATGACCTCCCTTATGGGGTAGGTATTATGCCAATTTTGTCAATGAAGAACTTACCAAAGTAACTTATCTAAGGTCATCACAAAACTAGGATGCAAAACCAAGTCTGACGCCAAAGCCAGAGCTCTTCCCACACTACACCCTCTGAGACCTCACCCATGATCTCACCTTGAGCAATTATTTCAATGACATTGGCCAAAGTCTATATTGGAGCATACTAGATTTTCAGAGGTGTTAAGGAATTGCGATTGCTGAATTTAATCCCTAATTATTAATTAATGTCTATTAAATGTTGTATATTACAAAATAACCTCTCTCTATATATAATATACAAAGGATAATACACAAGGGTACCCACCAGTCAATTTAAGAAACCGAACATTACCACAATCTAAGAAACCGAACATTACCACAATCTCCCTTGTTTTTCCTATGCAAAAACTGAACCCTAGTTTTTGGGGAAGTGAGTCACTCAAGGAGATAGGGCTCCGCTGACTGTCCTGCAGCAGCATGAACACGGAGGCACCCCCAGAAAACCGGCTGGACTCATGGTGGAGATTTGCTCAACCAGAGGGCTGGAGTTTGCCCTAAGGGGAAATTTGAAGCTAGGGTCCTGCCATATGTCACTTTCTCACTGGTATCCTGGTGGAAGGGAACTTCTGTTGGAAAGAAACAGAATTAATTAGGAAGCGTGGAACAATACAGCAGCTTTCAAACTTTTTCTACTATAGTTCCCCTCTTTGAACCCAAGTTTTTAAGGCCTTCTGCCTCAAAGCTCTGCTCTGTGGGCTCAAAGCTCTGAAGGCTCAGTGAGGGCCACCGAGGCACATGTGGAGTCTCCTAACACTCCGAACTGGGGCCCCACGTTAGAAAATCTGAACACTTCAACTCGCTCGGCATTAAGCATTTTACACACCCCTATTCAATTTCCTTTTAATTCCTACCCTTATTCCTCCTTCTAACTAGTTCCTTACTTCTCCCCACAAGGCCACCCATCCCTGTGGACTCCTACTATGAACCCAAGCCAAATCTGATTAATGGCTATAATGTCTAGAACTGAGAGTCTCTTTTTCTCTGGGTTCCAACTCACTGTGTGGTTTTGTGTGAGCCGGAGCTCGGAAGGCTGTGATTCATACGTACTTTAGTCAGTTTTCCCCTCCCAACCGCGAGGGACCACTTTGAGTGATGTGCTGACTGTAACCAGCTCCAGACAGCGATCTGATTACAGGTCTCTGCTGCCCAGAGGGCCTGAGACCGGCAGCTGGAGAAACGCTGATGCTCCTGCCCTCCCAGGAGCCACCGAGTCTGGAGAACACTAGGCCTTTGTCCCGAGGGTCAGGGAAATCCATTTGCTACGGATTACAGCTGTGACCGAGGTTCCAGGGAAGTAGAGGGGAAAGAAAATGAAAACGGAGCCCTCCAAATGGAGCTTAAAGCCCTGGGGCAGAGTGGGGTGGGCTTCTCCTATGGAAGCGGGGACTGACGGGCGATGAGAGGTTAGTCTCCCCCACAGAGGCTGCTGCTGTTATCACCCCTGTAGTGGCTCGCGGGACAGAGTTTGAAGAGGCAGGCGACGCTGTTCTTTGCTATGGCTCTGCCTCTCCTCTGGCTGCCTCTCTGTCCAGGAATAAGTCAGTACTGGCAAAGCGTTCAGGCTCTCTAGACTCAGGGGCCCGAGGGGAGGTCTCCTTATGCCTCCCTAAGTTACTGCATCAACCTAAGTGTCCTGATTTGCACTGATCTGATTATGTCTCTGGCAGCTGTCTGAGGTTACTGATACGCTGGAAGCAGTCCAGATGGATTCAGCTCAAACCACCGCAGAAAGTTCCCTCTCTCTCCCCAATCCTCTGCATGTTGTCTCCTTTAGTGTCTCTAGAAACCCAAGCAAATAAATGAGGGCTCACAAAGCAGAAATGAAGGATGAGACGTTAAAACTGACCACACAGTCCCAGCCATCAAAGTCGAACAATTTCATTGTGAAACAGAACCCAACACATAAATTTTAAAAAAATTTAAGAAAGCCCTGGGATGCATTTATTTATTTTACTTTGTACTCTGAAATAATCTTAGACTTACAGAAAAGTTGGGAAAATAGCCAAGAGTTCCTATATACTCTTATGAACCACAGTATAATGATTAAAACCAGGAATGTCACATAGATACACTATTATTAAACAAATTACAGACCTTATTTGGTCCTTCTTCTGGTCCAGGATATCACATAGCATTTGGTTGTCATGCCTCCTTAGTCTCCTCCAATCTGTGACAGTTTAGTCTTGTCCTGTCTTTCATGCCATTGACATTTTTGACGAGTACTGGTCAATTATTCTCTAGACTGCCCCTCAATTTGAGTTTGTTTGGTGTATTTTTTTTTTTCTCATGATTAGAACGAGGTTAGCCTTTTTTGGGGAAAAATACCACAGAAGTGATGTCGTGTCCTTCCCAGCGCCTCATCTCAAGGGATACATGTTATCGATAGGTCTATCATTGGTGATGTTAACCACAGTTACCTGGTTAAGGTCAGAACCTCATAAATTTAAATGAACAAACTTTTTCTGAAAGCTCATTGTTTTCTTTATAATTTAGCAAGTGTTTCCATAACAAGCTGGTGCTGGTTGGCTGAAGAATGTAAAGAGGAACAAGAAGGATTTGATCTCTTGTGGACGGAACATACAGTTAACGCCAGGTTATGTAAACACTGAGTGTTTGCGGTGGAGACACTTTAGTCTCACTGCTCTAAGACGGGGCAGCCGTGCAGCCTGCCTCGTCTATGGCAGGGCCTGGCACTTCTGTAACGGCCTGAGAGCAAATATTTTAGGCTCTGCTATGACCACGCAACTCTGCTGGGCAAAAGCAGCCACAGACAAGTCCTAAGTGGAGTGGGGCTGTGTTCCAATACAATATTAGTTACAAAAAGGGAGGTGGGCTGGGTTCGGCCTGCGGGCTGTAGTTTCCAGGGCCCCTGATCTGTGCACACCCACATGGCTGACCGTGTACCTGCAGCAGGTTGGCTAACAGCATGGGCTTTGGTGTTAGAAAGACCTGGGTTCAAATTCTAACCAGGCCACACATTAGCCGTGTGTCCTTGAGCAAGTTAAGTCACCTTTGGGGCCTCAATTTCTTCAGCAGTGAAATGAGACCCCATTTCCCTCATGGGCTGGTTAAATGCGATGTCTGTAAAGCACTGAGGACCATACTTAGCAAACAGTAAGCACGTGATGAATGGCAAGGCTGTGAGCCTGATCTGGGATTTGGAAAATGATCCCTTTAAGCATGTTACATAGTGAGGATCCCATAAGTTATTTTTATCATGGGTCACAGTCACGCTCAAAAGTCTCTTTATAAAAAACCATGGTCTGTTTCACCTGTTTAAATGTTTGTCTCTTTTGTAAAGGGCACTTTTCGAGAAGGCTTTTTAGGAACATAAGATTTAAAGGCAGCCCATCTCTATATTGAGCAAGGATGCGTGCTCTAGAGCCGGCCTGCCTGGGCTCAACCTTCAGCTTCCCAGTTTGACTCCAAGCAAATTAGAAAGCCGCTCTAGGCTTCAGTCTCCTTACCTGTAAAACTGGGACAACAATACCACCTGGTAGGGTTATCTGGAGCATTAGATAGGTTAACACATAGACAGCAGTTAGACCTGTAACTGGTACTTAGTAAACACTTAAAAAATGTTAGCTGCTGTTGTCATGATATGATGAATTATTATTATTATTGACATTATTAAAGGTTCTTCAGTCTTAACTCCAGGGTTTAAAGAGGGATGTTATTCTACTGGTTTCCCAGAAGACAAACTTGGATCCAATCATTATGTTAAGTTGGTGCCTAACGTTAGGACATCCATCTCTTTAATTTCCCAGCTAGCCATCGTATACTGTATCCATGTCCTTTTTTCTCTCACTTCAAATATTGCCTGTTATGGGTTGAACTGTGTGCCCTCAAAAAGATGTTCAGTTCCTAACCCCCAATATGTCAGAATGTGGCCTCATTTGGAAACAGGGTCATTGTAGATGTAATTAGTTAAGATGAGGTCATACTGGCACAGGGTAGGCCCCTAATCCAATCTGACTGGTGTCCTTATAAAAGAATGCAATGTGAAGAGGCAGGCAGACATACACAAGGAGAAAGCAGCCACGTGAAGATGGAGGCAGAGATTGGAGTTATGTTTTCATAAGCCAAGGGATACCCAGTGCCACCAGAAGCTGGGAAGAGACAAGGAAGTATGTCAGAGGGAGCGTGGCCCTACTGACCTGGATTAAGACCTTGATGTTAGACTTCTAATCTCCAGAACTATGGGACGGTGCATTTCTGTTGTTTGAAGCCACCTAGATTATGGCACAGAAAGAGAGTAGGTTGGGGTAGGGTAAAAGAAGACTATTTCTTGAGAGAAAGATACTTTAATTTCCATCAATAACCTCAAACTTAGAAAAATCTTCTTTTGTGTGTCTGGTGACAAAGTAAATTCTTCATGCTATGGTTTTAGTCAATTCTTCCTTGTTTAGATTTAGTAGAGCTCTGCATTCCTGGGATTTATAGAGAGAAATCTCAGGAGTCAAGGCTATAAAAAGACCTCTATAAAAAGCCTCTCCATACTAAGTTTCTCCACAGAGCACACATGCACACCTCCCTCCCCCATTTCCAGAGCATGCCATTTTCTGCTACTCCATCTCAGCCTTGAACTGGCCCGATGCTGGGTTAAACCATGGTAGGCTAGTCTTTCTGCCACTGCTACTTCTTGACAAGCATAACTAAGCCAGGACAGGGATCATGGGAAACAGCCAGGGTTTCAAAGTAATTGTTTAAGGGCATGGAAATTTATCTATAAAGTCTTCACCAGCCTTTTTTTCTCTTCTTCTTGTCCTACCCTCCAAACTGGATATACCTCAGACCTACCCCGTGGTTCTACAGGTATCTCTTGACTCTTTGTAGCACTTGAGGTTAAGAAGTTAGCTCACTCTGTGAACACCAGGGTTAAGAGTACCTTGGAGAAGCGGGGGCTATACTGGGGTGCTGCCACCGGAGCATGCTCCCCCCAGAGCTTATTCCAAGAGTGTAGGCTTCCTCCTTTAGAGTCTCCTTTTACATCCCCTATGAGGAGATTAGGAAATGGGGCTTTGATAGATTATACAGAGACAGGTTCCCTGGGATGGAAGTGGTACCTCCTGTCACGAAGACTCTTGGTCTGTATGTGAATGATCCTTTATCCACTAGGAGGCCAGTGGCCTTAGGCCTGGCGCTGGTAACCGACAATTCTTGCCATTTTGGGGGTCCTTGCTCAGGGACAGCAGCTTGATATGCATGGTTTCATTTATTCCTCACAACAAACCTATGACACAGGGATTATGTCTTCATTTTTCCCACAAGAAAACTGTGGTTCAGAGCAGTCCAATAACTTACGTGCGGCCACGGAGCTTGCAAATGGCGGGCACAGGATCTGAAACCAGGGTTGCAAGTCCACACACAAGAGGCAGAATGACTTGTGCTCACTCCAGTCTAGGCCTCTCTGGGCCAGTGAGTTCTCATCAGTTTAACTTGGCTCCTATTGCCTTCCTGCTAGACTGTCTCACAGGCGATATCTCAAGCAGGGGGTCAGTCCACGGGGGGCCTGTCAACTGTAACTCTTCCAGGGCTTGCCTCGTACTCCAGAAATCACACCTGGAGTGATAACTGGGGCGTGTTTAACCTTTGTAGGTCTTTCCTGTTCCTATTTTCGGATATATTATCTTACTTAGATATAAGCCTGGCCCTGTTGGCGGTGTTTACAAAACCATTTGCACAATCTAATTGAAATGTAATACAAAGCAAAAACAACTGCCCCACAGTCCTTTGGGGAGTAGGGATGAAGGAAACCTACCTTTCCCGAAAGCCCACTATGTACCAGGCACAGGCTCAGGGAGGCAGCTCGATTTAGAAGAAAAAAGGAGGAGCTCCATATTCAGAGAAAGCTGCTTTGATTTCTGCCTCTGCTCTAGCTAGGAAACCTTAGACAGTTTACTTAACATCCACAAGCCTCAGTTTCCTCATCTGTAAGCAGTGCTAATGATACAGATTTTCAAGAGTTATTGGGAGAAGTGAATAATAAAATGCAAGCAAGACACCTAGCCCAGTGAGTGGCACAGAAGAGGCATTTAATAATTATTAGCCTCCCTCTGCCTGCTTACTCTTTCTGGCATCGTTTTGGAGTAGTAATTACTGCTGAGGAAGCAGGCGCTGAGTGGTCAAGTGACTCGCCCAAGATCACAAAGCTATTAAGTGGCATAAACCAGAACGGTCTGAGAATAGAACTCAAACCTGAACTGTAAATATGGGAGGTGACTTGAACGTGGAGAAGGGAAAACACTCGAAAATCTGGGCTTTTAATCCTTTACAATGATTGAACATACTCTTATTCCAGGCTTGATTATAAGTTCTTCCCCAGAGTCCAAAAAGCCCCATTCTCAAACTTTAGGAATTTCCTTCCTAAGGAAAGGGCGGGAGAAAGGAAAAAAAACCCCACCCCACCTACAGGTGAAACTGGAAGAAGTGGTAACCAGGTAGACTTAACCATGGTGTGTGTGGTGTGTGTATGAGAGGCACGTGTTCACGCATGTGCACTCATGCACATGTGTGCTGGGAAGGAAGGGGGAAAGCGAGAGACTAGAAGCTTATTAGCGTGTGTTATTTCTAGATTAAGTGCCTCACACAGCTCCAAGCTCTGTGCGGTAAGAGTGCTTCAGAAATCCAGAGAGTAAGTGATCAATAAACACTGTTCTTGGAGCTACTTTTCATGCAGTGATTGGTTTGTCAGTTGGCAAGGTGTCTGGACTAGTACCAAGCCTACAGTACATTGTAAACAGGTGCACAACTTGAGATTTTAGCCTCCTTCCTCCACCCCTCTCTTCCCATCTTCTTTGGGACAGTCCCCTCCTTAGGCCCTCACTGCTTCAGCCCAGCCCACCAGTTAAAGGACTTGGCCATTCCTAAGAGGCTTTCTCTTGCTGTGCTTCTGCCCCAGCAACTTGTCCTGGCAGCTGTTTCATAGCTTTGGGATCACAAAGCAATTGCAGAGTAACCCCCACACTAGGCACACCCCCCACCCCACCCCACCCCGGCCCAGCTCAGGGCCTCCTTTCCCTTCTTTGTCCCAAATAATAGCCTCTAATTGCTATTAACATTCCTCTCTAGCACACACATAAGGCATGTCTGTGGTCAGCCTGTGATCTACTGTCACCACCAGTCTTTTGTTTCCTATTGTACTTGGAATGTTATGTTCTATCCCATTTTATACCCATGCGTTTGCTTTTCTTCTCTTGGCATACCTGCTGGCTTTTAGCTTCTTGTATTTCTAAACCATCTCACTACTGTTTGTAGAAGAAAACTATCTAAATGGGGTAGATCCCCCTCAATCTTCTACTCTTTCCAGTCAAGTATATGTTTACCCTACTTTATTCCTCATATTTATAAAACTTAGGTAGCTAGTTTTGATAGCTAGAATAGGACTGCAGAGTGGAAATTGTAAGGAGATAGATTTCAACTCAACAGAAAAAAGTGCTTACTAACGGTTGGAGTTGCTAAAAGTGGAGTGGGCTGGTTTGTGAAGAAGTGAGTTTCCAGTCGGCGGAGGCAGTCAAGCAGAGGGTGAGTCATGGCAGGTGTGATCCATGCGGCGTTTGCCTCTAGGGTCTCTTTTAACTCTGGTAGTGTATAACCATGAAAATATTTTACTGGACACCAGAAATCCAAGGGAAAATGTAAGTTGTTGCTTATTTTTATAGTACTTCCATTTATGAACGTTCTAAATGCTAGTCTTGTTTTTCAAGAGGCAGGTCAGCTCCTCACTGGTTTTCATCATTCTAGTTACCAACAAAAAGAGTAAACTCCATTAGTGTGAACTTCCTGATTCTCATCATCTACTCAAATGAGAAACTATTGTTCTTATTTCATGGATGGGGCAGCCACAAAGTGGCTAAGTACAGAAGCTGATCATTTCTTTGGTTGGACTTTGAGAACACTGGTGAAACACAAAACTAGCTCACCCAACCAACATCCATCCTTCCCATGTTTGTTGAACAATTATTATGTGCTTGGTACTGAATGAAATACAAAAATGATTCAGATATTGACTCTGGAGTTAAAGTTTATGAGGAGGAATAAGAAAAGTACATAAATAAATATAACAGGAATTGGCAAACTTTTTCTGTAAGGGGCCAGTTAGTAAATAGTTCAGGCTTTGAGGACCACGTATGGTCTCTGTTGCATACTCTTCTTTGATCCCCATCCCCCAACCATTCCTAGTTTGCTGATCCCTGAAATGTAATAAGGTGTAAAGTGATAACCTTATTACATTTTGAATTAGCTAGAAGTTTCATTTGGGGTGGGCCTGCAAAGATGGGTTTGATTGGGACTTTGGAAGTAGGGAGGGGGCATTCTAGGTGGAAGGAGATCCTTCCCATTACATGCTGTCCTCCATTTTCTATTCTTACAGCAGAGGTTTTCAAAGAGTGGTCAGTATCATCTGGGAACTTATTAAAAATGCAAAATTTCAGGCCCACAGTGGTTCCCAAACTTTAGCATACCTGAGAATCCACCTGGAGAGTTTGTCAAAACAGACTACAGGCCCCACCTGCAGATCTGTGATACTGCCGGTCCAGGGACCACTGTCTTGGAGAGCATCTGTCACATCTGTACATAGGGTGTTGACGCTGCCCTGCACCAGGTTCGTGCCATTTAGTGCACATACTCAGAAAGGGGCTTTGAGCCACTGTAAGTTCAGGATGACTTTTTCCTCTGGGGCAGGGGCTTGGAATCTTGTTAGGCTCACCCACTGGAGGTAGTTAGTCCCTGTGGAGGGCTGTCTGCTTGGGAGCCTGCGTTCCCTTCTGCGCTTGCTTATTGGCACACATTCTGTCTTCCTCCTGATACATTTGTATATTTGTATCGCTGTTACAAAATGGTCCCCTCCCACTGGGCAGGGGACCACCTCCACTGATCAGGCCAAAAAAAAAAAAAAAAAAAAAAGACAGTCCTTCTATTTTTGCATTTAAATTAAATGACTTCTAAAAACTCAGATGTCAAGCTCAGAGAGACTGAGCTGAGGAGGCGGGTAGAAGGGAAAGACAAGCCAGAGAGAGGACCCAGAGGAATCTCAGAGGAGGCTGTGGGCAACCAGACACAAGAGGAGTCATTAATCTGGCAGGCATTGAATGGTACAAGGCAATTAGCTTGCCTGGGGTCGTAGCCAGCCAATGAAGTATGCAGCACGGCAATGGAGGGTCTAGTGTAAGGGCAGGGTCATTGCTAGGGAACTCAAAAGGAGGACAAGATAAGGGAGGTTAGAGGCGGGAAAGCCATCTGGGACTAGCGGGAAGGGAAAGGAAAGTACTCATGGTCTCTATGGATATTCATTACCCCGTGGAAGTGTCCAGGTGTAACTGTACACTTGTCAGGGCTTTTGCCATGCTGCTATTCGAGTATACAGTCTTGAAAATGATCTAAGTGCTCCAAAGTGCATGCGTGTGCACATGTGCCCACTTGCGCATGTGTACACACACACACTCGCTCGCACACACACACAAATGCTCTCTTCATGTTACTCTTCATTCACCTGCCAAGTCCAATCAGGCAGAAGGGTAGGCTGAGGACTGCCTGGCTGAAAAACGTAGGATCACCTGCCTAAACACTGCTGGAGTCATAACGGACACAATCCCAAACTTCAGTTTACGGCGCTTCCTTCCACATTTGAAAGCATGCTTGGATTTCCTCTGTCACACGCCTCATTCACATGCACATTCTCAGGTCTGTTCTTTGCAGGCATTCTGCAGCCACGCGAATGGGGTCTTATCTTCCTACACACACTCTCCAGACACATTCATTTATTCATCGTCACTTGGAGTCGCTCTCATATATTAAGCACTACCTCCTGCTTCTAAAAATCACTTCAAATGTCAGAGTTGCTTCCATAGCTCCTGTTCCTGCTGTCTGTAGGAACTGCTAGCTTTGTCATACTTATAAGAAAGGAAAATGTACCAATCTTGGCTTGACTGAGTAAAGAGCCCAACCCAAAGCAGATTGTCCTACCGTGGGATGCAGGTTTGTGGCTGTGGTGTTCCCGCCTTCAAGACCATCCCATTCATCTCTCTTTGTTCCACTCCCTCTCTCTTCCTGCACAACGCTGCAACCACACACTCCGGGTTGGGAAAAAAAAAAAAAAAAGACAGCCTAATTTCCTGATGATTATGTTGTTACCTAGCAACAGCCAATGGGGGGCTGGGCTTTTTGCCTGCAGTATTTCATGCAAATAGTTTGGAGAAATTGCAGGGTAATCCAGGCTGCTTAGTCTGTCTTCTCAGGGGACGTATTACAAAATAAAACCAACCCAAAAGGGGACTACTGAAGCCAGGCACATGCTTCAGATAGCAGGCCATCTGATGTCTTTTCCTCACCCCCTCTGCCCTGCACCCCCTGACAAAAGAACGCGGGTCCCACAGACAGACACTCAGGGAGGCCAAAAAGTTGAAAAGAGGGGCTCATTAGCAGCCATCCTTTACCCTGGATCTCTGTTCTGATAAATGGAGCCCAGAGCAACCTCTGATACTCTGGAAACCCTACTTCCCCGGGAAGGCCAGAACACTGCATTCTCAGTAGTTGTCTGTGGAGGACATGA
Organism: Monodon monoceros; assembly: GCF_005190385.1. Classification (NCBI taxonomy): domain Eukaryota; kingdom Metazoa; phylum Chordata; class Mammalia; order Artiodactyla; family Monodontidae; genus Monodon; species Monodon monoceros. The sequence continues at coordinate 154,781,490 of NW_021703774.1, read as the reverse complement.
AGTAGGAGGCTCCACAGCCCTCCTGTTCAGAAAGGAGCTAAAACGTGGCACTTCTAGCCTGATTTAAGATCCTCATCTATGCCCACTCTGGCCTGTCTCACATGGGAAAACCTATTATTCACAATTGCATTCTTCCTGGTGCCCACTGGCAAATCCTTACTCAAATGGTTGAACAATGAGAGAAGCCACATCACTCAGAAGACCCCTTAAAGAGGTTTTTGTTGTTGCTGTTTTCCCAACAAGGATTGAGCATTTGATATAAAACGTTGTCAGGAGTCACACAAACCAGCTTTCTGTAAGGCTTAGGGGCCAGTTCACTCAGATCTGAACTGGTGTCATAAAAGGTGAACTCAGAAGACAGTGTCCAGGTCTGTCTCCCCTGGTGGAGTGGGCCAGGCTTCAGATGGTAGGGATCAGATTTCAGTGGTTTGTTCTGTTGTAGTTGTTGACTCAATGCTCAGTAATCAGCGGCTGGATAGCTCCTCCCTGTTGTCTTAACACCGCCTCCAGCCAGCAGTCTTGCAAAGGTGTGTTGTTGGTTACATGGTGAATAGCTAGAGCAGCCCAAGTTACCACTGGGATGGAAAACCGACTCACAATCCTTATCCTACTCACTTGTGCCTTTTACGAATTTGTAAGACAAGAGATAATTACACTTCAATCATTACAGGGAGGTGGTGACAGCTCTTCAACCTCTGACATTCACAGCCTTGCCATCCATTAAGGAACCAAAGAAAAGAACTGTCAATCTGCCCTTGTTCAGAAAGGCAGAGTTAAGGAATCCCACTCATCCGGGGTGTTGGAAACTCTCTTCCCACTCCAATCCTATGGTGAATTTCAGAAAATTCTTTGAGTCAGGCACATTTATCCTCATAACCTTGGAAATCTTACAATAAGCCCCATTTTATAGAAGAGGACACTGACGAGCAACTTGGCCAAGTGATACAAGGTGGAAAACTGGGATCAGAAAGCTGGTCTTTTTACTCTGAAGTCTGCATTGTGACATCCAGGTCATCCTAGACCATACCCAAGTCTTTACAGCAGTAAAAATAAAGGGATAAAGGGAACAGCAACAGAAAGCCACTTTTCAAAGTAAAAAAACACTAAACGTTTTGCATTTAACATAGTGAAATATATCTTCAGTGATTTTTACCTCTGGTTGCACATTAGAACCCCCAGATGATTATGTCAGAAACAATTACACCTGGGCCACAATCCAAACTAATTAATTACTTAAGAATTTCTGGGGATAAGGGGGAGGCATTGTATTTTAAAAGCTCCTCAAGCTGCTTTGGAAAATGGTCTGGCAGTTTCGTATAAAAATAAACATATACCTACCCTATTACTCAGAAATTCCATTCTTAGGAATTTATTCAAGGAAAATGAAAACATCTGTCCATAAAAAGCCTCATACAAACATGTTCCTGGCAGCCTTATTCATATTAGCTAAAAAACTGTGGTACATCCATATGGTGGAATACTAGTCAGCAATAGAAAGGAACAAACTATCCATCCATACAGGCAACACCATGGATGTATCTCAGAAATGCTATGCTGGATGAAGGAAACCTTACACATGAGTGCAAACTGTATGGTTCCACTTACATGAAGTTGTAGGAATAGGAAAAGTTAATCTAGGGTGGGAAATATCAGAGTGGTGATTACCTCTGGAAGTGGGGGGATGGGGGATAACTGGAAGCGGGCATGAGGGGACTTCCGGGGTGATGGCAATGTTCTATATGGTGATAGGGGGTGGTTTACATTAATGTATATTATATGTATACATATACATAGTATATGTATCTGTCAAAACTTACAGAACGGTGTACTTCAGGTCTGTACATTTCATTGTACATAAATTTTACCTCAAAAGAAAAAAGAAACAAATATTGAACTCCAGTTAATGATATGCATGCTGAAGTGTTTAGGGGTGAAGCATTCTGATGCCTGCAACTTACTTTGAAACTGCATAAAAAAGAAGCTAGGCTCATGAATGGATAGAGGGATGGATAGTTGGATAGATATGTGATAGGGCAAGTATGGTAAAGTGCTAACTGTAGAATCTAGAAAAATATACATACATAATATTCCCTGTATAATTCTTTCAACATTTTCATATGCTAAGAATATTCATAAATAAATAAATTTGGGGGGAAAAAGCTCCCCAGGTGATACCAGTGAGCAGACATTGGGATAAAAGACACATTTTAATTGTCTTAGTTGAAAAGTACAAAATGAATAATGCTGTGTCCCTAATCTCCAGAGATGACTGCAATCACCCCCTCAACACACACACACACACACACACACACACACACACACACAGAAAAGAAAAAAAAAATCTGAAACCCTGGAATAAATGAATAAATGGTCAAGTTGAAATAAGACTTCCTAGAGTCAGGCTAAATCTTATGAGGACACTATGGCCTACTTCGCACTGGACTTAAATAGGACACATCATTTGACATATGGTCTGATGAGACAAAATGTTTGAAATGAGGACAGCTCTGGAAAATCTAGGCAATACAGTGGCTATACTTAAGCTCTAGAACTGGAAACCCTTAAACCATGCTCAGCAAGTATGAGAGTGAAGTGCTATTCACTACTCAGCATTTGGCTTAAAAGCTCCTATTCAGCCCCTGATTCTCCTCCAGGGCTTGTACGTCTAGGCTTCTCAGAGTGTAATTTTCCCTCCTCCGTTTTCTCCCAGTTGGACCACAAATCCATAGGGATCATGCAGGGTTGGGCATTAGAGAGGGAGAAGCTGGTGTGTGGTGCTCCAAAGGATCGGCATGGACAGTTGATTTCAACGGGGTGGGGAAAGGGTGAGGGGAGGAGTAATGGGGGAAATAATGCAGTCAAGTGCAATATGGAGCCCCTATTCCCTGAGCTGCCCCATTTATTCTGTGTAATTGCTTCATTTCCACCGGCGGTGCATCTCAAAATGAATTTCATTACTGGTGCCTTGGATATCATATTGATTACCAGTTTCATCGATTCTTATCTTGCTAATTAGCATATAAATTAGCCATTTGGGGGAGGCATTAGGCAAAATTGAATTTTCTCCTTAATCTTCTTTCAGAAGGTAAATGAAAATGGATGTGGCCTGTTAAGGCCCATGGCCTTCCCATGACAGATCTAAGTGCTGTTCACAGCCAAGGAACCCTTTCCTTGGGGCGAGAGAAGGTTCATGGGAGCAGCCTTCCTACCCCACCCATTGGATGATACTGCTGCCGTCAGAACCCCTTCAGAGGTATCAAGAAAATTTGAGGCAGAGGGTAGATCTGCAAGCAGAGACATGTTCCCTTGGAGCAGACATTCTGCGCCGATGGACAACAGTGTCTGCTTCCACATACACATGATGCAGTGGTGTTTACTTCCAAGGCTGGAACCGAGAACGCCATTCTGCTCTTCGGTTCAGCAGTAAGATCAAGGCTCTGGAATCAGATAATCTGGGTTGGAATGCCTGCTCTGCCCCTTACCAGCTATGTAATCTTGAGCACTTTATCCTCTCGAAGGCTTGCACTGTCCTCATCTGTACAATGGGGACAATCACAGCACTGCCTTCATTGGGTAGCTGTGAGGATGAAGAGAGAGAATGTATTTGGAGCGCTCAGCACAGAGCCCAGCACCCAGCAGAGCTCACAGAACGTCAGCGTTCTTTAGCAGAGAAGAATCTTAGGAAACCAGGTGCCAGGGTTCTCCAGAGGGAGCTCTCAGCTTCAAAGGAAACGTTACTCTGAACTCCCAGGTGCTTAATCCCTAGAACAGGTCATGGGCCATTAGTCAGACCAGCTTGGTTCCTGCTACTCAAGACCTGAGCCTCAGACCAGTAGATGACATCACCTGGGAGCAGGCTTAAAACAAAGACTCTTAGGCCCCATCCTAGATCAGCTGAATCAGAATCTGCATTGTAACAAGATTTCTGGGTGATTCACATGCATATTAGAACTTGAGAAGTACTGTTTTAAGTTATCCCCTGTTATGGATTGAATGTTTGTGTCCCCCCAAAATACATATGTTGAATCCCTACTCCCTCAGTGTGATGGCATTAGGAGGTGAGGCCTTTGGGAGGTAATTAGGATTAGATGAGGTCATGAGGGTGGAGCCTTCATGAATGGGATTAGTGCCCTTATAAGAGCTCCCAGAGAGCTTGCTTCCTCTGCTCTGCTCTCTGCCATGTGAGGATATAAGAAGTCAGCCATCTGCAACTCAGAAGAGGGCTCTCATCAGAAGCCTATGATGCTGGCACTCTGACTTTGGACTTCCAGCCTCCAGTGCTGTGAGAAATACATGTCTGCTGTTTATAAGTCACCAGTTTATGGTATTTTGTTATAGCAGCCCAAGCTAAGACATTCTCTTAATTAATCTTCCATGGTTAGAGAAGAAAGGGACTTGGAGATCACCTAGTTAAAACGGGCATCTCAGAAAGATGAGGTAACTTGCCTAGAGCCAGTCCAGGGCAGAGCCCAGACGAGGCTTTCAGTCTTCTGACGCTGAGACTGGTCCGGGGTCAGCAGTGCCTCCAGTGGCACAGAAGGTGGCAGTTTTGACCCTGCCTCGAGATACAGCCACAGGGGACTTTGGAAGAGGGAGATTCTGTTTCGTTTGGAATATTGTCGAGGGCTTTGCATCCCAGTTACTCGGATGACCTCAGCAGAGGATACAGATGTGATAGAGGAAAATACAGAAGCGCATTCTTCTCACCCTTGATCACCTCTGCACGCCCCTGCCCTTTGAACTCAGAATGCTTCAGGTGAGGACACACGAGGACTGCTAACAGGGATATTCCAGAGAAGGTGACTGAGTGGCAGAGGAACGGGAGGGATGAGAGATAGGGTGGGGGGCTGTTTTCACTGTATACCCTTTATAGCTTAAAAAATTTTTTCCCTATGCATGTAAAACATATTCAGAAGTTAGTCAATAATAATTTCAAAAAGAACGCCTCAGATAGATATGCAGTTAAAAACAATATCCCATCTGGCCCCGACATTTGATCATCTAGCCCTACTTACAATTGTACTTTTTCTCTCTCTCCTCCTGAAACCTGAAACTTTAAAGCATTTGTGGAAAGATGGAATAAATAGTGGTGGAACGATTCTCAGGCTGGCATAAAGATATAAACACTGATCTTGCTTCTGCCCTATGAGTCAGACTAAGTTTTTTCCTCATTAGGATGTGAAATGCTTTACTAACTTTTAAATGGCATTAAATAAGTATAATTATGATCTAACCCCATCTCACCCACTAAATCACAGCGAGAGGGAGGAGAGGACTTTTCTCTAACAGGGCTTCCTCTAGATTTGGAATAACCAGTAAAAATGGAAGGGGATGAAGCAGGTTACAAACATAGCATGCATAATATAATTCATTTTTGTGAATTCTACGTTACTGAATGTATAGCTAGCTGGGAGGACATGTACCAAAATGTTAATAGTAGTTGCTTGGGGTGGTATGGTTACTGCTGATTCTCATCTGTGCCTTTATTTATTTTCCAAATTGCCTATATTTCTAAAAGTAACTGGGCTTAAACACCACAATATTCTTAGCACAAAACATAGTGAAAAATGAAAATGTCAGGGAAAGAATGTTCATTCTCCATCTGAACAAGTCCTGGCCATTCAGAAGCTGGGGGTGCAGTAGGTGCAGACACCTGCTGACCAGGGCTGGGGGTAGTCCTCGCTTCCTAAGTACACATTCCAGTGGACCCAGGGACTGTTGGGTGGGTGTCAGAGCTAGGAAGCACAGGAAGATGGGAGGTAGTAGCCTCCTGGGATCGTCTCCCAGCAGAAAGTGCAACTCCTGACCCAGACACTGACCCTGAAGTGTTCCTGGGCAGGTCACTCAATCCAGTTCACCTCGTCAGCCTAACTTAGTGCTGCTTGGACGGTAGGTGGAAAAAACACAGTTCCTGCCTGTAAGGACTTTGACAATATTGTAAGGAAAATAGAAATATATACAGGGAACTACAACACAAGGCACAAAGTGGAGAATCCTACCATGGACATACAAAGTGAAGAGTGGAACAAAGCAGTGTGGGGTAGTGGCTTTGGGGTTACCCAGGCCTGGGAGGGGATACACCTGTCACCTACTACCAGTGTGACTGAGGACAAGGTGCCGTACCTCACTGAGTCATTATTTCCTCATCTGTAAAATAGAATAACCACCCTTGAAGGGACACTGTGAGGGGCAGACAGGATCCCTGTAAAACTTCTAGAACAGCACTCACACACAGTAGGCGCTCACAGAAGCTACTGCAGTTGTTATTACTTTGTACGATAAGCTGACCAGGGCCACAAGGGCCACATTACAGAACGTTATGATCACCACGGTCCCCATTTAGAAAAAGTTCTATGGAGTCATACAATTATAGGTGAACTGATACCAAAAAGCTCAGTCACTGGTGCCAAGGTTTCCTGGCTGATGCCACACAAACAGGCCAGTCTTTTTATTTGCTGTAACAGACTTGGAGATATGTAAGGAGTCTGCTTCGCCTCTGGACAACCTCCTGTTTCCCAGGCCATACATGACCCAGTGAGTAGTTTACATCCTAGAGTTGTGACTTGGTCCACGTTTTTGAAATTTCTGTAGCAAGCTTCCTCTCCCAGTCATTGAATTTGGCAAAGAAGCTGGTGCTACTGGGGAATGGGGACAGGAGAGAATAAAGGAATAGAAGTCACAACCCTGACCCCAAGAACTTTTAGGTGGGAATGATCAGGATATGTGTGGGGGAGGGGAGGTGGGGAAGAGGGTAGCTTTAAAATATTTATAAGATAATACTAAGTGGATGGAACTAATTCATAATTATGCCTAATTTTCCCAGTAACTATGTTTCTGAAAATTGATGTGTTAATATTTGTATTTACAAGGCCCTGGGGGCCCACAGAAATCAGTAAGAGGATTGGGCCACATACTTTTTTTTTTTTTTGCGGTACGCGGGCCTCTCACTGTTGTGGCCTCTCCTGTTGCGGAGCACAGGCTCCGGACGCACAGGCTCAGCGGCCATGCATGGCTCATGGGCCTAGCTGCTCCGCGGCATGTAGGATCTTCCCGGACCGGGGCACGAACCCATGTCCCCTGCATCGGCAGGCGGACTCTCAACCACTGCGCCACCAGGGAAGCCCCCAGATACTTTTTTGATGTAGCATTGGAATAAACCCTGCTCTTGAGAGCCCACTGTTGGCATCTCTTCTGAACTCTGCATTCTGTGACATCATGTTGGTAGCTTGAAACTGGTCATGGTGGGAGTATTTAAACCCCACCAGAAATCAGCAAATGCTACAAATCAGGGCTTTTTTGAGTGTATGGGAGAGGAGAGAGAGGAGCTGGTTGCTAAACATTTATCAGCACATCACTGAATGAAACCAAAGAGGGATTCCCAGAACAGATCCACACATTTATGAACACTTGTTATCTGACAGATGGGTATGTCAGATCAATAGAGAAGGGATGGATATTTCTTTAAACAGTGCTGGGAAAATCAGGTATCTACATGGAAAAAAATGAAACTGATATCCCATTTCACACCAAATTAATTTTTAAGTGGAAATATTAAATATTTAAGTGGAAAATACAGACATATAAGACTTTTAGAAGAAAATCATAATGACTTCAGTGTAGGAAAGGGTTTTTTAAACAAGAAAAGATTGATAAATTTGACTATATTAAAATTAAAATCTTCTATTTATTAAAAGGCATCATAAAGAAAGTGAAATTCAAACCTTACACTGATAAAAATATTTTCGACACACATCATCAAAAAAGAATTTGCATCCAAAATATTAAAGAATACCTATGAACCAATGATAAAAAAGGTACAACAGAAAAATGGACAATAGACTTGATTGGATTTTCTCTTTTGTGAAATACTACATGGCCAATAAGCATAAAAAAAAATTCACTAGTCAGAATGGCCATCATTAAAAAGTTTACAAATAACAAATGCTGGAGAGGGTGTAGAGAAAAGGGAACCCTCCTACACTGTTGGTGGGAATGTAAGTTGGTGCAGCCACTGTGGAACACAGTATGGTGGTTCCTCAGAAAACTAAAAATAGACTTACCATATGATCCAGCAATCCCACTCCTGGGCATATATCCAGACAAAACTAAAACTCAAAAAGATACATGCACCCCAATGCTCATAGCAGTACTATTCACAATAGCTAAGACATGGAAACAACCCAAATGTCCATTGACAGATGAATGGATAAATAAGATGTGGTACATGTATACAATGGAATACTACTCAGCCATAAAAAAGAATGAAACAATGTCATTTGCAGCAACATGGATGCAACTAGAGATTATCATACGAAGTGAAGTTAGTCAGAAAGAGAAAGAAAAATCCCGTATGATATCACTTATATGTGAAATCTAACATATGACACAAATGAACCTATCTATGAAACAGAAACAGAATCAGGGACATAGAGAATAGACTGATGGTTGCCAAGGGGGAGGGGGGTGGGAGACGGATGGACTGGGAGTTTGGGATTAGCAGATGGAAACTGGTATGTATAGAATGGATAAACAACAAGGTCCTGCTATATAGCACAAGGAGCTATATTCACTATCCTGGATAAACCATAATGGAAAAGAATATGAAAAGGAACATATATGTGTATAACTGCGTCAGTGTGCTATACAGCGGTAATTAACACAATATTGTAAATCAACTACACTTCCATTAAAAAAGTTTGCCTTATTAATAATGAGAAAAATGCAAATTAAAACCACAATGAGATAAGATTTCATAGCCAGCAGGCAGGCAGCAATTTTAGAGTCTGACAATGTCAAACACTGGGGATGATCTAGGGCAGTGATTACTCTCACACAGAAAGAGTAGGAATGTAAATTGACACACCACTTTAGGGAACAGCTGAACATATCCATATGACCCAGCTATTCCATTCCTATGTATACACCCATCCTAGAAACACTCTTACACAAGTTCATAAGGCAGCACATATGGTGATATTCATGATGGTGTTGCTGCTTACAGCAAAAATGGGAAGTGACCCAAATGTCCATCAAAAGCAGAATGTCAAAGTAAATGGTGGTATATTTATTCAACAGAATACTATATATAACAGTGAAAACAAACGACATACAGTCTCATCATCACCCCAGACAGATCAGAAAAACATAATGTTGGGCAACAGAAGCAAGACCCAAAAGAGTGGATACAGTATGATTCCATTTACACAGAATTCAAAACAGTCAAAACTAAAAAGTATATTGTAAAAAAAAAAACCAGCGTATTGTTTAGGGAACCATTCATACGTGGTAAAACTATAAAGAAAAGCAAGGGGATACTTATCCCTTAAGTACTGGCAGAGTGGTATCTCTGGGCAGAGAAGAAGATGCTAGCAGGGAGGGGCAGACAGGTGTCTTCTAAGATTCTCTCAACTTGGGTGATCAGTAAATGTTGTTCACTTTATAATTATTCTTTAAATTCTGCATATACATATTATACATATTCCTGCATTATTAAACATTTCACAGTAAAATGAACAAATATATCCAGTGTCTACCCTATGCAAAGGCACCGGGGATGCAAAGCTAAGACTGACTCAGATTCTACACTGCTCTGCTAAAACGACTTTCACTGAGGTCACGGGCTTCAATGTCACTAAATCTAATAAACATTTTCATTCCTTGTTCTCCTTGATGTCTCAGCAGCATTCAACACTGCTGACCCTCCTCTCTCCTTGGAAAGGTGTCTAACTTTGGCTTTCATGAAACCACATTCTCCTAGCCATTCCTCTCAATCTCCTGCAGAGGCTGGTTTCCCACCGCCTAACCATTACATGCTGGAGTTGCTCAAGGTTCAGCCCTGGAACCGCCTTTTTTTCGTACTTTATTCTCTCTCTCTCTAGACACTCACATCCACCCCCATGGCTTCAATTACCTTGTGTACATCAAAGAGTTAGAGCTGCAGCTCAGACCTCTCCCCTGAGACCCAGGCTGACGTATCCCATTATCTAGTCAACATCTCTCTCTACTTGGATGTTTCAAAAGCCTCTAAATCTTAACCTGTTCAAAATGAAACTTATGATTTCCCTCCAAAATGAGTTTTCTTGTATTCTCTCTCAGTGAATGGCACTACCAGTAATCCTGGACAAATATTACACCATGAAGGCGAAGAGCCTTTTGTTTTTCCTCCTATAAAATGAAAGAACTTGCTCTTTTCTTCCTAGGAAAGAGTTGAAAACAAAGAAAATTATTTTGGTTACAGCTCTAAGTAGAAATGAAACCTTTCAAAAAACATCATCTGGCAATTTAAGCTTCCTCCACAGAGGGAGCTCAACAAAGTTAGTTTCTTTCCCTCTAATTAAAAGAGCTTTTCTGAAACACAACAGTACTACTATATGATTAAAGTGTTTCCCCCACTCCTCCTTTCAACCCATTGTGCACATTTTCTTGTCCCTTCTTTCCCTTTTTAAAAAACACTATAGTTTTGTATACAATAGGTTCTTAAATAGTTTGTTTTTCTTCATTTTCTGTTTCTACTTTTTTCCTATTTCCCCTAGCCTACCTCTCCCTGACTGAATGAGAAGATGGTATTTCAATCAACATACATCTATTGAGCACCTACTGTGTGCACTCTGGTGAGCAAGATAAGATTCCTACTCTCATGTGTTTTATATCTGGGACAGGGAGGAAATAATTAAGACATCAGATAATAACATGTGCTAATTAGGGAATTAAAATTGGGTCATGTAATGGGGAATGACTAGTGGCTACATTAGGCTGGTGGTCAGGAAAGGCCTTGCTGAGGAGGTTATGGTTAAAATTGAGATCAAACTACAAGGAGACAGCCATTGTGTCCCAGAAAAAGTGACGAGTTAGAGCAAAGTCCCTAAGATAGAAACAGACTTAGCATGATTGATGGCTGCACAGTAGACTTAAGAGCCAGTGATATAAAATGAGAGGATCTAATCTAAATGATCAGATCACACAGGGCTGTGTACACCCAGGGTAAGAAGCTGGAGTCCCCTCTTTTAGAAATATACTTTTTTTATGCCTGTAGGTTCTATAGGGATGTTCTCATTTTCATTCTTTTTTTTTTTTTTTTTTTTGGCCATGCCACGTGGTAGGCAGGATCTTAGTTCCCTGACCAGGGATCAAACCCGTGGCCCCTGAAGTAAGCACAGAGTCTTAAGCACTGGACCGCTAGGGAAGTCCCTCATTCTTGAAATTGGTAATCTTTGTATTTTTTTTCTTCACCAGTCTTTATAAAAGGACTTTGAATCTTATTGGTCTTTACAAAGCACCAATTTTTGGTTTTGCTGATCCTGTCTATGAGTGTTTTCTCTTTCACTAATTTCTGTTCTTGTCTTATTTCCTTCCTTCTACTTTTTTGGGGTTTAATTTGCTGTTTTTTTCCGCTAACTTCTTGAGATGGGTGAGTTTAAAGCTATAAAAACCGCTTTAACTCAGCTTTATTTACACCCCAGGAGTTTTGTTATATATGGTATTTTTCATTATCATTCAGTTCTAACTTCTACTGTGAGTTGTTCTTTGACCCGTGGGTTACATAGAAGTGTACTGCTTAAGTTTGAAATATCTGGGGCACAGTGTGTGTCTCCAGTCACCTTTTTCTTATTGTTCTTAATGATACCAATGTCAGAGAGCATAGTTATGTGCAATTTTAATCTTTGCGAGTGTGTTGAACTAGCTGTATGTCTAGTATATATATGGTCAACTTGGGTAAATGATCCATGTGTGCTCTTGAAGAGAATATGTATTCTATAGTTAAGTACAGGATTCTATAAATGCCCATCAGTGAAATTAGCTGTTATTCAAATCTTATATATCCTGTTTTTTTGACTGCTTGTTATATCAAATACCATGAGAGAAATGTAAACATAAAACACCTCAATTGTGAATTTGTTTTTGTCTTGCAAATTCTTGCTTTATGCATTTTGAGGCCATTTTATTGGGTAATTATAAATTTAAAATTCTTATATCTTTCTGATAAATGGAAATTTTATTCTTTTGAAGTAATACCTTTTATCTCTAGAAATGTTTTCTGACTTAAGATAGCTTTGCCTATCATTAATATAGCTGTTATTGGCTTCCTTTTGTTGTATATTTTCATGGTGTATCATTTTTCCATTTTTTAATTCTTCAAATTTTCTGTTTATTTATATCAGAGTTTCTCAACCTTGGCACTGCTGACCCTCTGGGCCAGATAATTCTTTGTTGTAAGGGGGCAGTCCTGTGCACTGTAGTTTAGCAGCATCCCAGGCTACTGCTTGTCAATAGTACACCCCCTCCTGCCAGTTATGACAACAAAAAAAATCTCCAGACACTGTCAAATATCCCTTTGGGGACAAAATCACCCTCAGTTGAGAAATACTGTCTGATATTTTAGGTAGTCTTCTGTAAATAGTAGACAACTGATTTATAATCCAGTGTGACAATCTTTGTCTTTTAATGGGAACATTTAGTCTATTCACATTTAATGTAATAGTAGTAAACTCTCAGTTTTTGGTTGCCTCAAAATACCTCTAATTTTCCAGAGCTGTCTTCCTCTGCCTGGGTCCACTGAAAGGAAGAATGTGTAGCTTCAAAACTAGAAGAGGCACATGAAGTTATTTTACTTTCTTCTGCAGAACCCCTGCTAGCTCATCTGGTGCTTTACACAAGTTAAAACAGGGTACCTCCTGTGGGTAGATGCTGCCCCACTGGCACATGGCTTGGCAAGTGGAAGATATCTTTGCGAGAATTAGAAAAATGCATCCCTTTCTCTGGGCAGAAGCAGCTCAGAGCGAGGCACAGGTTCTGGCGACTGGAATGAGGACTAGATTTTTGCCTCCACTAACTTGTTGGCAGGAGGTCCTTGTAAAGCAAACAATCTGCAGAAAGAATTATGGAAGCCTTGGTCTTCTGGCTTCCACTGTTGATGCTGAGAAATTAGCCATCAGCCTAACTGCTACTTCTCTGACGATAATCTATTTATTTATCACAGATTTGTCTCTGGTTATCTGCAGGTTTACAATGATGTATTTTAAGTGTGTATTTCTTTTCATCTGCTAGCTTGAGACTCATTAGGCTTCTTGAATCTATGGATTGGTGTTTTATGTCAGTTTGAGAAAATTCGTAGCCATCATCTCTTCAAATATGCCTCTGTCCCAAACTGCTTCTCCTCACCATCTGGGACTCTCATTAAAAGCATGTTAGGGCTTATTCTATCCTTTATGTCTCTTATCCCATCTTGTATATGTTCTATCATGTCATCTCCTCTCGCATTCTGGTTACGTCCTTTAGATCCACTGTTCAGTTCTCTCCTCAGCTGTGTATAATCTGTTGATTAATATGTTCACTGAGTTCTTAATTTCGGTTATTGTATTTTTCAGTTTTGGAAGTTCTATTTAGTTCTTTTTCCAATCTTTTACAACATGTTTTATAGATTCCTGTTCCTGCAGATATTTTCAAGCTCATTAAAAAAAACCTTTAAATGTAGTCAACACAGTTGTTTTAGAGTCTGCCTAATAACTGCAATATCTGAAGTTGTTTTTTTTTTTTTTTTTCTGCGGTACGCGGGCCTCTCACTGTTGTGGCCTCTCCCGTTGCGGAGCACAGGCTCCGGACGCGCAGGCTCAGCGGCCATGGCTCATGGGCCCAGCCGCTCCGCGGCATGTGGGATCCTCCCGGACCGCGGCACGAACCTGTGTCCCCTGCATCGGCAGGCGGACTCTCAACCACTGCGCCACCAGGGATCCCCTACCTGAAGTTTTTGTGGGACTTTGTGTTGTCTGCTCTTTCTATTGGTTATTACTCAGGGTAGCCTGTTATTTTTTGGAACTAATTATCTTTGACTACTGGTCATTACACTTGGAAAAAAAATCATTTTTGAGATTGAGTCCTTAGGATAATGGCACAATCCTCCAGAAAGGATTTTCCTTTGCTTCTGCCAGGCACCAGGGGACATGACTAGTATTCATTCTGGTCTAAGTTAATAAAAGTTTGAGGTTCTCTGGACCACCTGTGTCAACAAGTCTGAACTGCTCCAGGGCTGGTTTACTTTCACTTTACTCTTACTCTGAAGGTATAGCTCTTCATGGTCCCAGCTTACAAAGGGGAGGGCTTATTAGATTTCTTACCTAGGTTTTGATTCTTGCCCTGTAAGGCTACCAACAACCCAGTTTGATTTCACAGATATTTCTTCCAGATTAGCAAATGTCTTTAGAGAAAAGGAGGCTTTGAGTGCTCAGCTTACATCTCTGGGTCCTTGCTTTACCCTAGATTTTGACTCAGGTCTACAAATCTTGCTATTTTGTTAGCTCTTCAATACATTTAAGAAAATTAAAAAGAATATTTCTCTCAACCTTTAGAGTTGTCCTCAGTGGTTCTAACTATCTAGCCCACCACTACCAGAAATGAAAATTCCTAGATTAAGAGGGATGAGAAGCCACTAGAGTACTTTTCAACAGAGAAGCAAGGTAATCAACTAGTTTATTTTGGTCACATTCTGTCAGACTCTGTTTATAAGCTGAAGGGATAACATATTTAAAACATTAACCGAAAAAGAAAATAACAGTTTGAATTGTGTGAATTTGGTATTTGCACAACGTCTGCTTTACAGGGATGTGTGTAATGAAAACGACTTTACATCAAGTTTGAGGATTTAATCAGAGTGCAAGGATGCACGAGTAGGTAAATACAAATACGGAGTTTGATACTGTTCAGTGATGTCCAGCTTACAAGTCAGACCTCCCTCATATACTCGCTGAAGGATCTAAAATAAAACGTTAACGGCATCACTTTGGGGTGGTGGGATAGCAGGGGTTTTTCCCTTGGCTTTGCTTATCCACACCACCCCCTACCCCAGCACCAATCTTCTAGAATGAAAATATATTCTTTTTATAATAAGAAAAAATTGATTGATATAAAATAGAGTTCCTTTCCCTTATGGATACATCTAATCCACCACCTCACACCAGCCATTTCTAGGTCCAGTCCATCTAATTAGCAGAGAAGTCTACAGTCTCCTAATTCCATCTTTTTGTCATGCTCAGTTCATACACAGCTTTTCTCGCCACCCAGCATAAAGAGTAACATTTAGCCATCAGCAGTGGGTAGGTGGCTCATAATACATATATTTGTTGAACTGAAAACAGATTGCTAAAATCCAGAAATTTACCCACATGACAGTAACAAAATATCACATATTTCAAATGTGATTATTTTCTACCAAATAATCTTTTTTTTTTTTTTTTTTTTGGTACGCGGGCCTCTCACTGCTGTGGCCTCTCCAGTTGCGGAGCACAGGCTCCGGACGTGCAGGCTCAGCGGCCATGGCCCACGGGCCCAGCCGCTCCGCAGCATGTGGGATCTTCCCGGACCGGGGCACGAACCCGTGTCCCCTGCATCAGCAGGCGGACTCTCAACCACTGTGCCACCAGGGAAACCTCCAAATAATCTGCATTTTAAACTATCCTTATGGCATTATATTATCTCTTATACCCAAACTAAATAAAAATATTTTGTGAGAATACCCAAGGGGAAAGTTACTGTTATGATGACTTCATGTATTGTTCCTAGAAGGCTGGTCTGTTCTATACTTAGTAATTCTGTGCAGTGCTGCTCAATAAGGCTTATTTGCCTCTCCTGCCTGGAGGGAATCACTGCCCTCGCTCCTTTACAGAGAAAACAAATGCCTGGAACAAGCTGGAATTTCCAGGAAAAACATCCAAGCTCAGTTCAAGCCCCTGTGGGATGACTGCACTGATGCCATCTTCAATGTGTCTTCCTTTCCCCCTCTGGCTGGCATGGCTCCTTGTCTGCTGCCTCACTGACTGCAGCTTTGCCTTGGAGAGCAGACTGTCTTTGTGAATGACTCGCTCAGGGAGCATGTGCAGGACGAGCCCAGAGCCTCCCTCCATGGGAACGTGAGAGGATAAGCTGAAGAATGGGCTGAGAGCAGCAGCTGAATGGAACGGGTCATGCTGCTTCTTGAGGCTGAAAAGG
Source organism: Monodon monoceros (assembly GCF_005190385.1). Classification (NCBI taxonomy): domain Eukaryota; kingdom Metazoa; phylum Chordata; class Mammalia; order Artiodactyla; family Monodontidae; genus Monodon; species Monodon monoceros. Next base: position 154,765,512 of record NW_021703774.1, on the reverse strand, counting down.
CCAATCCTGTAAAGGAGTCGATGAGAGCACCTCATCGGGTTTCACCCCACGGGCCCTGTGTGTGCAGAGAGGGCTGGGAAACACTTTTCTGCACGTGAGCGGGGGCAGTGAGACTCCGGGGCTGCTCTCCAGACACACTTATTCACTCATCTGTTTCATTCAATTTTATTTGTACAAAAGGTCGGTTGAGGCAACGGCAGACTAAGCCTTTAGGGACCATGGGCTATGCAAATAGAACCTTAATGGAAGATTAAATCAGCCGAGGTCCCCCTCAGTGCTTTTCCATTTGTGGGACTGGAACTGGCAGTAGGAGGGGATGAATCACTCTTACTATATTTGAATGGCTTCTTTACAAAAATAGCAGGCACTATAATAAAGCAGCCCCAGAAATACCTAGTAACAAACAATAAAAATACCTTCCTATAAAGAGAATGAACATGATATTATGGTCATGGTTAAAAAGCAAGCATGATAAATCAAGGCACCAACTATGGGGGTCCTCTTTTTCTTTATCACCTAATGAAGAACCAAGACTTTCTTTACTTGGAAACTTCTGTTTATTATGATTACTACTCCAAAATAATTTCTAAATATGCAGTGAACTACTTCTCAACAATTATGTATTACCCAGCTAGCTTCATTATCTAGTATATTCATTTCTTTAAAAAATAAGATCTCAAAAGAGTTAAGATTATTTTTCTGTGGATTATGGGAGAAGTTAATGATCAGGAAGTCAGCATAAATACTATATTATCCTTACACTGATTCAGATTTCACTAAAATATATTTAAATCATCAATCAGGAAGACTCAATATAATCGTTTGTTTACCCCTCAAAAGGTGTATTACTGTTGATTATTATGTCTTCAACATATAGCTTTATAATTGAGAGACAACTAGGGAATAAGCCTAGAGATTTTAAATTACCTTAAGATATTGCCAGTTCCCCCCAAAATGCACAGAAATATGTATGGAATATCTCTATTTCCTTGTTTTTACATTAAGGAAAAATTTAACATTCAAAAATCAATCAGTGGAAATCACCAGATCAATACAATAATGATGATCATATGATGATCACTATAGATGAAGATAAAGCATTTGACAAAATTCAATACCCAATCGCGACACCTCTAAGCAAACTAGGAATAGAAGAAAACTTCCCCAATTTGATAAAGGACACGTAACAAAAACCTACAGCTAACATCATATTTATTTAGTGAAAGACCAAATGTGTTCTCCCTAAGACCGGTAACGACAATTCAATTGTCTATTCAATATTATACTGGAGGTTCTAGATAAATCAGGAAAAAAGGCATAGAGATTGGAAAGGAAGAAGTAATATTGTATTTATTTGAAGACAACATGATCGTATTTGTAGAAAGTCCTAAGGAATCTACCAAAAAAACCCTATTAGAACTAAAGTGAATTTATCCAAGTCACAGGATACAACGACAGAAAGAGGTAAAGTAACTTGACCAAAGTGACTCAAATAGTAATACAGGAGCCAGAATTCAAACCCAGGTAGTCTGGCCCTGGAGCGTTCCTCTAAACTATTACTTATATGGTCACTTAATAATCAAGGTGTTACTATACACAGATACCCAAACGCTAACGTCATTTCTCTTCTTCTATTCGATTACCAGTAGCTTCACTCTAAATTTTCGTGAAGGGGTAGAAAAAATAAGATGTGAATTCTAGTCCTCACTCTCTATATAAAAAGCATGAATGTTGATTGTCTAATAAAATCAAAGCTGTAGATCTAATCCTTACACAGACTAGTGCATTTCACACTGGAAAGAACCTCGCTAATACAGCTCAGATATATGTACCCTATCCAGCCCCTACCCAGGTAAGTTGCACATGCTCAAGTTCAGTGCAGCTTATCTCTAATAGTAGAAAACAAAACTTGAAAGAGTACTATGATGCATCAGGACCATCATTCTTCTATGTGAAGGACAGCATGTTCACTGACAAATTCAAAAACAGAATTTTAAAAACTGGTGTAGACTTCAAAAGTAAGGCACCGATATCCATAAGACGAAGTAAAGGCTGGTAGCATTTATGTCTTTAAAGAAGAAGCTTGGGTTATCATCAGGGACTTTACATATGGAGTTTTAAGTAGTTATAATCAAAGTTGTACCAGAAATACCATGAATAATAGGATAACTAGCATTGCTAAATTACAAGTATTTATTGAACCTACTATCAAATACTGAAGTCTTGAAATACAGCCAGTCTACCAACACTGGAGAGGGCATAGGCAGAGAAAACTACAGCAGGAGACTGAGGTAGCTTCGTCATGAGCTAAATAAAGGAAGCTGCCAGCAAAGCAGATAAAATTATATGAACTTGGTGTAGCTGGAAAACAACCACAGAAAAACCACTCCATGACAGCAATCTCAAATATGAAGGCTCTTTATGAAGATCATAAGTTTAAAAGACAGAGTTGCAAACACTGCCAGGCTTTGCTAATAGTGACTACAACCTCAAACTAAAAGGTCTCTCTTTGAGTGACAGGTGGTATGGTATTACGAATGTATCACGCTTTTTCGGTTAAATTGGCCTATATGGAAAATAATATACTGTCCTTATTGCCTTATTGTTGTTTTGTTCTACTCTACATAAATTATGAACTTTAAATTCTTTTTCTAATGAAAGATACTGATTATCCATCCAACTCTGTCTTACAATGCCTCTTGTGGCCCAGAGTACATGATTGCAACATGAATGGCCCAAGGCTGTGTTTATGGCCTACTGACAACAGAATTATGGTGCTACTGAGGGGAATACAGTATGGCATTGTGAGAAGTAGCATGGTGTGGTGGAAAAACTTGAACAAGTCATTTGGTATCTCTGGATCTCAGCTTTTTCACTGAATACCTAATATGTAATACCTAAAACCCAAATTTATAGGGTTACTGTGAAGATTAAATGAGATGCCTGGCACATGTAAGATGCTAAATAAATATGTGAGCATGTATATTTGCACATGTATTACCCCCACCCCTGCCGCCATGTTCGCTAGCGCTCTCTCTCTCTCTCTCTCACACACACACACACACACATACACATACACACACAAACACACACACACACACACACACACACGAAAGGTTAATAGTTGAGCTTGATTTATTGCCCATAACCTGGCCCAAGGCTAGACTGTTGTAATTGGCTTCACTTATTTTCAGTGTGGGCAGCAAGGACTTCGAGAAAAATATTAATTCTGGGTCAGTAGTTGGTGGAGGGTTCCACAGTTTAAACATTATTAGCGTTTTCTTTGTCTGACCTTCTCACTGTAGTTTTGATCTTTACCTCAATGGTTCCGACTGTTTTACTCCTTGTTTGAACATTGGGATGAGGCATGAAACTGAACATTTAAACACTGAACACCATCGATAAAGAAGGAATTTAAACAGATAGTAGGGCAGTTAAAGGGCTTATTAAAGCCAAGACTGAGCTGGTTACAGCTCTGTACAACCATGGAACCTCAGTAAATCACCATCTGGGCAGCCTGGAAATTCCTTTTTGACTCCCTGCCATTCTAATAACAATGAATTAGTCTCTAAATCCCCTAAACACTATTTTGATTTATCTAGATGTATGACTTTGTTACTTTAAATACAGATCTGCTTTTTAACTATCCAAAAACCGTGTCTGAAGTGACAGAGTTTCTTTAAAGAAAGGAACCTACAATCAATATGTAAAGTCCCTAGAAAAGATGTTAGAGACTTTCACTTAAAAACTGGAGAAACAGGGATCCTCCTGCCTCAAAAAACTAAAAAACTGGACAAAATACATAAAGCAACGTCTTTTGGACACTGGTTGACAGACGATACAGGCCTGTGATCTAAGAAAAAAGAAACAAAGTGAGTCCTGAGACTGTGTCAGCTTATTGCCTGGAGGAGTTTCCAGGATGCATCGCAGGGACAGGGAACCCAAACAGAGCTCAGTGGTCTCACTGGGCTGAAGAGACTGAGATGAGAGATCCAGGAGGTCAAAATGGCTAGAATTTGTGAAACAGAGAACCACAGAGAAGGGTGCTGAACAGAGAGAAGGAGAAAGAGGGAGAGAGGCACACACTCCGCAGTTATACTTGTAGACAGTCCTCCTCGGAATCTTTGGCCGAGTACAGATTTTCACACTCATGAGAGGAAACTACTCAACACTACTATAAAGGAGTTAGGAGAACAATTCCCAGAGTTCACACAGGGCTGGGAATAGTTTGTGTTTACATCAGTCAGAGTAGAAAGACCTTGTAACATTTAAGGAATTAGATAGAATCTTCAGAAGGGTATTGTCATAGCAGTGGGAGCTGTATTAGTCCTAGAATAAAGACTGCTTTGGACCCACCATAACAAAGCTTAAAAGCAATCCCTGAAAGGATCCAGCTGATTCCAGGTAACTTAACTACGTTCCAAAGCAAAATATAGCAACCAAGAATATAAAATTAACCATGTCCAGTATCCAATAAAAAATTACCAGGCAGGAAAAGAAACTCATTAACCAGGAGAAAACAATATGAGTAAAAATATACCCAGAAATGACAAGGATGGAAGAACTAGCAGACAGGGATATTAAAACACTTTTAATAAATATGTTCCACACAAAGTAGAGGAAAACAAACATGAGGACAAGAGAAAGGAAATGTAAAAATACTTAAACATCTGGAGACTAAACTATAACATCTGAAATTACAAATACACTGAATTAGATTAACAATAGGAACTTCAGAAGAAAAGATCAGTAAACTTAAAGACAACATATTAGAAACTATCCAAAATGAAGCACAGATAGACATTAGACAGAATAAAAAGGAACAAAGCATCAGTGGTCTGTGGGACAATATCAAGCAATAGAACATTCATGAATTTGGAGTTTTTGAAAGAAAAGAGATCTGGGGAGGAAGGGGACAGAAAAAAAATTTGAAGAAATTCAAATCCAAGCAGAATAAATATGAAGAAAACAATTCCAAGGAACATCATAATCGAATTGCCAAAATGATAAAAAGAAAATCTTAAAAGCAGCCAGAGAAAAAAGACACATTACAGAGGACCAAAGATAAGAATTAAAGCATATTTCTTATCATAAAGTATTCAAGCCAGTGGGCAATGAATAGACATCTTTAAAGCCCTAGAGGAAAAAAACCCGTCAACTGAGAATTCTTTACTCAGCAAAAATCTCTCTCAAAATGAAGGTAAAATAGAACTTTTAAAACAGAAAAACACTGAAAGAATTAATTCTGGCATACCTGCACTACCAAATATATTAAAAGAAGTTCTTTAGGCTAAAGGAAATTGATAAAAGATGGAAACACAAAGGAAAAAAAAAGGGTGTCCAAACAATAAATAAGTGGATAAATAAAAAAGTCATGTTTTCTTATTTTGAAAAGTTAACTGATTATTTAACACAAAAATAGCATATTAAATAAAATATATAATAATAGTGCAAAGGACAGGAGGGGATAAATGGAAGTATATAGTTTTAAAGTTCTACCCTATACATAAAGTGATATAATATTATTTGAGGATAAACAAGGATCAGTTAAAGATGTATATCATAAACATGAAAGCAACTACTAAAAAAAGATAAAACAAAGACATAGGCAATAAACCGATCATAAAGATACAATGAAGTCATAAATAAGAAATGTAAATAATCCAAACTTGGGCAAAAAAGAGAAAAAAGGAACAAAGAACAGATGGGATAAATAGAAAACAAACAGCAAGATGGTCAATTTAAACCCAAACATATCAATAATTATAATAAATGTAAATTGTTTAAACATCCCAATTAAAAGGCAGAAATTTTCATACTGGATTAGAAAGGAAGACCCAACTAAATGCTTTCTAAAGGAAACCCACTTTAAAAATAAAGAGATATAGGTCGCTTCCATGACCTGGCTATTGTAAATAGTGCTGCAATGAACACTGGGGCGCATGTGTCTTTTTGAGTTATGGTTTCCTCTGGGTATATGCCCAGTAGTGGGATTGCTGGGTCATATGGTAATTCTATTTTTAGCTTTTTAAGGATTGCTGGGTCATATGGTAATTCTATTTTTAGTTTTTTAAGGAACCTCCATACTGTTCTCCATAGTAGCTGTATCAATTTACATTCCCACCAACAGTGCAAGAGGGTCCTCTTTTCTCCACACCCTCTCCAGCATTTATTGTTTGTAGATTTTTTGATGATGGCCATTCGACAGACGAATGGATAAAGAAGCTGTGGTACATATATACAATGGAATATTACTCAGCCATAAAAGGAACGAAATTGGGTCATTTGTAGAGACGTGGATGGACCTAGAGACTGTCATACAGAGTGAAGTACGTCAGAAAAACAAATATTGTATATTAACGCATAAATGTGGAATCTAGAAAAATGGTACAGATGAACCCGTTTGCAAGGCAGAAATAGAGACACAGACGTAGAGAACAAATGTATGGACACCAAGGGGGGAAAGGAGGGGGTTGGATGAGTTGGGACATTAGGATTGACAAACATATACTAACTAATATGTATGAAATAGATAACTAATGAGAATCTGCTGTATAGCACAGGGAACTCCACTGTACAGTAGAAACTAACACAACATTGTAAAACAACTATACCCCAATTAAAAAAAAAGACATATATATACTTATATATATATTTACACACACACACACACACACACACACACATACATATATAGGTTAAAAGTAAAAGGGTGGGGCTTCCCTGGTGGCGCAGTCGTTGAGGGTCTGCCTGCCGATGCAGGGGGCATGCGTTCGTGCCCCGGTCCGGGACGATCCCGCGTGCCGCGGAGTGGCTGGGCCCGTGAGCCATGGCCACTGGGCCTGCACGTCCGGAGCCTGTGCTCCGCAACGGGAGAGGCCGCAGCAGTGAGAGGCCCGCGTACCACACACACAAACACACACACACACACACACACAAAAAGTAAAAGGGTGGAAAAGATATATCATGTAAACAAAAACCATAGGAAAGCTGCAGTGACCAAATCAATATGGGGCAACGTAAACTTCAGAACAAAGAATATTACCAGGGAAAAAGAAGATTATTTTAAAGTGATTTCATCAAAAGGACCTACGATCCTAAATGTGTATACACTCAGCGTCAGAATTTCAAAACACATAATGCTAAAACTGATAGAACTAAAAAGGGGAAAAGAAAAATTTACAGTTTTAGAAATTTCAATTCTCCTGTCCTAGTACTTGGTAAAACAAGTAGTCAGAAAAATTAATAAAGATATAGAAGTCTCGAACAAGAATTCTTGTTCAAGACTTGAACAAGAATTATATTTGAAATCAATAATAGAAAGCTATTAAGAAAATCTTATTATTTGGAAACAAAACAACACATTTCAAAGTAATCCATGGGTCAAAGGAGAAATCACAAGGGAAATTAGAAAATATTTTGAACCAAATGAAATGAAAAACATTTCATATCAAAATTTATAGGATATAGCTAAAGCATTACTCAAAGGAAATTTCAGAGCATTAAACATCTATATTAGAAAAGAAAAAAGATCTCAAATTATTAATTTCAGCTTCTACATTAACTAGAGTGGAAATTAATGAAATAGAAAGCAGAAAAACTATAGAGAAAAAAATCAACAAAATGAAAAGCTTGTTCTTTGAAAAGATCAATAAAATGGATAAACCTCTAGTCAGACTGACGAGAAAAATAAAAGAGAGAAGGCACATTATCAATAATAGGAATGAAAGAGATTCTGCAGACATTAGAAGGATAATAAGGTAATATTATGAACAACTTTGTGACAGTAAAGTAAACAACTTAGGGGAAATGGACAAATAACTTGAAAGACACAAGCTATTAGAGCTCACTCAAGAAAAAACAGATAACCTAAAGAGCCCTTTATTTAGCAAAGAGCCTGAATCCTTGGTTAAAACCTTTCCACAAAGCAAACTCCAGGACCAGATGGTTTTATTGGTGAATTCTACTAAAGATTCAAGAAAGAAATAATACCAATTCTATATAAACTCTTCCAGAAAACAGAAAAAGGAAACTCTTACCTGCTCTTTTAGGAGACCTGAAGTACTCTAATACCAAAACCACACAGGGATGTTTTTTAAAAAAGAAAAGATATTAAAGATAAAGGACATGGAGGAAGACAAACAACACAACACATGGAGGAAGACAAATGCAGTGAACACAGCAGAAAACATGGAGAGGAAGCGGCCAGAGGCTTGAAAAGGCTTTAGACATTGTCCCAGTGTCCTTTGTTGAATGCCTCCCAAGTGCAAAGTGGACTTTTGGAGCTAGAGTGCCTGAGTTCAGGTCCTAGACCCACTGCTTACTAGTTATATAACTTTGGTCAAGTTACCTAACTTTTCTGTGCTTCAAAGCTCCCATTTATAAATGGAGATAATGATAGAAACCCCCTCATGTGGTTGTTATGAAGACTGAATGAGTAAATACATTTAAATGCTTATAATAGTGCCTCGCACATAGTAAGCACTACACAAGTTTTTGCTGAAATAATTATTATCATACACATTATATTAGTTGGTTGTCACCTTTATTAAGTCATGATATTTGCCCTCAAAATGAACTAAGTAGTACAAGAGGTAACTATTCCCCTTATATTAATTCCCTGTGGCTGGCATAACAAATTACCACTCTGTGGCTTAAAACAACAGAAATTCATTGTCTCGTAGTCCTGGAAGCCATAAGTTCAATATCAGTTTTACTGGGATAAAATCAAGGGGTTGGCAAGGCCACAGCACTAGAAATTCTCAGGGAGAATCCATTCCTGGACGCTTCCACTTTCTAGTGGCTGCCAGCTTTCCTTTGCTTGTGGTCGCATCACTCTAATCTCTGCTTCTGTGGTTATGTTATCTCCTGTGTGTGTCAACTCTCCCTCTGCTTCTCTCTTATAAGGACATGTGTGATTGCATTTAGGGACCATTCAGATATCCAGAATAATCTGTCCATGTCAAGATCATTAACTTAATCACACTTGCAAAGACCCTTTTTCCTTACAAGTATTGTTTATAGTTCCAGGGATTAGACCTAATTATCTTTGGGTAGCCATCATTCAGCCTGCTACACTCATCACCAGGGGTAGATTGATCTTGTGTGGAAATACAACATAAACAATATTTTTTTTTTTTTTTTTTTGCGGTACGCGGGCCTCTCACTGCTGTGGCCTCTCCCGTTGTGGAGCACAGGCTCCAGACGCACAGGTTCAGCGGCCATGGCTCACGGGCCTAGCTGCTCCACGGCATGTGGGATCTTCCCGGACCGGGGCACGAACCCGTGTCCCCTGCATCGGCAGGCAGACTCTCAACCACTGCGTCACCAGGGAAGCCCATAAACAACATTGTTAATCAACTATACTACAATAAAAATTTAAAAAAATTTTTTAGAAAGGACATTTAGTTCTCTCTACAACAAACCTGTTAGGATATGCAAATATATTCCAAGGCACAATCTATCCACCTGGAGGTAGGTCCCCAAACTGTCAGCATAGCATCCACAGTGAACTACAACACTTCTGTAACATAACATGCAAACTCAAACCTTTAAAATTATGATAAACATTACAGACTTTTTGCGGAGGGGCGAATGTTACTAGAAACTTATTGTGCCGTTTTGTGATCCAAATAAAATAGCTTATTAAAATGACTATTAAAAATCAAGAAAATTGGGAGAAACTAGATTTGATGATGATAGTTATAACTAAAGGAAGGTTGAAAATAATTGGCTCACTCTTAATGACCGTGGGTACCCCCTCTCAGACCCTGCACGTTTACCCTGCACTACAGAGTAGTGAAGAACTTTGCTTCTGGAATCAGACAGGCCTGAGTTCGAGACCTGCCTCTATTCTGTATTAGTGATATGATGGTGGACGAATCATTTCACCCCTTGTAGCCAGTTTCTTCACCTGTAAAATGGGAGTAATGAGAGTACCTGCCTCCTACAGTTGCTGTGAGGATTAAATAAGAACTCACGTAATGTCCTAGCATGGAAATTAGCATATGTAATAAGTACTCGGTAAATTATAATCATAATTTATTATTATGTAATAAATACTACTATTTCTCATAAAACTCTATCTTCTATTCTATTACAAATAGAAATATCGTCTCATCTCCAAGTTATCAATTTTCAGGGGTAAAGGAGTTTTCCCTTTAGGGACTGTGATCTCATGGGTGAAAGGCCCTAACACCACAAAGAAAAAGCAAAGTCAATAATGCAATCTGCAATTCTGGTATGTACATCTTTGAGGAAACAAGAAAAGAAGAATGAAGAAAGTAAGGATTTTATAAGCCAGTAAAGGACAGGAAGTAGGGTCCAAAGAGTTTAATGTGTGACCAAGGGTGCTAACATACAGCACTTGAGGTTTGGGGGAAACAAGAGAAAGTTAAGAATTTAAATAGCGAAGTCTAAAAAAGGGATGTAATAGATTCATTTTCTACAGGAATTCATTAAATGACTGGAATTTTGCGCTCTGGAAAGATGAGAGGATTGAGAGGAAGGAGGTATGATGGGGACAGTAAATGATGAAGAGTACAGACAAGATAAACACACACCAACTCCTTTTTACACCCCAGACACCAGCACTGGGACTGAGATGAAGTAGAAGATAGACCAGGAAAGCTCAAAACTCAAGAAAGCTTTGGTTCAGGACAAAGAAAACACTGCAAGCAATTCCAAGATACGGATGGTTGTTGATCTTACATCCCTAGCAGTTAGCCCAGTACCCTGCATGTCATCAATAAATCTGGGTTGAAGGAACAAATGTAAATGTACATATGCAATAGTAAAAATACTGGCAGTAGAGGAGAAGCTGAGCTAGAGGTTCCCTTCTCATCCCAGGGTTCTGTCTCCTGTCTCACTCCTGTCCAAACCAGCCTCCACACTGGGGATGTGAGGCTCTGAAAAGAATCTGATCACATTTCTCCTGAAATGCTTCAACAGCTCCCCATGGCCTCTGCACGAAGTCCCAATTCCTCAGCCTGGAAACCAGCCTTCTGTGTTTGACGCTGACCTACTTTTCAGCCTGTTTCTGCCCCTGCCCGAGTCATACGTCATGCTCCCGTCATGTGGGGTTACTGGAACCCCCCATGTGTACTATGCTCTCACACACACGCCCCACCTTTGCACATGCTGCCCCTCCTCTCTGAGGTGCTCTGTCTGCCTGAGGGACTCCTCATCTCAAATGTATCTTTCTCCAGAAGGTGACACTTCTAAGCAGAGCTAAGTGATCCCCCTTCTAAGCTTTCAAAACACCTTGTCTATACTTCTATTATGGCACTAAGTACAATACCATGATCGATATTTCCATGTCTGTCTTCCCTCATAAACTGCTGGGCTGCCAGGATTGGGTTCGAGTCTTCTTAGTATGTGGGTACAGAAGCTTTAAAAATGTGCGTGGAAAAAACGAACAGATTTTAAAGACCAAAAGTAGAAATAAATCTTAAATACTTGGGTGAACAAGACATGGCAGGATACTAAAAGACACTTAGGGATGGGTAGGTCCATCCCTTTAATTAGAAGGTTTTATCTTGATGGCAGCTACAATACTCCCCTCTAATTGTCCTTGTTGCCATGATCAGAGACAGATTTTGAGGCTGGATATACTACAGGCCTGACCCAGTATGATATTCCCTATCTTATATCTTATATTATTCCCAACCATTTCTCACACTCATTGTGCCTTTGAGAAAGCAATTTCATCTTCATACACTTTAGTGTCACCATCTTCTGTGAAGTAACCCCTATTTCAAAATGCTCCAAAAGCCAAGTTCCTCTTTCATACTCTAATTCTCATTTTCTCTGTCTCTTACTACGTAGAATGGGAATTTTCAGTGCTAAATTAAGGATGAAAATCATCTGAGCCCAAATTTAGTGTACAACTTTGGGGAAGTTATCATACCTTTCTGTATCTCAACAGTCTCCTCCTTGAAATGCAATCGACCCTATATCCAGGAGGTCACAGGAAATAGTAAAAGGTACTTACTATGCACCTCACACGTATTAACTTGTTTAATTCTACGATCCTTCCAGGCAGGTACTATTATTATCTCCATATACACACGAAGATGGAGCACAAAGAGGGTGAAGATTTGAAGGGCTGTGAAGATCACAGCTAATGAGGGGTAGAGGCAGGGCGGGCTCTCCTGTCTGTGCTGTTAACCATGACTCTCTACTGCTTCTCTGCAGCCCAGTGAAAGGCACCGTGTACAGTACAAAACTCCAGTATATTCAAGTATAAAAAGAGACACTGAACAGTAGGCCTCGGGTATGGGACAGTGTTGCACATTTCAATCCAAATGCATTTTACAGCCAAGAATAGACCCTAAACCACCCACCGTTTTTAGCTAAAATCAGAAGGTTCTCTTGTGATCTGGGCCATCAAGGAGATGGATTTGTGGAGATGGATCTGTCCTTCACTGTACGACACCTACAATTTAGAGGACACTGTCACTAGATGACATCCACCTTGGGGCGTGGCTTTATGGATCAATGAGTTAGGTTCTTCTCAGGAGTGATCATCCGGGAATAGAGATGTGGCAGAAGATACAATTGTGTTTATGCTTTTTCTACAGAAATTTATTCTTTAAAAAAGCATTAAATATTTAAGTCCATATCACCCTCCACTGAAAAAATTAATTTAGACAAAATTTAAGGAACATCCGCTAGGTGCAGTACAACAACCTCATATTGTCCTCCAACTCTTATAAGCATATTCCCTGCTGGATAAATATTTGTTGAATGAATGAAAACTATTTCACAGACAGCTTCAGAGAAGCTCCGCATTTCCAGATGTTTCCTCAGAAGGAACGGGTGCCTAATAATAGTCATCTTTCCCCTAGAGAAAATATTCAGTCCCGCTTCAAGAGGGAGAACTTAACTCCTCAAGTCTCTAGAAAAGCCTAAAGCCACCTTTATCTGTACCCATGGTTTCTATGTCCTTCTCTTCCCCCATCAGAAAGAGAACACAGAAAGGTCAGGTTACATTGGTTTCTTGGGCCTGCACAAATTCCTGTGAGGTTCCCTCTTCTGTCAGGAAAAGTTTCCCTGGTAACCATATTTACACACTCACTTAATTCCCTCCCCTCCCTTGATTTGCCGGTTGGTATAAAAACTAATTTGCATTGAACTGCTGAAGCTTACAAGTTAATCAGTTGAACAGACTTACAAAATCTTGGAACTTGGCTTTTGGCCAAAACTGAATGTAATTCTCTTCAGTTCAAAAATTTTAAAACACATCAAATATGCATGCTGGATATTTCTGGCTATAGGTAAGGAAAAGAAGATTCTCCTAAAGGGCATCTGGCCAATATTATTAGTTAGGAAGATCAAGAGGGGAAGAGGTACCTTACTTAGTTCTGAGTTAAGCAAGATCAGCTGTGATAAGGTGCAGGAAGAGATAAGTCAAGGACCAACACAGAAAGTCTGAGCCCTGTGAAATGATGAACTCAGGCCTAAGATTCTGGGTGATCAGAGCTCAGGACCTGGGTGAAGGAATGGGATATGAATATTGAGAATGGAGCATCATTAATTCATTCGCCAAGTATTTATTGAGCATCTAACAGTGCTTGGTGCTGGGAATATAGCAGTGGATAAGTCAGACCCAGATCCTGCTTACATAAAGATATTTAGCTAGTGAACCAATGTTGGCTTTGTTATTGAATCAAGTATCTTTGGGCTAGGGGCTCATTATATAATTTCCTACAAGGGCCAGAATTGGTTTCAGAGTATGGATGGAGCAGGGACTTACAGACAGAAACAAGCTCAAGAAATCCTCCTTGGAGAAGGTAAGCTGGCAAGTCAAGAAGTCTTTGACTTCTACGATGTTTTCTTTACACCTTCAACAACCATGATACATGAGCTTCTAGATAGGGAGATGAAGGCTGTATTTATCGTAGGGCATAAAGCCAGTTACTTCACAGTATACGTATATTTTCTAAAGAATAGAGTAAAAAGTATGTAAAGGTACAAGCCATTCTTAAGTATATTCAACAACCATTTATTGAGTATCTGCTATGTTCAAAGAACAGTTTTAGGAATTGAAGCTATGGATAGGAAAAGACAGAGTCCTTAGCAATTACAACAATGTGGTAAGGGCTATAATGAGATGTTACAGCGTAGCAGAAGATCAGAGAGGAAGGATACTAATTCATTAAAAGTGAGTTGGGAAATGCTTCTGAGATGTAACACTTGAACCTTTTCTTTTTTAATTTATTTATCTTTTTATTTTATTTTTGGCTGCATTGCGTCTTCGTTGCGGTGTGCGGGCTTCTCATCGCGGTGGCTTCTCTTGTTGCAGGGCAGGGGCTCTAGGCGCGTGGGCTTCAGTAGTTGTGGCACTTGGGCTCAGTAGTTGTGGCTCACAGGCTCTAGAGCGCAGGCTCAGTAGTTGTGGCGCACGGGCTTAGTTGCTCCACGGCATGTGGGATCTTCCTGGACCAGAGCTCGAACCCGAGTCCCCTGCATTGACAGGTGGACTCTCAACCACTGGGCCACCAGGGAAGCCCTCTTCATATTTTTAATCTCACATATTCTTAGGCTCACCTGATCCATGATGGGGACAGAAAGTGAGAGTAAACACTCTTATTCTGGGATGTGAATGACGCTGGTGATGGCAACACAAACTCAGTCTTGCCTGATAACCTATGCAAAGGAATCTAGGTTGGCTGGTGTTAGGACTTGGTCATGTGGTCAGCTAGTATCAAGTGGTGTCAGGACTCGGTCAGCACCTGGTCAGCTGATTACTCAGAGAGACCCAGAGTGGGAGGAGCCTGGGGATGAGTAAATGCTAGTTTTGAGAGAGCAATCACCATGAAAACCAGAAAAACTTAGTTTGTTCTCAGTTCCAAGTAGTGATTACAAAGCAAAAGTGAGAGACAATATGGAGAATTAAGCGCTTCTCGTTTTCATGATCCATACAGGTAGATGAAGGAACAGAATGGGCCAAAAAGGGAAGAGTGGGACATGAACATTCAAGGCAAATGTGGTGAACAGAGCCACATGGTTCAAACCTGCTGGACAGTCCCTGGTATGGGCACCAGTCTGGCTAAAAAGGCATCAGATCAGGGCAATTTGTATTATACCTGTTCACCCCCAATTTCTGTTTCAGTAGGTTGAGAAACGGTCTTCCTAGCTTCCTACCAATTGGGAACATCTGACTACCCAAGAAATAGAAATTAACCATTTCTTATTTAGATTGGGAGTAACAACACAATCAGGACAGTAACTCTATCCAATAATTCTCTCATGATATGATGGGTGAGTTTCCAGAAGCCATTCTGGGTAAATAATTCCTTGCCTCTTTATTCTCTACTCTTTTCATACTGGCTCTATACTTGAAATTCCAAATATCCCCCTTTTGCCCTTTATACCAGGAGTCCAAAATGAGAAGACAGGAAAATGTGATCCTGTACTATGACGCAGCAAGGACTTTAGGCTATGCAAACAAAAGGAATTACACAGCACAAAATGTTTTCCCAGCTTTAGGAGGGAATATTGATACCTTCGGGTAGAACTGGTTCCATAATTTGTGGGGCCCAGTGCAAAACGAAACAGCAGGTCCCCTTGTTAAAAAATTATTAAGAATTTCAAGACAACAACAACAGAGCATTAAACTGAGTGTGGAGCCCTTATAAATGCAGGGCCCTGGGAGGTGACACAGGTCACATACCCATAGTTGGCCCTGCCTTCAGGGACAGCATAGTATGGTCCTTTCGTTGAGCCTGAGAGTCAGAGCTGGGTCCAAATTCCATCTTTGCCCCTCATTACTTATGTGAGCAGGGACTTCCCTGGTGGTGCAGTGGTTAAGAATCTGCCTGTCAATGCAGGGGGACACGGGTTTGATCCCTAGTCTGGGAAGATCCCACATGACGCGGAGCAACTAAGCCCATGTGCCACAACTACTGAGCCTGCGCCCTAGAGCCCGCGAGCCACAACTACTGAAGCCTGTGTGCCACAACTACTGAAGCCCGCGCGCCTAGAGCCCAAGCTCTGCAACAAGAGAAGCCACCGCAATGGGAAGCCCGCGCGCCACAACGAAGAGTAGCCCCCGCACCACAATGAAGAGTAGTCCCCGCTCGCTGCAACTAGAGAAAGCCCGTGTGCAGCAACGAAGACCCAATGCAGCCAAAAATAAATAAATAATATAAATTTATTTAAAAAATTATGCAATCATAGGCAGTTTATTTAGCCGCTCCATGCTTCCAAGAGGTTGTATGGCTGTAATCCAGTACTGTGAGGATTAAATGGGATAATGAATAGAATGTATACAAAGTGCTTAACACACAGTAAGCACTCCATAAATGGTAGCTATCTTATTATTGTTAAATGAAACGTGCGGGTAAATCTCAAAGCAGTAAGTTTAAGAAATGAATTGCTGAACTGCTATCAAGGATATGAAAGAATGAGAATGATATATTAGGGCAACTAAATTAATGAAGCAGGTAGGGAACAGCAAATCTTTTTGCTTGACTGTTCCGCCTTCTCTAACCTCTTTCTTATTTCTCTCTTTTCCTTTTACTGCCAAACATACAAAGGGTGATCTACATGCTGTCTCCATTTCTTACCCACATCTCATGACCCCATCCTCTTTAATCTGGCATTTAATATCCCTATGGCCATCCCCCATGGAATTGAAGCTATTATTTTCAAAAAGTCACCAATGATCCCTGTTGGGATATAATGGACATTTCCCAACTTTTTCTGTAACATTTCATACTGCTGACCAATCCCTCCAGCTCGAAACCCTCTCTTTGCTTCACTTCTGTGATACTATACCCTCATGGCTAAGAGCATGTCTAATAGGCCTTGCATCTATCAGGTACATAAATAAATGATCGTGAAGAGAATGCATTCGTTGGGTGAATAAATGAGATGGTTCTTCTGCTTCTCTGATATTCCTTATTTTTCACCATACTGACCCCATTTCTTCTTCCTACCTCCCTGCATGTGGGCAATCTCCACTTTCCAGCCTTGGTCCTCTACACCTCTATTTCTATGCTGTTATACTGCTTACAACTATGTGGGAACTAAGCTAATCTCATGGCTTCAATTATCACTTACATATAAGACTCCCTGACTTCTCTCTTTTGAACACTAGGCCCCCCCACCAGTTCCAAATATTTTGGGGATCCATCCACTTATAAATTCCAGTATCACCTCCAGAGATCTGGCTTTTCCTCTTCTCTCCCGAACTGGCTTTTCTTTCTTTTTTTTTTTTTTGGCTTTCCTTTCTGTCTGTCCTATTTCTGTTGACCTTGTCACCTATGTTCAAGGTTATATTTGATTCTTCCTTATTTCTTGTCCTCCATATCTATCAGTCAGAGTCCTTTCATGTTTCCTTTATAATACTCATGGAGCCTATCTCTTTCTATTTTCACTGCCGTCACCCGAATTCAACCCCTTATCCCCCTCATATCTAAACTATTCAAATAACCTGCTAATTGGTTGTACAGTTCTCTTTCTATCCCTACTAAAGTTTATTCTCCACATTGTTGTTGAGAATCTTCATAAAATACTACTTTTATAAGCACACACTTCCCTAACCAAACATCTTCAGACTTTCCATCATACGGGATAAAGTCCTAACTCCTTAGTTCAGCATTAATGCCTGTTAAAATCTGGCTTCAAGCAACACTTCCAATCTTACAACTTCTTTAGTTAAACCTTCTGATCTTGCCACATTGGTCAGTTTTATCAACTGACCCCTGAAAACTTTCTTCCATATTCCGGTCCTGTGTTTTATGAACATTTTTTTCCCCACCTAGAAATCCCTCCCACTTTCCTTCTCTATATAACAAAATCCAACATGTCTCTGAAAAAAGCCTTCCTTGATAATCATAGTCCACAATGATCTTTCTCTTTTTTCAACTCCTATAATATCACACGTTTAGCACTTTGAAAATTACAGAAGAATTGCTTTACGCTGAATCCTCACAAGTATACGAAGTAGGTGGCATTATTACAGATGAAGAAACAAAGTCAAATAACATGTCCAAGTCACACAGCAAGTAACTGATAGAACTGGGATCTGAATCCTTGTTTAGCTGAGAATAATCCCCGGACTACACTACCTCTCTCATTTTCCTATCTCTTCCAAAGCACAAATACAGCACAGTATTTACACACAAGCAGGTGCTCAGTAAACATGCTGATTGAGAAGACTGCTTAAATAGCACCCGTGATTCTCCAGCACTTAGGAATTGTCAGTCTCAGCAGACCACATTAGGCATATCCCCCCAGTGTCACGTTCTTTATGAGGCTTGATCTGTAATTGAGTTCAAGATGAGGTATTTGCCAAAAATTCACCGTGATCCATTCTAAAAATAAATTTTGGTTCAAGCAAAGCTAAAAGGCTGTTATCTGAATCAAACATTAGGTGGGTTTTGGGGATGAGGTCTACTTTACCACCTCTGGGCCCATCCTTGCTCTGTTTCCAAATGGTCAGGAAGTAAAAATAGGCTGGCTAAATTGACGGCTTATGAGGTAAAATGGACTATTTATAGTTCTAGAAGTGGAGGCTAAGGCAGCAGAACAGGATTTTCTTTGCTCTGGTAGCTAAGACCTTAGTAAAAGAAGCCTAGTAAAAGTGAATCACGAGTGGAAACTGGATCAAAAGACGATAATAGTAAGGAGGGAAAGAGAATAGAAAGAAGGAAGTACTGGAAATAGTCTATTGAAGAGATGGTGCTGTCCTTTTCTGCAGTTGCTTTAAGCTGTCAGATCCAGCCCCGTTCTCCAGGGCTGGCACCACTAACAGCAAGTTCTATCATCTCTGCATGATTCATGGTCTCAGTCCCAAACTGCTTGTCCTGACCCATATCACAGTCCAGATCCTTCCAGCTTCTGATCTGCTTACTCATTTCCCAAGGTCTCACAAATCTGACCTCACAGATTTGACATTCAGCATGGCTTCCCTGGGTATGACCCATATTACTCCCTTATTGTATGGTTTAGATTTGCCCTCCTGGGATGATGCCTCTAGCGCCATACCTATGCCCAGTTTTCCACCCCTCTACCTTGGAGCTACAGCTGCATTTTCACTGGAAAATGTGGTGGGAATTAGAAATTCTAGGTTACTTTATTGAGAAAGGAAAAAGGCCATGGCTGCACTATAAAGCCATTGCCTAGAGATACCATGCTCCTTAAGTGTCTGTATTCACAGTTTCCTCTGCTTTGGCTGCCCTTCCTGTTCTTCCCAATATTCTCTGCAAGGCAAACTCCTATTCATCCTTCAAGACCTTAAACATGTTTTTCTCTGGAAAGCCTTCCTGGATCCTCTCAGACAGCTAATTGTTCCCTCCTCTGTGCTTCTTTATGTACACATCTATTATGCTGTTATCACTTTTACCGGCAATTTTATTTCTGTTTCTCCCACTATTTCTTTGAGGACAAGGACTAATTATCTTATTCATCTTTGCATCCCCAAGACATAGCAGAGTGCCTGGCAAACAGCAAGAGTTTGTTGTTGCATGATAAAAGACATCAAGAGCAACATGAAAGTGCAATTTGCACTTCACTTGCAAAAATCAAATTGGTTCCTGGTACTTTTCATGTGTAACCACATTCTTCCTTGATTTAGAAGAAAGGACTTTAGACTCATAAAGGAAATTCTACTGATATCACTGGCACATTAGCCAGTTTTTCCTCTGCACTGGTGATAGAAACATCACCCCTCCCACACACACACACTTCCGAGAAGCTCCCAGGGCAAGCTTAATATTAGTGGCACATGGCCCATCCTACCATTTCTATTGTAGTGAAAGCTAAATTACACTGTAAGCCTAAAGCTGCCACCAATCTTAGTGAATTGGTGGTGAAGGGGGTGGGTAATTAAAAGAACACACTTCTGTAGCAGACCTCGGAGGAGGATGAGGGAGAAAGATGAATTTAATCCTGGCCTTATAAAAAATTTGTTAGAAACTCACGCAAAACAGCCGCTTCCTCTGGACATGACAGACCCGATCCAGGTGTCCAGCAGTGACCTTTTCCCATGAGTGTCAGGTCATCGCCCAGCACAGAAAACAAGGGGCCAGTGCCTTTCTTGGGCATCCCTCCTTCTGAAACCTGGCAAATCTTGGGGCCTGCCTTTGCTTTAGGGGATTGTCCGCTCCTCCCTGCACCGACAATCCCCAGGTCCCTTGGCTGGTGGCCCCCAAGCACCACTCTTGCCTTCGTCCCACCGGGGCCCCAGCTTGACTCCGGGTCAAAAGTGCCGGCGGCTGGACTGTCAGGTCGCGGCTGGGGAGGGGGCGCCGAGGTCAGGCCCGACCCCTGGGTCTCCTCGCACTCTGCGGGATGCGCGGAGGAGACGCAGGCCGCGCAAGGCCACGGGCTGGTGAGGCTCGGGCCTCTGCGCGGGAGGGGCTCGGCGACCCGAGAAACAGCGCGAGTGCCGGTACTTCAGCAGCTACACCGCAGCCTCCCGCAAGCCCTGGCCTCGGAGCTGCCCCGCAGCCCTAGGCTCGGCTGCGTCCCGGCCCCCGGGCGCGCTGCGGCCGGTCGATCCGCCGGTCTGGGCTGCTCGGCCTCCACCGCGGATCCCGGGTCGGGCCGCCGCCGCCTGCCGGCCGGTGCCCACGGCAATGCCCCGCCCCGCGCGGCCCGACCGTGACAGCTGGGTGCCCAAAGGGTTAAGCCGGCAGAGCTGCGGCCCAAGTGCCCCGCGCGCTGCAAGTCCGCCGCGAGCCGGCCCCAGCGCGCACGCGCCCGCCCGTTACCTGCGGTCGCGTTCGCGCTCCTCCTCCACCTGGCCGCTCTCTCCCGGGGGCCGCCCCTCAGCCCGCCCCCTCGGCTCGGCGCCGCGCACCCTGCTGGCTACTCGGCCAAGGCCCGGGGAGGAGGGGCGTGGGGGCGATTACCATATATTAGCATACCAGCGTGCATCACGTGGCGTCTGCAGCCAATGGTCACTCTGGAAAGGCGGGGATTGGGCTGAACACGCCCAGGTGCTGCTCCGGGACTGAACCGGTGGCCACGGCAACGGCTGGGAGGGCGGGGGAGTGGGGAGGCACAGAGCATCTCCCCTACCTGAGCTCCTTGTGGAGGCATCCGCACGTTTCCCACCCCGCGGAAGGAGAGGGGCTGAATTTGGCTCCTCTCAGAAGGATTCAGATTCAGCAGACATTTATCGTGCATTTACCACGTGCCTAACACTTTTCTGCAGAATATGATTCTCGGGATAACCCTGTGATGTCGGGACTATTAACCCCACTTGATAGAAGGGAAAGAGGAGGCTCAGGGACGGTAGGTCACTCCCCCAAAGTCACACAGCCACACTGAATGACAGAACTGGAGATCTGAGCCCATTTCTGACTTCAGGCTCCCAGACTCTCCTCAGTTATTTTCTCCAGCAGGGGTCTCCCAGCACCTCCTCACAATTCCAGGTGTACCAAGTAGCTGAGAAAATCCTTATAGAAACTTTGTACAGTGTTTTAGTGTTTCCTTACAATGACCTTTGAGGTTAGCAGGCAGAACAATTACGGCTAAATAGCAGATGAGGAGAAATGAGGCCCAGAGAGGTGATGGTGACCTGTCTTTGGTCAAACAGCTATTAAGAACTACTGCGTAATTACTATGATTTACACTCAAGCTTGCTACTTTATAAACTTTTAAATTCAATCTTCTCAACATGATGGTATTGCTATGACCATTTTACACTTTGAGGAACTGAGGCTTTGGGAAGTTAAGCAAATTGCCCAAGGTTACACAGCTAGGAAGTAGAAGATGAGGGTTTATCTGGCTCCAAAGCTAGTCTCATTGTACCAGGTTCATTTAATTTAGACTTGGACTTTAGAACCCCTTCTCTAACAGAACTTCCTCTCCTCTCCTCTTAAGATGTGTCCATGTTCTCTCTTAATCCTGTAAAATATCACATGACAGGTGATATGTGTTAAGGTCACAGAGGCTAAATATTAAAAGAAAATAGAGTCACCCCCGCAAGTGGGTTAAGGACACTATAATTCTCAGCTCTTCATTTTACCCATAAGGATTTGATAGTTTGCCTAAGACTGAATTGTTTAAAAGCATAGGCATCTGCATTTAGACTTTCCTTCTGCTCCTTCCTTTAGTTTAGCTCAGTGGTTCTCTAATTATTGGACAAAATAATAATGCCTCAAGCCAAATATACTAAACTTTATAGGCATTTTAAGGGATTAACAAATGTAATTTTTGCATATATGTACATTTCACCTTACTGGGCTGACTTAAAACCCAATTTCCTCCTAAGTTGTGTTGTTGGATGTTCAAGAGCCCAAACTTGGAGGCAGACCTAAATAGGTTAAAAACCTGACTTAGCCACTCACTAACTGTGTGAACTTGGGCAGGTTACATCTCTGTGCCTCAATGTCCTCATCTGTAAAATAGGATAGGAATGGTGTGAGAATTAAATGGATTAGTATGTAAAAATTACTTAGCACAAGCCCTGGCTCAGAGGTAAAACCTCCATAATTGTTAGCTGTTATTGACACATAGGAACAGACAACCCAAGTACAGAATTTCTCAAGGTTTCCTAGCTGGCTTTGGAATTCTGGAGCTGTCTCTCATCCCTTGTGGCATATTAAACAGCCTGTTGTGCTGGTGAAGGCTTGTTATCTCTCCAAATGACATCCTCTCTTCTTAGGATCATAAATAATTCCTTGACTCAAAGGAGCTGGTTTCTCCTGCATATCTCCTAGCACCAAATTACCGGAGTGGCTCCTTGCAGAAGGGGATCTTGACAAACAGTGGAGCCATAAGTCAGGCTTCTTGAAACACTTTTATGAGCGCCTTAATGAGGGAGATGAGTGTCATCAGGAACTCGTCCCGTCCTTCCTGGCCACAGGAAATGAGCTCTTTGTGCTCAAAGGGTTTCCAAAGCTGAGACGCAAAGAGTTTTCAGGAAGTGGGCCAGAGATGAGAAGCTGTTGACTGAGAGAATCCCAGGGCTAAACAGCACCATCCTGCCATTCACCTTATATTGTCAAATTACTCAGGGCTTATTGCAGCAATAGCACCAAAGGGTGGCATGTGAGGGTGGGTGTTAATCCTCTCCCCTTTCTCCCATCCACACACTTCAACAGCCATTCTACCACCACCCTGAAAGGGCAGTGTAGACGGTGGTTAAAAGCATTGTCTCTGGAGCCGAAGAAGCAAGTGTGAACCCTGCTTCCACTACTCTCTATCTGTGTGACCTTGGGAAACTTGCTTAACCTCTCTGTGTCTCAATTTCCACATCTGTAAAATGGGAATAATACAGTGCCCACCTTATAGGCTCTCGTGAAGATAAATGAGTTACTAACATAGGGTGCTTAGAACACCCAATAGGAAGCCCTAGAGACATATTTGCTAATTAAACAAAATAAACATATAAGCCCAATACAAACAACATACTTTCTATAGAGGCAACCATAGCCTTAAGTGAAGTGCTTTGGGCCCTCTCCCAACTATATGCTTCCCCTTACCCCCTCTGACTTGCAATAGGAAGAATAAGTGCTTGGGAGCTCTAGTTTGAATGTGGGCTCTGCCACATTCCCTGTTCTGTGAACTTCGCCAAGTTATTTTACATTCCCAAACCAGAGTTACATTGTTTGTAAAATGAGACTAACTTCCTCCTGGAGTTGTTCTGAGCATTCAATCAGATAGTATCTGGTAAGAGGTGATGAGGGCCTGAACTGGACAGAGGTCCTGCTTGATCATAAGCGCTTTACCTTTTACTGAGCTATTTCTGGTGAACATCTTTACTTTCCAACAATGAAAACAACTAATATGTATTGAGCACTTACTTTGGCCCTGTGCTATATATACATCATCTAACTTAATACAGTAAAATGAAGACCCACAGGGATTAAGTAGGTTGTCCAAGATCACAATGGAAGTCAGTGGTGGAACCAGGATTCAAGCCTGGACCGTCTGATTCCCAAGTCCATGTTAATTACCCACTATGCCCCAGGCCTCCCACTCCAGCTTGGCTCAGAGAACTCAGGGAATGAGTGTTCTATTTCTTTAGCATTCCTCCCCCATCCATACACACATACTCTCCACTGGTACCCAGCAGTGCCCAGCACAGTAAGTGCTCCACATGTGTTTACTGAATGAGTGAAAGTAAATGACTTGACATCCTCTTATAGTGATGAAAGCCCCCTTTTTTCTTGGGCTGTCCCCAGTGGGGAAGAAAAGCAGCTGTCAACCCTCCTCCCCACACCCTAGCATCCTCTTCCTGCTAAATAATCGTGTGGAAGGACTTCTTCCTTTTCCCATGGGGGAGTCAGGCTGATGCTGTTTTTTTTTTTTCTCTTCAGAGATCCACAAGAGACACAATGATGACTCATCTTTAGTGAACATTTGGAGAGATGTCAGGGCCACTGGTGCCTTTTAGAGCTCTGTTAACATCCATCTGTGGGATGATTTCCAAATAATGGTCATATTAGTTTCCAAGGGCTGCTGTAACAAAACATCACAAACCAGGTGGCTTAAAACAACACAAATTTACTCTCACAATTCGGAAAGCCAGGAGTCTAAAACCGAGGTGTCAGTAGGATGTGTTCCTTCCTGTGGGCTCAGAGGGAAAATCTACTCAGTGCCTCTCTCCTAGCTTCTGGCAGTTGCCAGCAATCCTTGGCTTGGGAGTGCATCACTCCAGTCTCTGCCTCCGTCATCAGATGGCATTCTCCCTGTGTGCCTGTGTCCAAATTTCCCTCTTCTTATAAGGACACCAATCCTTTCTGAGTAGGGGCCACTCTAATCCAGTATGACCTCATCTTAACTTGATTATATCTACAAAGACCCTAGGTTTTAAAAAGATGTCTGTGTTCTGAGGCTCATTACCAGCTCCTCCAAGCTTCCATAGGCTGGTCCAGTATTTGAGGTATTTTGGAACCTTAGACAAAATCTAGAACCATCCCCTCTCTGAACTGCCATCCTGCAGCCTTTCTTTACTTCAGCCCAGTTCACTGGCTAATCTCGGAAGCATCATCTTCTCTGAATCCCACAGCAGAACTGAGCATAAAGGAACTCCCTGTGGGCAGACACAATGTCTTGCTCATCCTTTTTGCCCTCAGTGTTAACACGGAAACCATCATGGAATTGGCTTTCAGTGACCATTTGTTTAATGAATGAAAAAACATTGTGCCAGTTAGTACCAAGGGCTGTTTATTTCTTATTTTTTCTACATCTCATGCTCAGTGACAGTTGCAGAGTTGGTTTGAGATACCTGAATTCCACTCTGAAAGTCACAGTTCTTTTGACATGAATATTCCATTTGTCACTACATTATTAGAAGAGATGGTAGCTTGCTCCCATTACTGATGGCTGATATGAATATTGTCCTGCCTCGAGCTGTTGTCATGTGAGCTCGCAGCCTGGAGCAGTGAGGCTGAAAACTGGGGCAGGCTAGGGTCAGAAGTGGGGTCAACCCAGCAGGAGTTGTCAGATCAGAGCAGGGGTGAGAAGGAGGTCAGATGGGAGATCAAAGTCCAGGAACTAGGCAGGTACACAGTCAATCCCAGCTCTCCCGAGGATGGTGGCCTGTGGCTGGACCCCCTTTGGAAAATGTCTCATAGGCAGGTCCCCTGAGCTGGCCTTCTGCTCTCAGGTCCCTGGAGGGTTCTTTGTAATTGATCTGGGTTTGGGTTCCCTCCTCACAAAGGGGATACCATCAGTCAACATTATTTGGCAAGCCTCATGTCCATATGATCAGATAAACTTTAAAAGCCTGGCGGCAGCCTTATTTGTTTCAATCACATGGCCCCAGGCTTACTGCTAATTTTCAGATTTACAGTTTTAGGTCTAATTCTGGCTGTGCATCAGAATCAGCTGTAAAAGCTGTTCAAATACAGATCCCCAGGTCCCGCCCCCAGAGATTCTGATTCTCTAAGTCTGGGTGGGCTGCTGACATCTTGAGAGGCTGTGTGGTGCTGTGGTTGAGCGCGGAGGCTCTGGAGCCTGCCTGCTCAGATTTGCAATGGTTCTGCCACTAACCCAGTGAACATGGGTGAACGTCTTCACCTTTCTGAGCTTCAGTATCTTACCTATAAAAGGGAGTAGAACAAAAGAGAATAATAATATTCAGCTACTTGATTGGATGTGAAGATTAATGATTTAATACAAGCAAAGTCTCAGAATACTAAGTGCTCGATACATGTCACTTATGATTGTTACCTTTCTTTGCACCAAGCTCTAGAAGTGATTTAGAAGCACAGTCCCTTCCCCCCTCCCTCCCTCCCTCCCTTCCTTCCTTCCTTCTTTCCGTAAATAATTACCAAGGACTCCTACATGCCAGGACCCATGCTAGACACACACAGTCCTCCCCAGTTTATAGTCTAGAAGGGAGTCCAGGATTGGGAAGCACTGTTTTACTCACTGACTTCAGCTCTCTGAACCCTTACTGGAGTCTGAGGCTCTGGGCTTCACCTCTGGTGTTCCCCCACCCTGGGGCACAATGACCTTCATTTCATAACCCTAAAATGGAGCAGAATGGAAGGAACACAGGAGTCTTTGAACCCAGTGTGCCGTTTTCTAGCTAAGTGACATTGGCTAAATCATATGTAGAGGGTACCTTCTGTCTACTCTCTGCCCAGTATCCCGGTTCTAGCAATGGCCCCGCCCTTTCTGTGTCCACAGGGCGGGGAGAACAGCCAAACATACCTGTGATTCCGCCCCTCACCCAAGCCACCAATGATTGGTCAGGGCAGGCACCTGACCCAAACTGAGCCAATCACATCCCATCTCCAGAACCCTGGAATGGCACCGAAGCCGTGCTGCCTTGCCTGAAGCTGGCTGCTCTCATGAATGAAGGTGCTGTAAACGAAGGAGCTGTTGGCGGTGGGCATTTTTCACCATGCACACCAGGAAAAAGGGGCAGTCAGTCTGCCGTTGGAAAGAAAAGCAAAGCCAATGCTTGGGTTTCTCAGGGCGCTGAAGTTCCTGATTGCGTCCCTACCACAGTCCTCAGCTTTGGATTCTGCAACACAACCTCTATCCTGAAAATTCCTCTTTATGTTGAGGTCAGATGTAGGGCATCTCTTGTTTTCACCTGGAAGGCAGGCTCTATCCCCAGCAGCTGGTCTCCCATGCTCAAGAAGTCCGTTTCCCAAGGGCTGCTCAAAAGAGAGAAGCAAGTTCAAGGGTCCTGGCCTGGATGAGAACAAAGACCTCCTAGCTCAGCTCTGGAGCCTCTGCCTCTACTTTGAATGAGTTTTGGGTCAGAGAACTTTAGAAGCACAGAGAGGAGGAAAGGGCCTTGCGTCCAGAACACTAGTGGGGGCCTGGCCAGGCCTTTCATGGAGGGACCCTGATTTCTATCTTTCCTTAGTTAAGGAGGAAACTCCTGGAGAGCCACAGTCTCTCCTGCCACCTAGTCCTGTTCTGTTCTTTCATATTTGCTATTCCTCAGACACTGGTACCATTTGCAGATGGAGCTGGATTCCCCCCAACACTTGGCATTGGTTATTAGGATTTGTCTGTTTCTTGGGGCTGGAGCTTGGGGTGGGGAGCAGGAAGGTGAAGGCAGCCGTTTCCGTCCTAGTGTTTGCTAAGCTTCTGGTGTTCTCTTTGCCTCAGGCCTGCCTCTCCTAGCACGTCACAGAGCTGATGGATGTTACCTCTGCTGGCACCCCTTTGATCAGCTGGGTGTCAGTTCTTCCATTTCACAGACAGGGGTAACACCTAGCTGGTTTGTACCAGTGCAGCTCAAATGCTTGCTAATTTAGTGAAATGTTTTTATCGATTGCTGCTCCAAGTCCTCTAAGTGCCCCTCCAGCTTCCCATCACCTCACTTTCTCCCCTGGGATCCCCCAGACATCTGTACCATCCAGCAACTGAAAGGTTAATACCTGACACAGCAGGGACCTCTGACATACTCACTGCTCTAGAACTTTGGCTTAAACACTTGGCGTGCTTTCTTTCTTTTTTTTCTGTTTCAAAATATATCTGTATTTTTATTTTATTTTTTTAAATTTTATTTTATTGAAGTATAGTTGATTTACAATGTTGTGTTAATTTCTTCCGTACAGCAAAGTGATTCAGTTATATATATATATATATATATATATATATATATATACATTCTTTTTTATATTATTTTCCATTATGGTTTATCACAGGATACTGAATATAGTTCCCTGTGCTATACAGCAGGACTTTGTTGTTTGGCATGCTTTCTGATATGTTCCTGTCCCCCACTTTACTCGTTAGATATTCTAAATACCGTCCTTGTTCATAGTGAAGTTTAGAGACGTTAACTAATGTAACTCATTCTTTTACTCATTTATCCATTCACTGAACACATGTTTATTGAATGGTAGCTTTATACGAGGCCTGGGCTCAGTGCTGAACAAAACTAACATGGAGTGTCCAGGTTAGTGCAGAGACAGATGAAAAATTAGGAGGGAAGTGGATAAGCATATAATAAAAGTCTGACTAGTGCTGTAAAAAGAAAGATTAGGGTGCTGTGGGAGAGAATCACGCAGAGACCCACTTTTATCTGGGAGGCCTCTGAAGGATTTCAGGCATTAAACAAAAGAGGGAACTGTTCGGGCACAGAAGGCACAGTGTGAGCGAAGAATGTGGCATTAGGTGAACTTGGCGTCAGGTCAAGGTCACTCAGCTGAGAAGGGACAGGGCTGGGTTCTGGGTTCTTTCAGACTCTGAAGCCTATGTTCTTTCCCTTTTTTTTTTTTTTTTTTGCGGTACGCGGGCCTCTCACTGTTGTGGCCTCTCCCGTTGCGGAGCACAGGCTCCGGACGCGCAGGCTCAGCGGCCATGGCTCACGGGCCCAGCCGCTCCGCGGCATGTGGGATCTTCCCGGACCGGGGCACGAACCCGTGTCCCCTGCATTGGCAGGCGGACTCTCAACCACTGCGCCGCCAGGGAAGCCCTATGTTCTTTCTCTTCTCCTGGATTGTCTTGCCCTTGTTCCTCCAGCCACACTTCCTAGGTCCTTAGGTGTGAACCTTGCGTCTCCCGTAAACCACTGATGTCTATCGCACAAAATGATGCCCTTGTCATACAGGGCACAGCCTCAGCCAGGGACCTCTTGTCCCCCAGTAAGTGTACCTTTCACCAAACTGGGTCATCTCATCGCAAGAGGTACAGGAGCATCAGAGACGTAGACATGGATGGTGGTGGTGGTGGCACAGCATGAGGAATGTACTTAATGCCATTGCACGGTACACTTAAAAATGGTTAAGATGATACATCTTATGTTATGTGTATTTTACCACAATAAGAATATTTTTTTAGAAAAAGGAATATTAGAAAAACTGCGTAAGGGGAGCCTCCTACAGGCTAAACTCAGTGGTAGGGGTGGGGAAAGGCTTTCACTCAGCTGCCCTTGGTGTCTGCCTCTGGTACCTCTGAAGGCAGCTCTGTGCCGGATCCCCATCCAGCCCCTCTACCCCTGGGCAGAGCTGAGTAATCCAAGTGTGGGCACCTGGCCCCAGGGCAGGCAACCTCGAGTAAGGAAGGGGCAAGAACACGTGAGCTGCCCTCATGAATTTGAACCAAGGAGGACTTCTTACAGAGCTGAAGGTGAGGGAAATGCTGAGGAGTGAGAGGAAAAGGCAGCAGAGACACCAAGAAGCCATGACCCAACCGTGGCAGAGTCTGCTGATTGCCTCCCAGTATCCATTACTCCCAGTGTTGGCAAACGTTTAATGATGGGCTCTTCTGGTAGATTGGGATGGCAGGCTGGGGGGGTACAGATCTGTAGTGTTTGCCAGTTTCTGTGGTGTCAGTACTCCCACCAAGGCCGGTTTCAAATCATGTCAATGAATACGGAATTGGGGGGAAATTACATGCAACTGGCTCTCGTGAGCCTCTGTGAGCCAGCTCCAGAATACCACCGAACTATCCCCTTCTTCCCTTTCCTAATAGGGAGCCCTGCTTGCATTTCATCAGAGCATAAGGCCACGTGGTTAGAAACTACTTTTGCAGCCTCCTTATACTGGCTATGGCCAGGTAAGTAAGATCTGATCCACAGACTGAGAGCAGTACATCCTATGAATGAATACAGATCATCCTTGCTCTCTCTTTCCTCCTTCCTGCAGGCTGGAATGTGGTCATGGGGTAGATGAGGATAACACAAAAAACATAGCAGGAGCAGTGAGTTGGAAGGAACCTGGACCTCTGGGCAAGTTCATGGAGCAGAACTGCCTAACAACCCTGGGTCAGCCACTTACCTCTGCACTGTTTTATGAGAGAGGTCAGTGTCAACGTGTATCTGATTCAAGACTTGTATTTTGGAGTCTCTTTATTATGGCAGCTTACCCTGATCACTAATTAATTCTTAGCCCTAGGACTACCTGGGATTTGATTCATTTTGCAGTTATCTTTACCACATCCTCCCTTTTAAGATGTCCCCAGTGACAGTATTTACAATAGCCAAGACATGGGGACAACCTAAATGTCCATCAACAGATGGATGGATAAAGAAGATATGAGATATATGTATATATATATATAAAATGGAATATAATGGAATACTACTCAGCCATAAAAAGAATAAAATAATGCCATTTGCAGCAACATGGATGGACCTAGAGATTATCATACTAAATGCAGTAAGTCAGACAGAGAAAGATAAATAACATATGATATCGTTAATATGTGGAATCTAAAAAAAAGTGATACAAATGAACTTATTTACAAAACAGAAACAGACTCACAGACACAGAAAACAAATGTATGGTTACCAAAGGGGAAAGGAGGGATAAATTAGGAATTTGGGAGTAACATAGACACATTACTATATATAAAATAGATAAACAACAAGGACCTACTGCATAGCACAAGGAACTATACTCAACATTTTGTAGTAACCTATTTGGGAAAAGAATCTGAAAAAGAATACACACACACACACACACACACATATCTATATCTGAATCTCTGTGCTGTATATCTGAAACTAACACAACATTGTAAATCGGTTATACTTCAATAAAAAATAAATTAGTTAATTAAAAAAATGTCCCAATGAGTCTGTCTATATTTTAAGCAAAAGATTATTAGTTGGCATTGGCTGGGCTATGCAGTAGAAACCACCCCATAATCTCAATGTCTGACAAGAGCAAAGGTTGATTTCTCATGTTACATGACAGCTGCAGGGCAGTTAGGTTCTGTTCTATGTGTCTTCACATTCTGTGTCTCAGACTGAAGGAGCAGGTCCTATAGTAGTCTAGAGACAGAAGGAAAAAATGCTACCGTTGAACCTTGCAATGGCTCTTAAAGCTTCTGCTGGGATGTGGCATACATCACTTCTACTCATGTTCCATTGGCCAAAGGAAGCCAATGGCCCAGGCTGACACCACGGGGACAGTGAGGTATCCTCCCCCCACCCCCCTCCCAGAGAGGCATTGCAAGTCTCGTTGCAATGGGCAGACACGGATAATCCTCTTACTGAGAGTCCAGCAAATAACTGGGAATAGCAATACAACTTATCACAAGAGACTAAAGTGAAAAACATGCATTTATGTCAGGGCAGGTGCTGTCATTGCTCCCATTTTGCAGATGAGAAAACCGAGGCTTAGAGAGGATAGGGGCCCCACAGTCATATAGTCTTATACTTGCTCTTAGAACTAGAAATTTCTGAGAAGCTTATCTCAGTTTTTCTTCTATGGGTCACATTGTTGTTTATAAAACCTGGTAGATAGTCTAGCATATCCTCTGCCTGCTATAGTCTATTTTGGGAAGCCAAGCTTAGGAGTCTGTGAAGAGCTCTCTCAAGCTCAGCATGTAGAAAGAGAAGAAAAGGCTGCGGATTATAAAGTTAGGAGATTTGGGGGCTAGTCCAGGGCTCTGCTACTAAATCACTGTTCAACTCCAGAAAGTTATTTAACCTCTCTGGGTCTCAGTCATCTGTACATGGAAGAGCTCAGAGTGTGCAATTAATAAGGTTAATCTAACTCTCAGATGCTAATATCTAATTCCACTATTCCCAGTAGAACTTCAGTGGTCCCTCTTAAGAAGCCCTGATCTTTATTTAGAAACTACCTTGGAAGATTCTCATCTATGTTCATTCATTTATTCATCCATCCATCCATTCATTCACTCATTCATTCATCAAAGGTTTAGGGCATATCCTCTGTGCCAGGCTCTGCTCTATGCTGTGGAGGTGCAAAGACGAATCAGATCTAGTCTTTTGTCTCTGGGAGTTCAGAGTCTATTAGAGGAGACAGATGGAGATACACATAAGGGTAAAACCTGCAGCAAGTGGTCCTTATTACAAAACAGGGTGGTCAGAGGTGTACAAAGCCGCTGCACCAGGCCAGGGAGGAAGGGGCTTCCTCAGCCTAGGAGTGGTGCCCACATGGGCGGAGAAGAGCAGCAGAGGTGAACGTGCTGCGTTCAGATGGGGGCCTGTGGGACACGTGGGAAGGAGCATCCAGCAGGCCATCGGATAGCTGAGTCTGAGGCTGGAGGAGCTGTAGGGTCAGGATGAGAATGGCGGGGGGCATTTACAAGTAGCTGGTCACTGAAGCCATATGAGATCATGATTTTCCTTTTGTACACAGTCCCTGAACTCCCGGTGGCCTGACCTCACAGGGTGGCTGCACACACCAACATTTCCTGGGGAGGGTCCTGCAGGGGGTCGACCTAAGCTGGGTGCAACTGTACAAGTTTGCCCTGATAGCAACAAACGTGCAGCGCCAATTCCTTTTTATGGCCTTGTCTGATGCCGGAACACGTAGAGGGGGCACCAGGTCATCCTCGGTGCAGCAGGGACATAAATCAGGCAGCACCCTGCTTCCTGAGGCCCCAGCCTGAAGACGGGGCTTGCCGATCTCTAACTGGGATCAATTACAGGCCATTCCTCTGCCTGCCCGAGCTCACGTCCACAGAGCCGTGCAGGCCTGGCCAAGGAGGCCTTACGGGACACAGCTCTTAGGTTGTGTCCGTGATAAGACACAGAGCTCTGACCTGGACAGGGCACAGGACAGAGAGCTATTTGCCTAAGTGAAGAAGGTAACAGTGATGAGAACAGAACAACGATCTCCAGCTTCAGTGAACGCCATGCACTATGCCAAGCATTTTATATGCATTCTGTCATTTTCACCTCACAACAACCTTCTGAGGTAGGCTCTGTTGCTGACCTTATTTTACAGATGAGGAAACTGAGGCTCAGTGATTGAATGACTTGATCAGTAAGATTGAAGGCTTGGCTTGCACTTAGGAGGTGGTGGAGCCCCAACTTTAAACCCAAGTCTGTCTGCCTCCAGAATATGTGTTCTAAAGAATGGCGGAGACAGCAGGCCTAGGCAGCCTGTCCTTTGTAGTCAAATAGGGTTGGATTCAAAGTTTGGCTCTGCCGTGTCTTAACTGTGTGATATGAAGCAAGTTACTAAACTTCTGTAGCCTGGGTTTCCTCATCTGTAAAATAAGGAAATAGAACCTACCTTGTGACATTGTTATGGAGATTGAGAATTACATATGTAAAGTATATATAAAAGTTTTAGGGGGCTTCCCTGGTGGCGCAGTGGTTGAGAGTCCGCCTGCCGATGCAGGGGACACGGGTTCGTGCCCCGGTCCGGGAGGATCCCACATGCCGCGGAGCGGCTGGGCCCGTGAGCCATGGCCGCTGAGCCTGCGCGTCCGGAGCCTGTGCTCCGCGCAACGGGAGAGGCCGCAACAGTGAGAGGCCCGCGTACCGCAAAAAAAAAAAAAAAAGTTTTATAAGCGGTAGTGTTGTTCTCATCATCGTCGTCATCCTCATCCTTGCCTTTTACCTTTGCTCACCACATTCAGGTAGATGCAGGAGTGTGCGCAGAGGCCTGGAGGCATGAGACAAGCAGCACCCTTAGAGACCTGAAAGTGATCTGATACGGCTGAAAGTGAAGGGAGGAGTGAAGGAACTGATAATTGAGGTTCAAAAAGTAGCTAGAGGCTGGATCATGCAAGGTTGCCTTTGAAACCATAATAAGAACTTAGGGCTTTATTCTGAGGTCGGTTAGGAACCACTGAAGAATTATATGCAGGTAGAGAGGTGACACAGCTGATTTTGTTTCTCAGAGAGATGCGTTAGGCTGTCTTTGGGGAGATACTTTATTCTCCCTAGTACCCCAGTGCCTACAACAGTGCCTAGGACATAGTAGGTATTCAAAAATATTTGTTGAATAGAGAGCAGACTTGTGGTTGCCAAGGGGAAAGCGGGGTCGAGGAGGGATGGATTGGGAGTTTGGGATTAGCAGGTGCAAACTATTATATATATGTATAAGTGAATCACTTTGCTGTATACCAGAAACTAACACAAGGTTGTAAATCAACTATACTTCAATGAAATAAATTTTAAAAATTTGTTGAATAAGTTTACTCAGAGTTACTATTTTATCCAGGCCTGCCTGAATACGAGAAAGAGGTGTACACTCTTGCTAGCCCTGGGAAAGACGATATATTTTAGGGATAATTGTAGTTGCTGTCTATGGAAAGCCAAGAGCAGAGCCTGGAATGGGAAGATAATCCTGGATCCAAGTGGCTGTGTGTCGTCAGCAGACAGGAAGAGAAGGTCCTCACCGGTGCAATCTGCCCGCACCTCACATACCTGCTTCTCTCCTATCTGCCGGCATCTCTCATTCTGAGTTTTGGCACATGGTCCATTGTAGCCTCACTGACTCCCTCTACACTGTGAACTTTCCATCTTACATCCTTTTAATAAGTGGCTCATGATTTGTTTCTTAGTTCAAAAGCTAAGAGAGAGAATCTGATTGGTCTAAGCTCATCTTTTCATGCAGCCTGAGTCCGAATGAGGGAAGTGTGATACCTGAATAAAATCAGGATTCTGTGAGATAAAAAGAAGGGAAGGGAGATAGTTGCTGGAAAGGCAGTCAATAATGACCCCCACGTTACACAAACAATGATTTAACCACAAGTCGTGATAAGTGCTTTGAAGGAGAAGGACAGGGTGCTATAAGAGAGACTTAAATTAGATTGGGGGTGAGGTAGGTTTTAGGAGGTCTGTGGATTGCCTGCTCTTGAGTCAATGCTATATTACTTCGAGTACAGGCTAAACTGCTATAACAAAAACTTCCAAAATACAGCAGCTCAAATGAGATGTAAGTTTACTTTTACTTACATGAAAAGCCCAGATCTGAGTAGTCCATGGCTGGTAGGACCAGATCTGTCCCAAGGAGTCATCTGGGACCGAGGTTGGTGGGTGGATGCTACTATCTTTAAAATGAGGCTCCCATTTCTGGGTCCACAGCGCCAAGGGTAAGACCAAGAAGTTGTTGCATCACTTCTGCTCACATCCTGGTGACAAGAACTCATAATACGACCCCTAGCCATGGGGTGAGGGGGCTGCTGGGGAATGGAGAGTCCAGTAGGGCAGCCTTGCTCTCTGTTACAACTCTGGGGGATGTTAAAAAAAAAAGAAAGAAGGAAAGGCACTCACTGGGGCAACTCAGAGTCTCTGCTTCAGGTACCCTGCCCTTGAGGGAGGAAATGGAGGCCTCAAATGGTACTAAATAGTTAAACGCAGTAGGGGAGGCCAGTAAGATGAGGACAGAAGATACACACTGGATTTGGCATTTGAGAACTTTGTATGGTCCCAGAAGGGCAGGGTTGAGGATGAGAAGTGAGGTTATGGAGTTAGAAGTATAAGACAACCCTTTTGAATAACTTGGAGGAGAAGGAAAGAAAAGAGAGGCAGAAACACATCCGGCCCTCTGTATCCCCTAGTTCTGCATCGGCAGATACAGAGGAACAACTGAATCACACCATTTTACATAAAGAACTTGAGCATTCCCACAGTTTGGTATCTGCTGGTTGGGAGAGGGTCCTGAAACCAATCCCCTCTGGATATCAAGGGATGACTGTAGCCAAAGCTAAAACAAAGAACTGTTTGTTGTTTGTTTTTAAGTTGGGAGAACTTTGATAATATTTACAAGCAGAAAATATTTTAAATAGTAGAGGAGAGTTTGAAGATGTGGGAAAGAGGAGTTAGCACCCTGTATTAGGTAAGAGGCAGCTCTCAGAGCAGACAGGAGGGGCTGGGACCGAGAGCAAAGATGCTGAGATGAGCCTTGAGCAGAAAGAAAAACATTTCTTCTGAGATGAGCAGAAGGCGGTGAGGATGAACGGTGAAGTGGTTATACTGGGGGATATGGGGTGGGGGTCGAGTCCACAGCTCCTGCCCCTCTGGCTCCATTTCCTCAGTAAACCAAGGGGAAGGTGTTCCTGGGGCAGAGGAGGTGTTGGAAACAAAATGACAGTCTCTCTAATGGGCCACCTCAGGACTCCAGAAGTCCTGCTGTGATTTCCCTTCTAAGGGAGCAGAGCACCATGGAGGGGGATCAGTGTCTCTCTCCTTTCAAGAGTGAAAAGGCAAGGCTCAATGTGAGAGGCCCAGGCATTGACCAGCAGTCCAGCAGATCATTAAAGGGTGGTCAGAGGCAGGCCCTGCAATGCGAGCATCTGCCCAAGGGATGTCCAGGGCAGAGCAGAGGAGGCAGCCTGAGTGGCAGCCTTGACCGATGCAGAAGCATGCCTGAGGCAATGCTGGGACTCTCAGTGATGCCAAGGGCAAAGTAATCTTGTGATAATTCTGAGCCTGGCAGTCGTCCAGGTTAGGGGCGGCACAGTACGGAGCTAGCAAAACTTGTGTCCAAATGACATTGTGTCCTCCTTCGTCCTTGCAAGCCGGTGAGGCCCTTGGGTGTTCAGGTTATGCTTATAACACAAAGGGAAGAGACCATTCTCCCCTGTTCTGCTTCCCACCGCTACATATTATCTAGGGAGCTCAGGAAACTGCTGGGTTTGAGAGGTCACAGGAAGGTCCAGGCACCAGATCAAAACATAAGAAGTAGACAAGAGCCCAACTGCTTTCATTTATTCACCCAGCGAATGACAGCCAGCAATCAAGCAGAGGGCAGTGGCATTCCTCAGGCGCCGGGCAGCATGGCTGCAGGCATCACAGACAACAGTTGGGTTTGGCAGGTGCAGCTGTGTAAGTCTGGATCGGAAGGACAGGTCAGCTCAGCAGAGGAGTGTGGCAAGGGCCGAAGTCAGCAAGATTGCAGGGCTGCCATGGGAGTGCTCATTCCTGAGCGTAAGTGAGGTGTGTCCTGGGAACCAGTAGAACTTGGCGGGGATGCTTTGCAGGGATCTGGAGGTATTCTGATCACTCAAAACCACTTGCACAAACGCACACAGACCCTCGCCTCTCTTCCCCTCCGTCGGCAGCTGGGTTCCGGCAGCCGGTAGAGGCATCCTTCCACCTCACCCTTCCATCTTCTGGGACTTCATTGCCCAAGGGAGTGGGTCCTACATATTTCTAGGAAGTGACCTCCACATCTCAACAGGGAAGTGGGAAGAAGCTCTTCCCCACAGGAAGGTTTTGGATCCTGCCTTGGATAAGATCGGGTGAAGTAAGCCCCTTAAAGAGGGAAGGAGGCATCTGGGAGACAAGGTTCCTGGGATCCGGAGAGAAGAAGGTAGTTCAGACAGAGGAGCAGTATGAGAAAGTGCACAGAGGTGTGGTTGAAGATAGCACGTTGAAGGAGTTCCATGGGGTGGTAGCAGAAGAGGCACCTGGTGGAGGATGGGACTGGAGAGGAGGCCAGGGACCAGATTATGCTGCAAGATGTCACGTGTGGGGCTAGCTGCTGCTGGAAGGAGTCAGAGCCTGGCCCGAGATGACACCCACCTCAGAAGGACTTGTCACTGGAGTCATGAGACGCATTGTAGCTTGGGATGTCTGCTGACTAATGACCCACTTCTGTAGGTGGCTTTCCAGCATACACAATGCTTGCAGGATTTCTTAGTGTTGTAACTACCTACTGCTGCAAAACATACCAACCCAAAATAGCAACATTGGTTTTGTTCACAGACGTGCAGTTTGGGCAGGGCTCGGCAGGACCAGCTCTCTCTGCTCCGCTTGGCATCCGCTGGGTCACCTGGGATCCTCTGAAGGCTCTGTCACTCACGGCTCTGGCAGTGGATGCTGGGATCTCAGTGGAGACTGTGAGTTGGAACCTCTCTGTGACCTCACCTTGTGGCCTGGGAGTTTTCACAACATCGTGTCTGGGTTCCAAGGGTGAGTGTCCTCAGAGTCAAGCAGAAACTTTGCTAACTTCATCTTGGGAGTCAGATTCCAGTACTTCTTCTGCACTCTACTTGTTAGCAACTGGGTACTAAGGTCTGCCCAAGTGCAAAGGGAGAGGAATGAGACTCCACCTTTGGTTAGGAGGAGTGTCAAAAAATTGTGGACATGTTTTAAAAAAATATTGGTTTGGCCAAAAAGTTCGTTCGGGTTTTCCCATAATATCTTACGGAAAAACTCAGACGAACATTTTGGCCAACCCAATACCACACCCTGGAAGTAGGTCTGATTAGGTCTCCATTCCAGAAACTCTGGGTGACTTGCCAAGACCACACAGCCACCAAGAGACAGAACCAGGTTTAACCGTGTCATACTTGCACACATAAATCGAGTGCCTTCTACACCTAGCACTTTACATCATTTGACATCGTCACCAGGATATATAATAGTCATTTTTAAAAATAGATCTTTATTGGAGTATAACTGCTTCACAATACTGCACTAGCCTCTGTCACACAACAAAATGAATCAGCCATATGCACACATACATCCCCATGTCCCCTCCCTCTTGAGCCTCCCTCCCACCCTCCCTATCCCACCCCTCTAGGTCGTCACAAAGCACCGACCTGATCTCCCTGTGCTATGCGGCTGCTTCCCACTAGCTATCTATTTTACATTTGGTAGTATATATATGTCGATGCTACTCTTACTTTGCGCCAGCTTCCCCCCCCCCACCCACGTGTCCTCAAGTCCATTCTCTATGTCTACGTCTTTATTCCTGCCCTGCCACCAGGTTCATCAGTACCATTTTTTTTTAAGATTCCATATACATGCATATGGTATTTTTCTCTTTCTGACTTACTTTATGCTGTATGAAAGACTCTATGTCCATCCACCTCACTACAAATAACTCAATTTTGTTTCTTTTTATGGCTGAGTAATATTCCATTGTATATATGTGCCATGTCTTCTTTATCCATTCTTCTGTCGATGGACACTTAGGTTGCTTCCATGTCCTGGCTATCGTAAATAGTGCTGCAGTGAACATTGTGGTACATGTCTCTTTTTGAATTATGGTTTTCTCAGGGTATATGCCCAGTAGTGGGATTGCTGGGTCATTTTTTAGTTTTTTAAGGAACCTCCATACTGTTTTCCATAGTGGTTGTATCAATTTACATTCGCACCAACAGTGCAGGAGGGTTCCCTTTTCACCACACCCTTTCCAGCATTTATTGTTTCTAGATATTTTCTAGATGGCCATTCTGACTGGTGTGAGGTGATACCTCATTGTAGTTTTGATTTGCATTTCTCTAATAATTAGTGATATTGAGCATCTTTTCATGTGCCTCATGGCCATCTGTATGTCTTCTTTGGTGAAATGTCTATTTAGGTCTTCTGACCCCCCCCCGCCCTTTTTTTTTTTTTGTGTTTGCGGTTCGCGGGCCTCCTCCTGTTGTGGAGCACAGGCTCTGGACACGCAGGCTCAGCGGCCATGGCTCATGGGCCTAGCCGCTCTGTGGCATGTGGGATCTTCCCGGACCGGGGCACGAACCCGTGTCCCCTGCATCGGCAGGCAGACTCTCAGCCACTGCGCCACCAGGGAAGCCCCTTCTGACCCCTTTTTAATTGGATTGTTCATTTTTTTGATATTGAGCTCCATGAGCTATTTGTATATTTTGGAGATTAATCCTTTGTCTGTTGTTTCATTTGCAAATATTTTCTCCCATTCTGAGGGTTATCTTTTCATCTTGTTTATGGTTTCCTTTGCTGTGCAAAAGCTTTTAAGTTTCATTAGGTCCCATTTGTTTATTTTTGTTTTTATTTTCATTACTCTAGGAGGTGGGTCAAAAAAGATCTTGTTGTGGTTTATGTCAAAGTGTGTTTTTCCTATGTTTTCCTCTAAGAGTTTTATAGTGTCTGATCTTACATTTAGGTCTTTAATCCATTTGGAGTTTATTTTTGTGTATGGTGTTAGGAAGTGTTCTAATTTCATTCTCTTACATGTAGCTGTTCAGTTTTCCTAGCACCACTTATTGAAGAGGCTGTCTTTTCTCCACTGTATGTTCTTGCCTCCTTTGTCGTAAATTAGGTGCCCATATGTGTGTGGTTTTATCTCTGGGCTTTCTATTCTGTTCCATTGATCTATATTTCTGTTCTTGTGCCAGTACCATACTGTCTTGATTACTGTAGCTTGGTAGTATAGTTTGAAGTTGGGGAGCCTGATTCCTCCAGCTCTGTTTTTCTTTCTCAAGATTGCTTTGGCTATTCGCGGTCTTTTGTGTTTCCACATGAATTGTAAAATTTTTTTGTTCTAATTCTGTGAAGAATGCCATTGGTAATTTGATAGGGATTGCACTGAATCTGTAGATTGCTTTGGGTGGTATAGTCATTTTCACAATATTGACTCTTCCAATCCAAGAACATGGTATATTTCTGCTTCTGTTTATGTCATCTTTGATTTCTTTCATCAGTGTATTATAGTTTTCTGAGCACAATTCTTTTGTCTCCTTAGGTAGGTTTATTCCTAGGTATTTTATTCTTTTTGTTGTGATGGTAAATGGGATTGTTTCCTTAATTTCTCTTTCTGATTTTTCATTGTTACTGTATAGGAATGCCAGAGATTCCTGTGCATTAATTTTGTGTCCTGCAACCTTACCAAATTCATTGATTAGTTCTAGTAGTGTTCTGGTGGCATCTTTAGGATTTTCTATGTATAGTATCATGTCATCTGCAAACAATGACAGTTTTACTTCTTCTTTTCCAATTTTTATTCCTTTTATTTCTTTTTCTTCTCTGATTGCTTTGCCTAGGATTTCCAAAACTATGCTGAATAAGAATGGCAAGAGTGGACATCCTTGTCTTGTTCCTGATCTTAGTGGAAATGTTTTCAGTTTTTCACCATTGAGAATGATGTTTGCTGTGGGTTTGTCATATGTGGCCTTTATTATGTTGAGGTAGGTTCCCTCTATGCCCATTTTTTGGAGAATTTTTATCATAAATGGGTGTTGAATTTTGTCAAAAGCTTTTCCTGCATCTATTGAGATGATCATATGGTTTTTTCCCCTTAATTAGTTAATATGGTGTATCACATTGATTGATTTACATATGTTGAGGAATTCTTGCATCCCTGGGATAAATCCCACTTGATCATGGTGTATGATCCTTTTAATTTATTGTTGGATTCTGTTTGCTAGCATTGTTCAGGGTTTTTACATATGTTCATCAGTGATATTGGTCTATAACTTTCTTTTTTGTGATATCTTTTTCTGGTTTTGATATCAGGGTGATGGTGGCTTCGAAGAATGAATTTAGAAGTGTTCTTCCCTCTGCAATTTTTTGGAAGAGTTTGAGAAGGACGGGTGTTACCTCTTCTCTAAATATTTGATAGAATTCGCATGTGAAGGCATCTGGTCCTGGACTTTTGTTTGTTGGAAGATTTTTAATTACAGTTTCAATTTCATTACTGTAATAGGTCTGTTTATATTTTCTAATTCTTCCTGGTTCAGTCTTGGAAAATTGTACATTTCCAAGAATTTGTCCATTTCTTTGTGGTTGTCCATTTTCTTGGCATATAGTTGTTTGTAGTAGTCTCTTATAATCCTTTATATTTCTGTGATGTCAGTTGTGATTTCTCCTTTTTCATTTCTAACTTTATTGATTTGAGTCCTCTCCCTTTTTTTCTTGATGATTCTGCCTAAGCGTTTAACAATTTTGTTTATCTTCTTAAAGAACAGCTTTTAGTTTTATTGATCTTTGCTACTGTTTTCTTCATTTCTATTTCATTTATTTCTGCTCTGATCTTTATGATTTCTTTCCTTCTACTGACTTTGGGTTTTCTTTGTTCTTTCTCTAGTTGCTTTAGATGGAGGGTTAGATTGTTTATTTGAGTTTTTCTTGTTTCCTGAGGTGAGACTGAATTGCTATAAACTTCCCTCTCAGAACTGCTTTTGCTGCATCCCATAGTTTTTGTGTTGTCATGTTTTCATTGTCATTTGTTTCTATGTAGTTTTAAAATTTCTTCTTTGATTTCTTCAGTGATCTCTTCGTTATTTAGTAGTGCACTGTTTAGCCTCTGTATTTTTATGTTTTTTTACAGGTTTTTTTTCTGTAATTGATTTCCAGTCTCATAGTGTTGTGGTCAGAAAAGATGCTTGATACGATTTCAATTTTCTTAAATTTTCCAAGGCTTGATTTGTGACCCAAGATGTGATCTATCCTGGAGAATGTTCCGTGTGCCCTTGAGAAGAAAGTGTATTCTGCCATTTCTGGGTGGAATGCTCTATAAATATCAATTAAATCTATCTGGTCTACTGTGTCATTTAAAGCTTGTGTTTCCTTATTTATTTTCTGTTTAGATGATCTGTCCATTGGTGTAAGTGAGGTGTTAAAGTCCCCTACTATTATTGTGTTACTGTCGATTTCCCCTTTCATGGTTGTTAGCATTTGCCTTATGTATCGAGGTGCTCCTATGTTGGGTGCATAAACATTTATAATTGTTATATCTTCTTCTTGGATTGATCCCTTGATCATTATGTAGTGTCCTTCCTTATCTCTTGTAACAGTCTTTATTTTAAAGTCTATTTTATCTGATACGAGTATTGCTACTCCAGCTTTCTTTTGATTTCCATTTGCACAGAATATCTTTTTCCATTCCTTCACTTTCAGTCTGTATGTGCCCTAGATCTGAAGTGGGTCTCTTGTAGACAGCATATATAGGGGTCTTGTTTTTGTATCCATTTAACCAGTCTGTGTCTTTTGGCTGGGGCATTTAATCCATTTACATTCAAGGTTATTATAGATGTGTATGTTCCTATTACTATTTTCTTAATTGTTTTGGGTTTGTTTCTGTGGGTTTTTTTCTTCTCTTGTGTTTCCCATCTAAAGAAGTTTCTTTAGCATTTGTTGTAAAGCTGGTTTGGTGGTGCTGAATTCTCTTAGCTTTTGCTCATCTGAAAAGCTTTTGATTTCTCCATCAAATCTGAATGAGATCCTTGCTGGGTAGAGTAATCTTGGTTGTAGGTTTTTCTCTTTCATCACTTTAAGTATATCCCGCCACTCCCTTATGGCCTGCAGAGTTTCTGCTGAAAAGTCAACTGATAACCTTATGGGGTTTCCTTTGTGTGTTATTTTTTGTTTTTCTCTTGCTTTTAATGTTTTTTCTTTGAATTTAACTTTTGTTAGTTTGATTAATACGTGTCTTGGTGTGTTTCTCCTGGTGTTTATCCTGGATGGGACTCTCTGTGCTTCCTGGACTTGGGTACTATTATTATTATTATTTTTTGCAGTACTTGGGCCTCTCACTGTTGTGGCCTCTTCAGTTGTGGAGCACAGGCTCTGGACATGCAGGCTCAGCGGCCATGGCTCACGGGCCCAGCCGCTCTGTGGCATGTGGGATCTTACCAGACTGGGGCATGAACCTATGTCCCCTGCATCAGCAGGCAGACTCTCAACCGCCCCAAGGGAAGCCCCTTGGGTACTATTTTCTTTCCCATGTTAGGGAAGTTTTCCACTATAATCTCTTCAAGTATTTTCTCAGACCCTTTCTTTTTCTCTTCTTCTTCTGTGACCACTATAATTTGAATGTTGGTGCATTTAGTGTTGTCCCAGAGGTCTCTGAGATCGTCTTCAATTCTTTTCATTCTTTTTTCTTTATTCTGCTCCTCAGCAGTTATTTCCACCATTCTGTCTTCCAGCTCACTTATTCGTTCTTCTGCCTCAGTTATTCTGTTTTTGATTCCTTCTAGTGTATTTTTCATTTCAGTTACTGTGTTGTTCATCTCTGTTTGTTCTTTAGTTCTAGATCTTTGCTAAACATTTCTTGTGTTTTCTCAACCCGTGCCCACATTCATTCTATTTCTGAGATTCTGGATCATCTTTAGTATCATTATTATGAATTCTTTTTCAGGTAGGTTGCCTATTTCCTCCTCATTTATTTGGTCTTGTAGGTTTTTACCTTGCTCCTTCATCTGTGACATATTCTTTTGCTGTCTCTTTTTTTCTTTCTTTTCATGAGTGGGACTGTGTTCCTGTCTTACTGGTTATTTGGCCTGAGGCTTCCAACACTGGAGTTTGTAGGCTATTGGGTAGAGCTGGGTCTTGGTGCTGGGATGAGGACCTCCGGGAGACCTCATTCTGATGAATATTCCCTGGGGTCTGAGGTTCTCTGTTAGTCCAGTGGTTCAGACTCGGAGCTCCCACTGCAGGAGCTTTGGCCCGACCCCCAACTCATGAACCAAGACCCTGCAAGCTGCGTGGAGCAGCAGAAAGAAAAAAGGGGAGAACAATAACAAAGTAAAAAATAAAATTAGACTAGGAAACTAACAGATATGTTAGAAAGAATATAAAAATAAAAATATAGATGAAACAACAACCAGAAGGTGAAAAAGAACCACAATAGTAAAAAAGAGGAGGAGAAAAAAAAAATGGTGGAAAAGACCTTGGTTATGGAGGGCAGGGCCTAAGCAGGAGTGGGGGTTGGGTGGTGGGCGGGGTCTATGTTTAGGACCCACAGGGCTGGAAAAGGCTCTGGGGGGTGTGGAGGGTGGGGCTTAGGCTCAGTGGAACAGAAGGGGCCCAGGCCTGCCTCCCACCTCTGGTCTCAGAGGGCAGGGGACCCCACCTGGGAGCTCAGTAGGTTTCCTGGGCTCGAGTAGGCAGGGCCAATGCCCTCTGCTTCTTTCCTGCCTGCTCCTCTGTTCCTGGAGGGCCCCTCCTATTCTCCCCCACCCTGCCTCCCTCCTATGGCCCCGGGACCCACGCGGCCCAGAGGGGGCCTCTGAAGGCATAGGACCTGGCCCGAGAGCTGGGCAGACTTTTCTGCTGATTGGGTAGGGGATATGCTGGGCATGCTCCT
Source organism: Monodon monoceros (assembly GCF_005190385.1). NCBI lineage: Eukaryota > Metazoa > Chordata > Mammalia > Artiodactyla > Monodontidae > Monodon > Monodon monoceros. Next base: position 154,720,645 of record NW_021703774.1, on the reverse strand, counting down.
CCCTGATCTGAGCCCCCAAGGGTCCATCCAGGTGTGGGAACACCTCCCACCTCTCAGCTGTCCCTCAGGGGCGCCAGTACTGTCTGGCCTCTACTTCTCCTCCCCCTCAGTCCCCCCACGTCCTACCAGTTCACTTGGGAGTTCCTCCCATCACCTTGGGCGTTGAAGTCCCCCACCAGCGTCCCATGGGTGCCCTAGCTGTGGGGAGACTTGAACTTCGCGTCTTCCCACGCCACCATCTTGACTCTGCCCCTATAATAGTCATTTTAAACTTAACATTTCCAAAGTCAAATTCCTAATTTTCCTAAACCCATTCTCCCACAGTCTTGGCATCATCCTTGATTTCTCTTTCTCCCACATCCCACATGAAACCCATAAGTTAATGTTTTAAGTTCTGTCTTCAAAATACATCCAGAATCAACCCATGTTTTTCCCCATGGTGGTCCAAGCCAACATGACCACTCACCTGAGTCACTACAATATCTCCTTGCTTGTTTTTATGCTCTGGTCTCACATGCTGAGAGCCCTAGCCATTCTGGTCTCAACATAGCAGCCTCAATGATTCTTTAATAGTATGTCAGATTATATCACTCTTCTTATGAAAACCCTGTAATGACCCTGCATCTCACTCAGAGTAGCCAAAGTCCTTACAACAACCTCTCTGACCTCATCTTCTACAAATTCTCCTGGCTTTCCCCACCTCAGTCTCCTTGGCTTCCTGCTTTTCTTCTAACAGGCCAGGCAAGCTCCCACTCCAGGGCCTTTGCACTTGCTCTTCCTTCTGCCTATAGTGCCCTTCTCCAGGGAGTTGCGTATGCAAATGTGCTCAAATCTCACCTCCTTGGAGAGGTCTTCCTGTTCCACCCTATTTAAAATTGCAGCTCCCTCCCCACCCCTGCTTCTCTCTAATCCCCTTTATTGCTTTATTTTTCTCCCTAGAACTCATTATTATAATACATACTATATATTTACTTTAAAAAGTGTCTTTTCTCTCCACAGCTCAGGGGTTTTATGTTTTGTTCACTGCTTATTCCCTAACACTTAGAATAATTATTCTTATTCCCTAACAGCCTTATTCTTATTCCCTAACACTTATTCCCTAACAGTTTAGCACATAGTAGGCTATCACTTGTTGCATGAATAAATGAAAACTACCATTGTGTCTGCCAACTTCTCTATATCTTTGTAAAAGCTATGTTTGGTGTGTTTTGTTGCTCTAGTAATATAGCTTTTATTGTTTCAACGTAATCTTGTTTAATCTCACTTAATAATTTGGTCTTAAATGCTATTTTTTTTTCTCCTCCTCTTCCACCTCCTTTTTGTTCTTCTTCATACCAAGTTATGGTCTTTTTTCCCCCACATTGTTGGAAAGACTTCAAAGTGTTTCTTTTTGTTTTAGGTTCCAAGTCATATTATCTGCTAAGAAAATAAGATGGGAGAACAGAGCTTCTAGGTGGCCTAGGAAAATTGTTTTGTCTCAGGCAAAAAGTTCCTACGGTGGTGACTCATATGTAAAGTGATTAGTATTATAGCATTAACTTATGATTAGTAAAAATACACACACACACACACACACACACACACACCCCTTCCGAGGTGGGGTAGAGCTTACTAGGCAAAGGGAACAGTTATTGCAAAAGCCCTTGGGTAGAGGCGGGCCTGGCCCTTCTGATGAACAGAGAGAAGGCCAAGTGTGGCTGGAAGAGAGAGAGAGAGAAAGAGGAAGAAAGACAGTTGTGTGTGCGATACCTGAGGATGGCGGTGAGGCAGGCAGGGCCAGCTCAGGGAGGACATTGTAGGTCAGAGTAAGACATTAAATTTTTATTCTAAATGTGATGGGAAGCCATGGAAGGGCTTAAGCAGGAGAGTGATGTGACGGGTTTGTATTTTTAAAAGTTCACTCTGGATTCTGTGTGGAAACTAGATTGCAGGGGGCAGGAGTGAAAGCAGAGAGGCAAGTCAGGATGCCATTGTCATCATCTAGGCGAGAGACAATGGCCACGTGATCTAGGAGCCTAGCGATGGAGATGGAGAGAAGCGGGCAGATTCAGGATGGGTTCTGATGTGGCTTCCACAGGGCTAGTTGTGGGGGGCGGTGGGGGAGCAAAGAGAAGAATCAGGAATGATTTTCAGGTTTGTAGATTGAGCAACTAAGTGGATGGTGTCCTGCTGTGTACTGAAACATCGCCTGAAATGGAGATACTTGGAGGGGAGCTGGTTTGGGGGCAGGCAGAGCAGGGCAGGAAATTAAGAGTTTGTTTTGGCTAAGTTCTTTCAATTGCCTGTTTGACCTCCAAGTGAAGATGACAAATAGGCAATTGGATACAAGAGTCTGGAGCTGGGGAGAGACGTCAGCGGTGGTGATAGAGATTTGTAAACTCATCGGCAAATAGATGATATTTAAAAACCGTGAGACTGGATGAAATCATGTAGGGAGAGAGTACAGAGGAGAGAAGGGAGCTTGGGAGTCCCTGGGAACAAGCCCTCGTTAGACAAACAGGAGCCTGGGGAGGGCAGGTCTCCCAGGGCTGGGGCTCCAGATTGGGGGTCCAGTGGAGCAGACAAAGGTGATAACTGACAACCATATGAATTGGTGGAATATGTAAGAATTCTCAGAGATCCTTGGGAAAGGGAACTCTGTAAGAGACCGGATTTCCTGAAGTCTTGCAGACTGAGGGTTCAGTTTACTGCTGCTTATGCATTAAAAGGAAGTGTGACCTGCTAGCAGGAGAAACGAGAGGACGTCTGGATCACTCCTCTTCTCATGGGCTTGTCACTCCCACCTACCATGAGCCTCTCAAGGGCAGGTGCCCTGACTCCTTTGCCTCTGTACCCTGTGCCCTGCTCAGAATAGCTGCTGCTTGAGTGAGGGAATAGAATGAATGTCTAACAGGCCTTGTACAAATTGTCTAAAAAGGAGACTGTCTAAATAATGAGATCTGCAAGCCAACAGGAGAGGGGACGCTGAGAAACCAGGACCAATGGCTCCTTACAGCCCAGCCTGCAAGCCCTCTTCGGCCATGGAACAGTGGCGCTCTTTGCTGCTCCTCCCGAGCAAGAGAATATTTGCTACCCTCTCCAGAATGGTGGAGAAACCCATCCATCCCCAAGCAGAGCACCCTGCAGGCTCACAACACAGACAGGGAACATATGGAGCAGGACTTCTCAGAAGTCCCCAAGGAAGGAAGATGGTGGTTTCTCCTCCCTCTGACCTCCCTCAGTGGATCCTGGTGGATGGGCAGGGGGAGCATCAAAACCAGTAGTGGGGGGACCCGGGCTGAGAAGCAGATTTTAAAAGCAGTTTCTCTTCAAATCATCTTTCATACCACCTGATAAGCATCTTGATTCACCATGGCATTGGCAGCAGTAAAATGGGCTATATCAAGCAGAACTATCTTGAAACATTTATTTCCAATTCAAAATGGAGCCTTATATTGTGCTTGTCATAAAACTATGTATCCTTCTCTACCAGATGACTATAATTGCAAAGTAGAGCTTGCTTTGACATCTGATGGCAGGACAATAGTATGCTATCACCCTTCTGTGGACATTCCGTATGAGCACACAAAACCTATCCCTCGGCCAGATCCTGTGCAGAATAATGAAGAAACACATGATCTAGTGCTGAAAACCAGACTAGAAGAGAAAGGTGAACACGTAGAGCAAGGACCCATGATAGAACAACTTAGCAAAATGTTCTTTACTACTAAGCACCGTTGGTATCCTAGTGGACAGTATCATAGACGTCGTAGGAAACTGAATCCTCCAAAAGACAGGTGATATTGAGGTTTTCAGGAATCAAAGAGAAATGTTATCCTGCGTCTCATTTGCCATTTGAGAAAATACAATTGGGTATATTCACTAATATGTTATATAGTAAAATAATAAAATGCCTTCTCATATTAAAAAAAAAAAACCAAAAAACCAGTACTGGGAAGGGACCTTGAGCAGATGTGGTTGGTGGTAGGAGTGGTGGGATGGGGTAAACTAGAGCAGGGAGGGTGGAGCTTCTGCCCCCTCCAAAGATGACCTTTGGTTTAGTTCAGCCGGGAGTTCCCTTGGGATGGGGTGGCCTTGTCAGCCATGAGAGCACAGAAGCAGAGATATCTGTTTAGGAGGAAGAGGAAAGTTGAAGTAGAGATGAGAGAGAAACTTCTGGAAATTCTCTGATGGCTCCACTTCCTGACTTCAGGCTTTCCCCAGGCCCAGCTGATTTAGGGTTCAATGAGATACCCCTACATCCTCCCAACAAATTGTGCCTGGGGTAGTCTGAGATGATTTTTGTTCCTGAACGCAAACAGAACCTCCACCAAGACAACAGAGTAGCCCAGGACACTCTTGGCCTGGCCTCTTTCACTTTCCCAGAAGGGCTGGTGCTACGGCAGTACTACAGGGAGCTCTTCTCCAAAAGTTCTGTCCAGCTGCCCGTGGCTGGATTCCCATTTGTTCTGTGTATCAGTGAAAATATCTCCTTATCCTGTAACCCTTGTTTAGACTCCACTGTCTGTCCTTGTGATGTCTGGAATAACAGGAAACAAGGGCATCCTTCACTCAAGGCTGTCGGGGAATTACACCTGAAAACACCAAAGCCACAAAGGCAATTACAACAAAGAAACTCACAGCCAAACCCCAACTGTCCCCTGGAAACCCAAATGGGGAAGTAATAACTAGGACATTCTCACCTTTGACAGAGGAAGAAACTAACTACCCTAGGGACCTTGGATGGGCCACTGAACTTCCTTGGGCCACAGTTCTCCATCTGGAGAATGTTGGTGGCGTTGGGAAAGCACACACAAACTGGGTCATGAGGATGAAAAGAGAGCATTGTGTCTGGCACATAGTATGTTCTCAATAAATGTTAATTCTTCTTATTAAAAGAGATTCTGGATAGGCAAAAAAAGGGGATTCTGGGAAATAAAATACTTCCAGGTTTATATTGCTTGAAGTGCTTCTCAGTATGCCTGGCATATAGGAAGGTGTAAAAAATGGTATCTGTTTAATGTCAGGACAAGAACCGAAGCAAATTCAGGCGAGCCAAAGCCATTTGATTTGGTGGTGGTGGAGCTGGGGGTCAATTCTTTCTTCTTTCTGTTTAGAATTCTAGTGATGTTACCTGAATGTGGTTATGCGATAAAATCGCTGAAAATTTGTTTGATTAAACATTATATTTGCTGACCAGTTAACAACCGATAGAGAAGGCAATCACCTGGGTTTGTCAGAAGTCCATCCTACAGGAGGACAGGAGTGCCTAGGCAGGGGTGGGGAGGAAAAGGAGGTGGTGGAGATGTGATCAAGGGAAAGTATGGGGAGTAAGGGTCTGCTGAGCTTGGAGGCAGGAGAGATGGGTGAATGGAGAGAGAAAGGAGAAAGTCCCTCCAGAAAGTGGCCCCCTGTTGAAGGCAAAGGCATCTATTTTATTTTACGCCATGTCACATTATTTCATTTCATTTATTTATTTGCAAAGCTGGTTTCTCAGCTCTCTTTATTTCCAGAGCACTTCTCTGGGCAAGTACTAGCCAGACCACAGCATGAGAACTGAGGTCTGACTTCAGGCTCCTTCCATAAACTCCTCACATCCCAGCCCAGGGAAGGGAAGCTGAGATCCCTGTCCTAAATGTGTGTGTGGTACAGTGGGCCAGGAGGATGGCAGGAGGGGTCTTCTAGACTCCAAGAGCTTCACTTCACTTCCCATGGTCGGGAGTGAAGGCTGCTTATTGTCACTAACACTCCATCTCCACCTGGCTCGACCATGACCCTGGGTGCTGATCCCAGCTCTGCCATCTGCCCTCTGTTTGGCCCTGGAAAATCCCCTTCTTCTTTCTGGGTCTCAGTTTCCCCATCTGAAAGGGGAGGTGTTGGACTGAATGAACTCAGAGGGCCTCTCCAGCTCAGACTGTAAATCTCTGAGGTGCTCGAATGACTAGGGAAAGGAAAGAGACAGGGGCAGGAATCCCAGAGCTTCTGATCAGATGCTGGCCCTCCAACCCCCACTTGGGGAATTAGGGTAAAGCAAGTTAATCTGGTTACTGTAACAAAGGGAAACTGAATCAGTCCCATTCTAATAGTTCCTTTTTACCTGACTGCAAATTTTACTCTTCTCACTTTTAAATAGGAAAAGCCAGGTGGACAATCACCTAAAGGGTACAGTCTATAGTTTTGCATTCTAAAGGCTCTGGAGTATGACTGTCCTAAGGAGTGACACAGTCAAACGTTGACCCAGGGGTCATTGTGTATTATAATGATCTGCTATGTATCCCTCTCCCACTAGAGTGAGAGCCCTCCAGGGGCAGAGGCTACGTCACATTTAGCTGCAAAACAGTAAAAAATATTAGTGGGTTGAGGGACCTCCTTTTCATCCCTGACTCATGAACAAGTTGAGAAGTATGCCAAAGAATAAACTTTCATCTTTCCTACTGTAGAGCTGTTATTGGAGACTATGTCTTAGAGCTGCAGACATAATAGTGAACACTAGTTTTATCCATCCATTTATAGACATTGCAAGGAATATGCACATCTCCCCATGTGACATCTGTTCTTATAAAACTTGGTGCACAAAGCAGATGTGAATGTGTACTCCCAAAGGGAAAGGAGAGAGGAAGGCACAGAGCTCCACACACTCATGTTCTCTCCCAGACTCATTAATAATGTAAGTTGTATTTCTTCCTCCAGGAGGTGTGAAGGGGGGGAGACCCAGGAGGGTTATACTAATGGGTTTCTCTACAAGGAAGAAGGAGTGGGTAAGAAGCATTCTCCCCTAAGCACTCTGTTCTAGGCATGTATCATGAACTCAGTATGTTCACATAGGGCAGTGGATGTTTATCATCTTTTTGGCTGTCCAGTATCCAAGCCTCTTTCTATGTTTCTTTTTAGGGGAGAAAGTTCATCCAACCACAGAGAGGTAGAGCCTGCTTCTCACTATAGAAGATAAAAAATACCAGAGGCTTGCATCTCAACCTCCCTTGAACTGTAGTGTAGACTCATGGACTATTATTTACCCATCTGATAAAACTGATTTTAAATCATAAGATAAGTGACATTAAAAAGCAGGGACCAAGAGATCCGTTCAAGATGGCAGAGTGGAAGGACGTGCTCTCACTCCCTCTTGCAAGGAAACCAGAATCACAACTAACTGCTGAACAATCATCGACAGGAAGACACTGGAACTCACCAAAAAAGATACCCCACATCCAAAGACAAAGGAGAAGCCTCAATGAGACGGTAGGAGGGGCGGCAATCACAATAAAATTAAATCCCATAACTGCTGGGTGGGTGACTCACAAACTGGAGAACACTTATACCACAGAAGCCCGCCCACTGGAGTGAAGGTTCTGAGCCCCACATCAGGCTTCTGACCCTGGGGGTCTGGCAACGGGAGGAGGAATTCCTAGAAAATCAGACTTTGAAGGATAGTGGGATTTGATTGCAGGACATTGACAAGACTGGGGTAAACAGAGACTGCACACTTGGAGGGCACACACAAAGTAGTGTGTGCATCGGGACCCAGGGGAAGGAGCAGTGACCCCATAGGAGACTGAACCAGACCTACCTGCTAGCGTTGGAGGGTCTCCTGCAGAGGCGGGGGCTGGCTGTGTCTTACCATGAGGACAAGGACACTAGCAGCAGAAGTTCTGGGAAGTACTCCTTGGCTTGAGCCCTCCCGGAGTCTGCCATTAGCCCCACCAAAGAGACCGGGTAGGCTCCAGTGTTGGGTTGCCTCAGGCCAAACAACCAACAGAGAGGGAACCCATCCCCACCCATCAGCAGACAAGTGGATTAGAATTTTACTGAGCTCTGCCCACCAAAGCAACAGTCAGCTCACCCACCACCAGTCCCTCCCATCAGGATACTTGCACAAGCCTCTTAAATAGCCTCATCCACCAGAGGGCAGACAGCAGAAGCAAGAAGAACAACAATCCTGCAGCCTGTGGAACAAAAACCACATTCACAGAAAGATAGACAAGATGAAAAGGCAGAGGGCTATGTACCAGATGAAGGAACAAGATAAAACCACAGAAAAACAACTAAGTGAAGTGGAGATAGGCAACCTTCCAGAAAAAGATTTCAGAATAATGATAGCGAAGATGATCCAGCACCTCGGAAAAAGAATGGAGGCAAAGATCGAGAAGATGCAAGAAATGTTTAACAATGACATAGAAGAATTAAAGAACAAACATAGATGAACAATACAGTAACTGAAATGAAAAATACACTAGAAGGCATCCATAGCAGAATGACTGAGGCAGAAGAACAGATAAGTGACCTGGAAGACAGAATGCTGGAATTCACTGCCGTGGAACAGAATAAAGAAAAAAGAATGAAAAGAAATGAAGACAGCCTAAGAGACCTCTGGGATAACATTAAATGCAACAACATTTGCATTATAGGGGTCCCAGAAGGAGAAGAGAGAGAGAAAAGACCTGAAAAAATATTTGAATAGATTATAGTTGAAAACTTCCCTAACACGGAAAAGGAAATAGCTACCCAAGACCAGGAAGCGCAGAGAGTCCCGGGTAGGATAAACCCAAGAAGAAACAAGCCGAGACACATAGTAATCAAACTGGCAAAAATTAAAGACAAAGAAAAATTATTGAAAGCAGCAAGGGAAAAACGACAAATAACATACAAGGGAACTCCCATAAAGTTAACAGCTGATTTCTCAGCAGAAACTCTACAAGACAGAAGGGAGTGGCATGACATTCTTAAAGTGATGAAAGGGAAGAACTTAGAACCAAGATTACTCTACCTGGCAAGGATCTCATTCAGATTCGATGGAGAAATCAAAAGCTTTACAGACAAGCAAAAGCTAAGAGAATTCAGCACCACCAAACAAGCTCTGCAAAAAATTCTAAAGGAACTTCTCTAAGTGGGTAACACAAGAGAAGAAAAGGACTTACAAAAACAAACCAAAACAATTAAGAAAATGGTAATAGGAACATACATATTGATAATTGCCTTAAACGTGAACAGATTAAATGTTCCAACCAAAAGACACAGGCTCGATGAATGGATACAAAAACAAGACCCATATACATGCTGTCTACAAGAGACCCACTTCAGACCTAGGGACACATTCAGACTGAAAGTGAGGGGATGGAAAAAAGATATTCCATGCAAATGGAAATCAAAAGAAAGCTGGAGTAGCAATACTCATATCAGATAAAATAGATTGTAAAATAAAGAACATTACAAGAGACAAATAAGGACACTACATAATGATCAAGGGATCAATCCAAGAAGAAGATATAACAATTATAAATATATATGCACCCAACATAGGAGCACCTCAATACATAAGGCAACTGCTAACAGCTATAAAAGAGGAAATTGACAGTAACACAATAATAGTGGGGGACTTTAACACCTCACTTACACCAATGGACAGATCATCCAAACAGAAAATTAATAAGGAAACACAAGCTTTAAATGACACAATAGACCAGATAGATTTAACTGATATTTATAGGACATTCCATCCCAAAACAGCAGATTACACTTTCTTCTCAAGTGCTCATGGAACATTCTCCAGGATTGATCACATCTTGGGTCACAAATCAAGCCTCAGTAAATGTAAGAAAATTGAAATCATATCAAGCATCTTTTCTGACCACAATGCTATGAGATTAGAAATGAATTACAGGGAAAAAAACGTAAAAAACAAAAACACATGGAGGCTAAACAATACATTACTAAATAACCAAGAGATCATTGAAGAAATCAAAGAAGAAATCAAAAAATACCTAGAGAAAAATGACAATGAAAACATGACGATCCAAAACCTATGGGATGCAGCAAAAGCAGTTCTAAGAGGGAAGTTTATAGCTATACAAGCCTACCTGAAGAAACAAGAAAAATTTCAAATAATCTAACCTTACACCTAAAGGAACTAGAGAAAGAAGAACAAACAAAACCCAAAGTTAGCAGAAGGAAAGAAATCATAAAGATCAGAGCAGAAATAAATGAAATAGAAACAAAGAAAACAATAGCAAAGATCAATAAAACTAAAAGCTGGTTCTTTGAGAAGAAAAACAAAATTGATAAACCATTAGCCAGACTCATCAAGAAAAAGAGGGAAAGGACTCAAATCAATAAAATTAGAAATGATAAAGGAGAAGTTACAACAGACACCGCAGAAATACAAAGCATCCTAAGACACTAGTACAAGCAGCTCTATGCCAACAAAATGGACAACCTAGAAGAAATGGACAAATTCTTAGAAAGGTATAACCTTCCAAGACTGAACCAGGAAGAAATAGAAAATATGAACAGACCAATCACAAGTAATGAAATTGAACCTGTGGTTTAAAATCTTCCAACAAACAGAAGTCCAGGACCAGATGGCTTCACAGGTGAATTCTATCAAACATTTAGAGAAGAGCTAACACCCATCCTTCTCAAACTCTTCCAAAAAATTGCAGAGGAGGGAGCACTCCCAAACTCACTCTATGGGGCCACCATCACCCTGATACCGAAACCAGAAAAAGGTATCACAAATAAAGAAAATTACAGACCAATATCACTGATGAATATAGATGCAAAAATCCTCAACAAAATCCTAGCAAACAGAATCCAACAACACGTTAAAAGGATCATACACCATGATCAAGTGGGATTTATCGCAGGGATGGAAGGATTCTTCAGTATATGCAAATCAATCAATGTGATACACCATATTAAAAAATAGAAGAATAAAAACCATATGATCATCTTAATAGATGCAGAAAAAGCTTTTGACAAAATTCAACACCGATTTATGACAAAAATTCTCCAGAAAGTGGGCATAGAGGGAACCTACCTCAACATAATAAAGGCCATATATGACAAACCCACAGCAAACATCATTCTCAATGGTGAAAAACTGAAAGCATTTCCACTAGGATCAGGAACAAGACAAGGATGTCCACTCTTGCCACTATTATTCAACACAGTTTTGGAAGTCTTAGCCATTTGCAATCAGAGAAGAAAAAGAAATAAAAGGAATACAAATTGGAAAAGAAGAAGTAAAACTGTCACTGTTTGCAGATGAGATGATACTATACCTAGAGAATCCTAAAGATGCCACCAGAAAACTACTAGAGCTAATCAATGAACTTGGTAAAGTTGCAGGATACAAAATTAATGCAGAAAAATCTCTTGCAATCCTGTACACTAATGATGAAAAATCGGAAAGAGAAATTAAGGAAACACTCCCATTTACCATTGCAACAAAAATAATAAAATACCTAGGAATAAACCTACCTAGGGAGACAAAAGACCTGTATGCAGAAAACTATAAGACACTCTTGAAAAAAATTAAAGATGATTCCAACAGATGGAGAGATATACCATGTTCTTGGATTGGAAAAATCAATATTGTGAAAATGACTATACTATCCAAAGCAATCTACAGATTCAATGCAATCCCTATCAAATAAGCAATGGCATTTTTTACATAACTAGAACAAAAAGTCTTAAAATTTGTATGGAGACACAAAAGACCCCGAATAGCCAAAGCATTCTTGAGGGAATAAACGGAGCTGGAGGAATCAGGCTCTTGGACTTCAGATTATACTACAAAACTACAGTAACCAAGACAATACGGTACTGGCACAAATACAGAAATATAGATCAATAGAACAGGATAGAAAGCCCAGAGATAAAACGATGCACCTGTGGTCAACTAATCTATGACAAAGGAGGCAAGGATATACAATGGCAAAAAGACAGTCTCTTCAATAAGTGGTGCTGGGAAAACTGTACAGCTACATGTAAAAGAATGAAATTAGAACACTCCTTAACACCATACACAAAAATAAACTCAAAATGGATTAGAGACCTAAATGTAAGACCGGACACTATAAAACTCTTAGAGGAAAACATAGGAAGAACACTCTTTCACATAGATCACAGCAAGATCTTTTTTCATCCACCTCCTAGAGTAATGGAAATAAAAACAAAAATAAACAAATGGGACCTAATGAAACTTAAAAGTTTTTGCAAAGCAAAGGAAACTACAAACAAGACAAAATGACAACCCTCAGAATGGGAGAAAATATTTGCAAACGAATCAATGGACAAAGGATTAATCTCCAAAATATATAAACAGCTCATGCAGCTCAATATTAAAAAAACAAAAAACCCAGTCTAAAAATGGGCAGAAGACCTAAGTAGACATTTCTCCAAAGAAGAAATATAGTTGGCCAAGAAGCACATGAAAAGCTGCTCAACATCACTAATTATTAGGGAAATGCAATTCAAAACTACAGTGAGGTATCACCTCCCACCAGTTAGAATGGGCATCATCAGAAAATCTACAAACAACAAATTCTGGAGAGGGTGTGGAGAAAAGGGAACCCTCTTGCACTGTTGGTGGGTACGTAAATTGATACAGCTACTAAGGAGAACAGTATGGAGGTTCCTTAAAAAACTAAAAACAGAATTACCATATGACCCAGCAATCCTACTACTGGGCATATACCCAGAGAAAACTGTAATTCAAAAAGACACATGCACGCCAATGTTCATTGCAACACTATTTACAATAGCCAGGTCATGGAAGCAACCTAAGTGCCCATCGATAGATGAATGGATAAAGAAGATATGGTACCTATATACAATGGAATATCACTCAACCATAAAAAGGAATGAGATTGGGTCATTTGTAGAGACGTGGATGAATGTAGAGAATGTCATACAGAGTGAAGTAAGTCAGAAAGAGAAAAAAAATATCGCATATTAACGCATATATGTGGAACCTAGAAAAATGGTACAGATGAACTGGTTTGCAGGGCAGAAATTGAGACACAGATGTAGAGAACAAACGTATGGACACCAAGGGGTGAAAGCAGTGGAAGGTGGGAGTGGTGGTGTGATGGATTTGGAGAATGGGATCGGCATGTATATACTGATGTGTATAAAATGGATGACTAATAAGAACCTGCTCTATAAAAAAATAAATAAAATAAAATTCAAACAAAAAATGTAGGGACCGAACAGAATCCCTTTTTGGTAATGGGGTGGTCATAAATCTGGTTCTCAACCCCGCACCCCCTAAAGAATCCATCAGCTACCCCAAATCCTTTCCATAAGCTTCTTTTCTGCTTTGATCAACTAAAGTCAGCTTCTGTTGCATATAATTAAACCCTGACTGATGCAGAGGTGTATACAGGGAGTGGGTGTAAACAACAGACCCTCAGGAAAAGAAGAAGAATCTGAAGATTGGTTAGTGGGCCTGTTGGGATCAAGGGCAGTGAAAATCCAGCTTTAAACAATGGGACTCTGACAGATCAGACATACAATGGTGAAAGAGTCAGTTAAATGAAAACTTCCAGTCACATAAAATGAAGTGCCCATTGAAAGCAAGGCTCTAAGAGGCTGAGTGGCTATTCTATAGAACAATGAGGGGCACATAGACTTCAAGCTCATATACTAATTACTCAGCTCAAGTGTCCACCTAAAAACTAAGGACTTTTTATGACTGTGATGGAAGAATCTTACATTCCTTGCAGAGGCAGGAACAGGGGGAAAAGGTGTATTACTTGGGCCAACCAGGTCAATCAGTGGGAAGCCAGAACTATAGCAGGTCTGCTCTACTGGAGTTGGAATCATGGAAGTGTTGTAGCTGGTGGTGGTGGTTCTACCAAAGCAGAGAAGGAGGGGGAAAAATATCCCAGCTTCTCCCTTTCTCCTGCCCTCCAACCTCTTAACTCACACAGAAGTCAGAAAACATGACTTACTTATATCAGTTTACCCGTGATATGGAACAGAAGAGGGGAAGGAGAGGAATGGAGCTGAGAAACAGATTCAGACATGATACAAATGGAAGGTCATCTTTTCCACAGTCTAGAGATATATAACTACTGTCAGATTCCAGTGTACCTAGAAGGCAATTACAAAGTCAAACCCAATAGGAGAGGCAAATAAGGGTAAATTTTTTTGATTTGTATTGGCAAAATCTAAAGCATACATGTTGAAATAGACCCTGAGAATGCTTGCTAGACCAAGGAGGGAGCAAAATAATTTTAGATTATACTGAATTTATTTGTATGGATCCTTTACCAGAGGTCCTTCAATAGGCTAGCTTGAGTAGCCAGAAGAGTTCCAATTATTTGTTTGTTTGTTTGGCTGAATCTCAGACTAAACAGTAGTCTACTAAACAAAGTTAAAGTGTCACAAATTCCTTGGTATAAAATAGAGTTTGGAGAAGGGATAGAGAGGGGAGATTGGAATATTGAGGACATTTCCATGTTCAATGTTTTCTCCACCCACTAATTGAATTTCTAGAATGGTTCCAGAAGACAATCCTTTATTGAAAGTGTTGAGAAATACATTAGTGAGGGAAACACTGTCATCTTTGAAAAATACTATCATGGCTATTCTCTGTTTAGGCCGAGGATTGTCATAGGATGCTGCAGTTGAAATGGGCTCCCTGATTTCAATAGGGCTACCAGGATCCTAGGGTGGCAGACTCCAAGCAGTAGCGCTAAAGGCAAGGTGGACATGGTTACCAAATAGGCACAAGAAAGTAATTCAGATGCTAGATGAATAATAAATGCTCATTACTATCTACTTCTTTGCCTGTCCATTGACATAACTCCTTTTCCTAATACTTACACTTCAAAATAAAGCTTCCACCAACTATAACACAACCAACCATTAAAAAACAAAACAAAACCCGGTAATGTATTCCAATTACCTTCAAAAGATTCAATCTAAATCTCATCAGTAACTGCATGTCTACAGTCTGTGGGTGATGGTCACCCCTCTGATAACTGCTATTTTGTCTAAAAATTCTATAATCTGAGCAATAAATTGTAAAATTAACCACCACCAACATTAATAATGAAGGAAAGAAGAGAAAAATTATTTTAAAATAGATAAATTTCTGCATTTTATTGAATCTAAGAATCAGTTGTAAAATAAACCCTTATTTTATGTACCATTAAGGAAAATGATCCATTAAATGATGACACAATACTTTCTCATCACTTATAATTTAGAGCTATTTTATAATTATTTAACGTAGATATAGATTTTTATCTTATATAACTTTATGCCTACAAAAAATTAAAATATAAGAAGAATATATTGATTATGGTATTCCTCAGACTTCTTCATATTTATAGTCCTACCCTGAATTCCTCCCACATTATTTCTCCAACAAAGATTTTTCTCCAACAAAGCCCTACTGCTTTCTTTCCATGCTTTTTTCTGAACATAGAATAACTTTTCATTTCAATGTGGAATTGTACTGCAATATTTTAGAAGGCATTTTAAAGGACAATTAAACTAAAATGAGTATTATCAACAATATCCACAACTCAAATGCAGTTATAATAATGTGAACTGCTATGACCAAGTAAGCATACGTGCATATAGTAACTATACCATGAATGTTGCCTGGTTACCAGCAATAGCGAGATAATCAATTTTAGGATGCAGCCTTATTTCAAAGGTGTTGAAAATGTGAAAAAAATGAGCATCTTAGAATTGATGAAATACAATAGTTAATGTAAAACACACATGACACTACAAGGAAGAAAATACAGATCTGTAGTTATAGTTCTTTCTTTTCTGGTGGTATATTTTACTTCTGTTCTCCATTAACCCTTTCATATTCTATTTAGCTTAATCCAGCACCTCAACTGTTGTTGTTTGTTTGTCTGCTTGTTTGTTTTATCCAGTAGGGTAACCAAAATCTTCATTCTTGAGGATTTTGAGTCATTGGTGGCTCTACCAACATAGGGTTACTGTAATGGCAATTCTTGTCTTTCTTCCTGCTTTTGTAATGGGTCACTTTATGTAATTTTCCTTTAGCTACCCATAAGATTTTCTCTTTACCAATTATTTTCAACATTTTGACATTCTTATTGTGGTTTTCTTTGTGTTCATTATCTTTAGGTTTTCTTGAAATTCATGGCATAATGGGTTTATAGTTTTCATTAAATTTGGAAAAATTTTGGTTATTTCTTCACACTCCCCCTCCCCTTTTTCCCCTTGGGACTCCAATTACACATATGTTAGACTGTTTGGTATTTTCTTACAGGTCATTGAGGTTTTGTTCCTTTTCTCCTGACTTTATCTTTCTGTATTTCACTTAGGATAGTTTCTATTTCTAGGTCTTGAAGTTCGCTATTTTCTTCTTGGTGTGGAACATGCTATTAATCTTATCTCATGGACTTTTCATTACAGATTTTGAATTTTTCAGTTCCAGAACTTCCTTCCTTCCTGTGAGGTCCTCTCATGTTGGATTTGTGACTCGACTGAATGTCATTGTTTCTCTCAAGGCAGCTGACCCTATAAGACTCTCTCTCCTTCCAGGTTCTGGTAACTTCTCCCAGTCCTTATCCCTTCAGTTCTAGCAGTGTTGATAGCTTCTATGATTGCTAGCCCTGGGTTCCTACACTACCCCTTGTAGTATTCCTAAGCACTGCTAACACCTTGTGATTAGCCTCTTTGCATACAAACCTCTTAGAAGAATCCTCATTTAAGGTGCTGTTTCCTGTTGAGACCTTGACTAATGCACTGGTGTGTTAGAAAGTTTTTAAAGTATCTAGTTTCCAGTATCTTTGCTAAACATACTTTAGTTTTAATAGTTTTTTTCTAGAAATTCTTGAATTTCCCATGTAGACAATCATAGCATCTTATAAATGGTGACCCTTTTGTTTTTTTAAATACTTATGATTTTATAATTTTATTTTCTGTTCTTTTTCTTTCTTATTTTCCTGGCTAAAACCTCCATTACCATGTTAAACAGAAGTAACTATAGTTGTCTCATTCCTGTAATGTGATGCAGGTGATGGTTCACCATTAATAATTATACTTATTATAGATCTGGGGTAGATACCCTTTTATAAATCAAGGAATTTTTCTTCTCTTTGAATTTATTATTTTAAAAAGTCATGATCAGGTATTGAATTGTATTGAATGGTTTACAGCATTGTTTGAAATAATCGTAAAGCTCCTTTCTTTTCCTTGTTCTGCTCTCCCTTGGGGTCTTGCTTCCATTCTGGTAGTGGCAAATCAAGGTCAAGGACTCAGAGACTGTTCTTCCTAGCTCCAGCCTGGAAGGGCAGGAATGGAGCCCTATGGGTCCTCTTGGGTAAATTTTGGGCTTCTTGGAATCTTCCGTGTGGAGCATTACAAGATGCCCATGAAGGCACCATTTTGATGTATTATTTTGCTTACAAAACAACTGCTTAAAAAAAAATCCTGATTTATTCAAGACCTCCTTTCTGTTGGAGTTAGGAGAGGAATTAGTAAAGAGAGTGTTGAGGAGAGAAACCCGTATGTATATTGCAGCAACCTTATGAAGGAGGTTTCTATATGCTTGGCTTACAGGTGAGGAAACTGAAGCCCAGAGAGGAGACCTGCACTGCTCAGGACAATGGCAGAGTGAGATCCTGGACCTCTGATGCCATACCTTGTGCTCACAAACACTGCCTGCTTCCTCACAACAGGGAAGTGAGACGTAGGTCTCACCTCCCACAAGTGTACTTCTGTCTTTCCCTGACGCTTGGATCCTCAGCTCTAAGCATCTCTGAGTCTAGCCCCGCCCTCCCAGCAGTTCTTCAGTTTGGAAGCATTGTGGCCCTCCGACCCTGCTTCCAGACCCTCCTGGGGGTCTGTGTATCCTGTCAGTGTTATGAGTGTTGTGTATGTATGTGTGCAGGGGAAGGATAGGGTCTCGGTTCCTCTCTGGAAAAGGGATGGGAGCAGAGGGGGGGGGTTCTGATTCTGTTTTCTTTGTGGACCAGGCTTGGTGCTGAGATGGGACGGGCACTTGCTGTTGCCTGGTCTGCTCCTGTCCCTTCTGTGACCGCAGGCTGGACAGCTTCCAACTGCCTGGTGACTGAAGGCTCCCGGCTGCCTCTGGTCTCCCTCTTCTTCCTGATCTGCCCTTTGGACTCCAGCCTGCCCCTCCTTGTGGCATGCTCCTCAGTGACCAACCTGACACAGACCCTGGAGGCTGTGCCCCAGAGTGAGGAGGGGTTCTGTCTCTCTGGTTCCACTTCTGTTCTGTGCCTGGACGCCTTCTCCCACTTCCCTGGGCTCAAGGTCCTGGGGCTGAGTCTGCATCTCACCCAGCTCCTGCCAGGAGCTCTTGGCAGCTTGGGACAGCTGCAGCAGCTCTTCTTCACAGGCCCTACACAGTTTACTTCTTCCTACCCCTGATGGCAACCTAAGCTCCCTCCAGGCCTCGCTTTCTTGGGCCCCTGCCTGGATGGGAACATGGGTGTCCAGTTTTCTCCCAGTCTACGGCAGCTGAGTGTCAAGTATAGTTGCCTTCAGAATGTGGGGGAGCTGGCGGACATCTTCCCAGACCCAGTGCATGGCCCCTCCTTTGGCGATGCCTGGCTTCTGGAGATCTGGACCTGTCATTCAACAGTCAGCTGAAGATGGCCAGTCCCGGGGCCCTCCAGGGGCTCAAGCTGGGGACCACACAAAGATGAAGGCAGTTGCAGTGGTGGGACTGGGGCTGCAGAGCCTGGACACCCTGTCTGTGATCAATGCCAACACGGCCAAGCTGCCTGCTGGGGCAGTTGCACACTTCGAGCTGCAGGAGCTGAATTTGGCATCCACTCTTGTAGGGCACATAGCTCTGGAGGCCCTGGCTTCCTGTCACAGCTTGAAGAGCTTGGGTCTTAAGAGCAGTGGCCTGATGACTAACCTGCCACCAGGTTTCCTGGAGGCCATGCCCAGCCTTCAGAAACTGAACTTGAATAGGAACCAACTGCAAGTGCCATGCTGGGCACGAACGACACAGGGGCTGTGTCAAGACTGTGGGCCCTGGATCTGTCCAACAATGGACTGCACACCCTGTCCCCAGTCACCTTCTCATGCTGCCCCAGCTGTGGGAGCTGCTACTTCAGGGAAACCAGCTGATTTGTCTGCAGGGCCAGGCATTCCAGGGCTTAAGGAGGCTGGGGAAGTTGGACTTGGCCAAGAATCCACTGGTAGACCTGGGCAAGGGCTGATTGGCTCCGCTGCCTGCAGTAGCCACCCTAAGCCTGCTGGATACCTCCATGGTGCTGAGCTCAGCCTTGGGCTT
Source organism: Monodon monoceros (assembly GCF_005190385.1). Lineage (NCBI taxonomy): Eukaryota > Metazoa > Chordata > Mammalia > Artiodactyla > Monodontidae > Monodon > Monodon monoceros. Next base: position 154,701,618 of record NW_021703774.1, on the reverse strand, counting down.
CCAGGGCGTCTGCATACCTTGAACCTGCATCTCCCCTCTGGCCCTTCCGGGGTAGTGTTATCCCTGTCCATGAGCTTGACCAGCTTGGAGTTTCATGCGGTCTCTGGCAGGAAGCCTGGGATGCTGGCTTCTAATGTCTTTCCAGTCTTGCAGACCTTGACTCTAAAAGGCTGGGGATTGCAGCTGGGGACTTGGAATGTCACCAAGATCTTCCCTGCCCTTTGCCAACTCTCCCTGCTTGGTGATAGCTTGCTTGCAGGCCCTATGCTCCCAGGACACCTCCAACCTTTTCCTCTGGCAGCTCTCCAGGCTCTGGTATCAGAAGGTAAGGGGGGACGGGCACAGCCCCAAGCCCTGCTGCATCACGGGGCTGTCCAGCCTATGGGAGCGGAAGCCGCAGCCACTTCAGTCCCACGCCCGGCCCTGCTCAGTGCTGCTTGAGGAGCTGCTGGGTGAGCTGCCCAGGGCAGGTGCTGCATCTGGTCAAAATGGGGTTAGAGACACTGTCTGCGGCTGCTTTCCAGGGAAGTCTCCAGGTCCTAGGGCTAGACTGGGAGACAGACCTCACGCTAGATGGCAGCCTCCAGGAGCAAAGTCCCCAGATGCCCCAATACAGTAAGTCCCCTACATACAAACAAGTTCTGTCCCGAGAGCATGTTTGTAAGTCCAATTTGTTCCTAAGTCCAACAAAGTTAGCCTAGATACCCAACTAACACAACTGGCTACATAGTACTGTACTGTAATAGGTGTATAATGCTTTTCACACAAGTAATACATAAAAAACAAACACAAAAAATAAAGAAAACATTTTTAATCTTCCAGTCCAGTACCTTGAAGAGTACAGTGGTACAGTCCAACAGCTGGCATACAGGGGCCTCGAGTGAACAGGCAAGAAGAGTTACTGACTGGAGGAGGGAGAGGAGGTGGGAGATGGTAGAGCTGAAGGATCGTCAGCTATAGGAGACGGAGGGCAAGCTGCAGTTTCACTCACGCCTGACGGTGATGGCACAGGTTCTGGTTCCTTGCTGGATTCAACTCTATCTACCCTCTTGAAAAAATGATCCAGTGATGTCTGGGTAGTAGCTCTTTTTTTCTCGTCATAGATGGCACAGTACCACTGGATTGCATTCTGAACGGCTGCTGCAACCTTCGTGTACCGTCCTACGTTCAGTTGCTCTGCCTCAAAAACTAACAGTGCCTCCTGAAATAAAGAAAATCCCCGCCATTTCCTGCGTCGTGAATCTCTTCGGTTCTTCAGTCACTTCTTCTTCCTCTTGTGTCTCTTCGTCCTTTCTCTGGGCCTCCAATTCCATCACGTCTGCATTAGTAAGCTCCTCGTGTTGCACAGCTGCTTCTGCTGATCTCCTTGCCCTTCTTACAGGAAGCCAGGAACTCCTGGATCCTCCATCTTGTTCAGGGCTTGGCTTCAGGGTCCAAGGAGTCAGAGGGGTGAGGGCAGGAGGTCCCTTTATGATGTGTTTGTGTCCCACTGAAGGCAAGACCAGAGCTGGGTGACTGGGGAGCTGCTGCCTACTCTGGAGGGCCGCCCTCCGATGGGCCGGGGGCTGCACTTCTGTCTCCTTGAGTGGGATTTTGAGCCAGGCAAGGACGTGGATGACAAGGTGGCAGATGGCATGGCAGGGAGCTGGGTCATGCTCTGTGTGCTGAGTTGCCAGGCCCTGCACACCCCACGCTGCTGCCTGGACCTCTGCCTGACTGCCTTCCTTCTGCTGGCTGCCCCCCACCCCCCAGGGCTGCTGCTGGTCTTCCTGGAGCTGGTCTCCCGCCACCAGCTCCCTTGTTGCTCTAGGCTCTCCTGGCTGCTCTGCAGAGGAGACTTCTGCATGTGGCCCAAGGAAGACGAAAGGACGAGTTCTGGGCTTGGCTGGGGAGCAGGTTGGGGCAGCCTGGGTTGGGCTAGAGTGGGTGCCTGTGTGTTGGAGGTGGGGGGAGAGGAAAAGCAAGCCAGCCTAGCAGGGAGAGAGTGGGTACGTGTGGGTGCGTGAGCCTGCCTCGGCTTCTGGCAGGAGGTCAGGGTGCTGTGTGTGTAGGGAGGATCAACTGGTGGCTTTGGGGACACAGGCTTTGGAAAGGCTCCGAAGGCTTTCCAAATGAATGAGAAAATTTGGGAAATGGCAAGTGGCAGTGCAGTATGTGATGTGATCTCAAAATCTCCAAATCCTCAGTAAACCTACTAAATCCATGAAGTTCTTGGCTTAATTGGACTTTTTGTTTTTGATGGAAACCCACATGAGGCAGAGGGCAAAGGGGTTGGGGTCATGGAAACTGTAGCCCAGAGGAAATAAAGTTGGGAATTGATGGAGAGTATGGGGACGGAAGGAGGGCTCTGAGCACTCTTAAGCTGTGGAATGGGGTCCAGGCCAAGTTCAACTAGATCTTCAAGGGGCAAGGGGGCCCCTTGGCTTATAGAGGAATTGGCAGCTGAGGACCAAAAAGCTGGGATACTGTCCAGGAGGCAGCATATTGATTGCCTGTTCCCTCAATAAGAACACAAAGCCACGGTCATTTCTATCATCTTGTTTGAGCCTCATAGCAGCACTGGGAGGGGAACCCGCCCCCTTGACACTCTGTACTCTAGCCGTGCTAAACTACTTGTACTCCCAGAACACCATGTGCTCTTGCCTCTGGGCCTTTGCACATGCTGCTCCTTCACCCAAGAACACCCTTTCCCCCAATTTCTTTCCTCTGGGGAGAAAAGTATCCTTTAAGTATCCTTTAAGATTCAGCTCAGCCATGACCGGAAGCCATCCTGATCTCCCAACCTGGGTAAGCTGCTGCCTCTGTGTTCCCACAATCTCCTGCACTTCCCTTTCTCAAAGTACTGATCACACTGTACTGACCTTCACAGGTCTGGGAGACTTTTTTTTTTTTTTTTTTAATAAATTTATTTAGTTTTGGCTGTGTTGGGTCTTCGTTGCTGTGCACGGGCTTTGTCTAGTTGTGGCGAGCAGGGGCTACTCTTCGTTGCGGTGTGCAGGCTTCTCATTGTGGTGGCTTCTCTTGTTGTGGAGCACGGGCTCTAGGCACATGGGCTTTGGTAGTTGTGGCACGTGGGCTCAGTAGTTGTGGCTTGCGGGCTCTAGAGCGCAGGCTCAGTAGTTGTGGTGCATGGGCTCAGTTGCTCTGCAGCATGTGGGATCTTCCCAGACCAGGGCATGAACCTGTGTCCCCTGCACTGGCAGGTGGATTTTAAACCACTGTGCTATCAGGAAAGCCCCTGGGAGACTCCTGAGCAGTGGTTTTCAAAGGGGGGTGCACAAGATGAGCCACTGGAGTTTAGGAAGAAAGTGTTAAAACTTCTATTTCTATTTTGTTTCTAATCTCACTTTATTCTGAAGCTAGACTGCCTGCTTTTTAGCCATATGGCTTTAGTAATATGGAATAGTATTAGACCCTCTATCAAAGGACTTTGAGAGGCTAAATGACTTAATGCATATAAAGTACTGAGAGCAGGACCTAATACTGCATTGTAAATGTTCAATAAAAGTTAGCTTTTCATGTAATTATATACGTACATGTATATCGTTTATAAGTAGATAAATACACATATATTGGGCGTGTGTGCTTAAAAATGTTTTTGCTAATAGGGAACGTTGCTAATTTACTAACAGGAAACTCTATTGGGCAAGTTTAGAGATCAGGCTCTGAGGATAGGGACCAGGTTTGATTCATCTCTGCATCCTTAGAGCCTAATGCTAGCCCAGTGCAGAGAGGGTCTTGATAGACAACTGTGGACAGAAAAAAATGTTGGTGGATGCTGGAGCAGAGAACTGGGATCTAGTTCAGGCTCTGTTGTTTATTTCTATATGACACTGGGCAGGGTGCTTGGCCTCCTGGGGCCTTAGTTTTCCTCTCCTGTAAAATGCCAGGCATTAATTAGAGGCTGAGGGAAAGCATGGAAAAATTCCAGGCTGGATTTAGGGTGAGGGGCGCCCTCTTGTGTCCTAATGGTGTCCTCTCCCTGTGCATCCTCACCTCCATTCCTCCCCTTCAGGGCAGGTGAACCTGAAGAGGACGTTCTTACCTGACCCTGCAAAGCTGCCTTTCCAGCTTCAGAGTCTGACGCTCTGAGTCTTAAATGTCTCCAGTTCTCCTAGCACCTCACACCGCTGCACCATCTCTCTCCCCACTCAGCACCCCGCTCCACCCGTGATCTTTTCCTTATGCAGGTATGGGGCCGAGAAGAAACCTTTGGAGTTATATGCCCCGAAGTTCAAATCCCAGCCCTGGCTCATATTAGCTATTTGATCTCAAGCAGGTCACTTCACCTGTCTAAGCCCTCATTTCCCCCTTTTAAATTGGGGATAATAATACCCACCTCATAGGGTTGTTGTGAGGTTTCAACAACAATGAGTGCTTGTAGGTTGCTGTTACATTCACTGAGTAAAATCACATGAATTATTACTACCAATGAGTTGAAACATATTTCACAGGGGACAAGCGCTTTGAATTGGGTCTTTAAAATTAAGATATAGAATTCCCTTAATTTTAACAATAGCTAACATGTGTTGAGCACTTGCCATATGCTAGGTACTGTCAATTTCCCCCAAATCTCATAACTATTAGTAAAAATAATAATAGCTAATGATTATTAAACTCCTTCTGCCAAACACGTACTAAGGTCTTTACCTATTTTTCCCCATTTATTCCTCTCACAAACCCTAGCAGGTAGATGCCATTATTATAATTCCCATTTTATAGATAAGAACACTGAGGCATAAAGAGGTTAAGTAATTTGCCCAAGGTTTCACAACTAGTGAGTGGAAAGGCCTACATCCTGAATTTGAAAGTAAGACGTTTCAAACACAAGCACCTTGACTTCAGAGACCATGTTTTACCTGCATTAACTCATCTAATCTTCACAATACCCTGCAATGTAGGTTCTGTCATATCACCTGCATTTTACCGAGGAAAAAACTGAAGACAAAAGAGACGCAATAATTCGTTCAAGGACACACAGCTATTAAGTCGTTGGGCTGGGATTTGAATCCGTTTCTGACTACAAAACCCACATTCTCAAACCCATTATTAGATTGCTCATACTCCAAAGTATTCACAACGGAACAAAGCAACTGCATTTATATTAAAATTGTTGTGATTATTATTCTAATAACGATTAACATTCTTCCAACACCCGGGAAATGCCAAGTTCCATACTAACTGATTTACATAATAATAGCTAATATTCGCTATTAGGACCCAAGTTCTGAGCTAATGTTTTAGGTGTATTATCCCAGTAAGCTTCACAAAAACCCAGCGACATGGATGCTATTATTATCCTTACTTCACAGGTGAAGAACGCGAGGTTCTCAATTGATTCAAAGTTACGCAGTTTAACTGTGAGCTGGAAATTGAACCTACAATTGTTCAACTCTCTCCCGCCCACCAGTGTGGTCACCTCTAGTCACCCTCTCTCCCTTATTTCTTACTGTTTCTGCTTTGATCTCTCCAGGGCCTCGGGCTCTCACTTCGCCCCTTCAATACACCCCGCCCCTTCTCCTTGAATGCCCTCCCACTGGGCGGTGACGTTACCCCGGAGCTTGTGGAAAGGACCGGGATCACAACAGGCCCCACCCTCACGCTTAGACTCTGTTCCGATTTGTTCCGGTGCCGGGGACCCGGAGGAATGACGCATCTATTGGCTGACGGCATCTGAAAGGCGGCAAGCGGTGGGTGCCGCCCACCGGCGCTCCCGCTGTTCCTTCTGGGAGTTGTAGTCCCAGATGCTCCATTCCCGGGGTGGCGCCGCTCGGACTCCGCATCCCAGCATTCCCTGCGCGAGCCCTGGAACACTTCCGCCCTGTTGTGAAGTGGGTGTCTCGGTGGGTGAGTCCGGGCGGGGCGGGGGCAGCTGAGACTCAAGGCTCTAGGCTGGAGACTTAGGAGTTGGTGGTGTCACGGGGGGCCGGGGAAGGTGAGAGGGGAGAAAGAAGCTTTTATGTGGGGTGGGGGTGAGGGGCGGTCAGAGGATGAAGCGTCCGGAGATGGAAAGGGTCATAGAGGGGTCGGGGATGCGGAGGGAGATAGAAGGCCCTGGGAGTGGAGGTTCTTAGAAGGGTGTGTAGGTGAGGGGACCGGGGGAGGTTCTGAAGGTGGAAGGGTCTGGAGACCTTATAGGGAAAGATAGAGGATTCTGGGGCCCTACAAGAAGTGAAGGTGAGTGGGCCTGAGCATGAAGCCGGACCTTAAAAATAGTGTTCCAGCCCCTACCTGCTCATTTAAAACAAACATCTGAGTTGATACCCCCGTACACTTTCTTTAATGGTCTTGACCTCTGGAACTCAGTGGGTGGGACTGGCTGTTGTGTTCCTCCCCAAACCTGCACCTCTTTCCTTCTGCCTGATGGAAGTGAATGGTACCAACATCCACTTTACCAGGCGCCCTCTGATTCCTCTTGCATTCTTCCACATCCAGGAATATTCAAATCTTTCAGTTTCCTTAATGTATCTTGAGACATTTCTTTGTCAGGGTTTTTTCTGAAGCCTACACCTTTTCACCTCCACAGTTTGGACAAACACATTGTAGCTACCGTGATCTGTTGAACCCAAATCAGATTTGGCCTTCTACTTAAAAAGCTTCATTAACTCCCATCACCTATGGAATTAAGTCTGAACACCTTAGCCTGACATTCAAGACCCTTAATGAACTCCCTTTCCAGCCTGATCTTCGTGTTGTCAAGGTTATCCCTATATCTCGGGGAGGCTGTTTGGTTTTCCACCATTATACATGCTGGTCTGTCTGCTGAGAATACACTCCCCCACCCCCCCCCCCATTCTCTGCTAAGAGAACCATTCTTTGTTCTAGAACCAACTCAAAGGTTACTTTGTTCAAGTCACCCCCCCACCCCAGCTCCCACAGACCTCTTTTATTGCATTTACCACATTTGATCATAATTATCTGTGGGTTTTTTTTTTTTTCCTTTTTTGTCTCTTCCACTGTACTGTATGCATCTCCAGGACAGGAACAGTTTCTGCATCACCTCCATTTCCCCACTGCCCAGCCCAGAGTAGTAAGTACTTGATGTAAATCAAATAAGTCAGTAAATGCTTGATGAATATGTCAATAAAGACCATCCAGGGTGAGCTTTGCTATACCAGGCTTGAAAACCGCTTCATCCAGTGGATTTCCATGGGTGTGAGCTTTAGTCTTCTCCTGCCTGTCAGGGCCGTCTTTGCTGGAAGCTGATTCAGTGCCTATGGGAGTTTAAGCCAGGGGTGGCAAATACACGGAGTGTGTGCTGCTACTCCCCCTCCTGTGTCTGGAAGTCACAACTCATTGGTCACAACACATACTCACATGGGATTCAGAATCCTTAGCACAGTTGACTGAAGTTGGTGCCTTAAATGAAACCTATTTGCTCTCCCTGGTTTAAGCCCTTAAGTGTAAGGTCAGGCTGCTTTAAGCAGTAGCCTGGACCGTCAGCCAAGTGAGCTTGATAGCCTTCGGGAACTCCCAGTTTCTTTCTTTTTGCAGGTCACAGACTAGTCTTGACCTTTCCCATGGGACTGGGGCAGAGCTTCTCTTCCAGCCCACTGTTTGCTGGCACCCCACTAACCATGTCCACATCCACAGGAGCCAGGATGCCCCTCAGCTTCCCTGGGTTTATGAAGGGATCCTGGCTTTACTGGCAGATCCCTCATTGCTGAGAGGAGTCTGTACCCTTTCTAGGTCTTCCTGGCTATTGGAAGAGACCTTTGAGATCATTTAGCTGAAAGGTGGCAAAGTGACAGCCCATGCTGAATGAAACCTACCATCATCCTCTATTTAATCCTTATGGTGTTTGAAACAATTTTGAGTTGGTTGCCAACATTTAGAATTGCAGAGTTCTAGCTTCTCTGGGAAAAGTTGGAAGGCCTGGGAACACTGGGCCAATGTGCGTCCTGGTGCTCTGTAGTTGGCTGCAGTCCCCGCTCCACTCGTGTACTCATTTACGTTGCCTGACCCACAGCCATTTAAATTTGTGACCATTGATTCTAGTGTCCCTGTTTCTTTGCTGTGTTCCCATCTTACTAACTTGGGAGCCTGGGGCAGGTGCTGAGTAGAGTCTGGCTGTTAGCTGCAGTCTAGATAGGCAGCTGCGAGGCTACGTGACCTGCACAAAGTCACACAGCTGGTAAAAGGCAGGAGTGGAACTGGAACCCTGATCTGCTCACCCTTGCCTTCATGTTCTTTGCACTCTCCATACCATCTTCTCAGGGGTTTGGAATACTGGCCAACCTAGAGGAGGCTCTGTGTGATGGTTAAGAAAAATGACTGGAGAAAACTGGGCTTAGATCCCAACTCTACCACGTGCTGGTTGTGGAACCTCACATGAATCTTCTTCATAGAAGCTCAGTTCCCTATATGTGGATTGGGGACATAGTGAAGTCATACCTTACGGGCTAGAAGAATATGATTATAGTCTAACGTCAGCACAGAAGGTGAAAATCACATTTAGCCAAAAATCACAGTCAGCTTGAAAATCCTTTGGCTAGGAGCCATTTAGAAACCAACGTGCCGTCTTTTGATAAGCTAATAGCACAGCTGGGGTTTATTGGTTGAACGTTAGATGAAAGAGTTGGCTTGTGTTTAGTGACCACAGTATATGAAAGACACTGCTCACTCAGTGGAAAGAGGCTGGGGGGAGCTGAATCGGTCTGGGGACCAGCAGAGTCATGGGTACCATCACCACGTGCTCTGGAATAGACACATAGTGAATGGAACTGGCTGCACTATTTAAATTATGTCCTTTCCTTCTCCTTCTGGTGTTTGTACGTAATTTAGTATGTGTAAGTTACAGATCAGTGGAAGTCAGCTCAACACTAATGACTCCTCAGCTGCTTGCCTGGAAGATTCAGTGAGATCATGAATGTAGAACACTTAGCACCAAGCCTGGCACCCCGTGGGCACTCAATAAATGGATACTCTTTGAGGTTGCTGATCCTAGTGAGCCCCCATATTTCTGGTAGTCTCAGGACTGAGGAATGCCGTTGTCCATTTTTCCTCTGTCAGCTCTGTGTGAAGTCTGCTTTGCTGACTGTGTTGACCTCCCTCTGTGGCTAGACTGCTATTCATATTTGTCTAAGAGAGTAGCAGAAAAATCTTTCAGATTGTATTTGAAACGAGCCTTTGCAACTTTCAAGTATTCCCAGAAGAAAATGCCTATTATCTGAGACTCTTTGGGCCTGGTGGGGCTACTAATTGCCTGTTTTTGTTAGTGTCCGCTCTGTGCCGGAGCATACACCTCTTTGCTTGCTTTCTTGACTGTCTCTCTCATTAGACTGTAACTTTGATGAAGGTGGAGACTGTTTGTCTTACTCACTGTTGGCGCTTTAGCCCCCAGTACAGTGCAGGGTCCATAGTGGGACTCTGCAGGTGACTGGCGAATTAGTCTTTGTGTGAGACAGTGATGCAAATGTGTTTGGACTGGTGCATGATTAAGGTGTGGTTAAAAAAGAAATTTCATGAAAGGTTAATTCTTTAGCTCAGTGTAAGTTATGGACCTTCCGTAGCCCATGAGGCTTTTGATGTATCCGATTTACCATTTTAATAAAAGGCAAAATTTCCGATGGCCCTGCTGTTTATCAGACACTGGGTTGGGCACTGTGGATACAGAAATGGGTAAGATACAGTAGTGGCTCTAGCAATAGAATCTAATGGGACTGTCAGATGTAAGAACAGGTAACTATAATAGTGTCAGGTAACACCTATGTTAGAGGTACGTGCCAAGTGCTTTGGGCACACAGGATGAGGGAAGGTGATTTTTGGAGAGTGGGGATGGGAGCTGGGCATGACAAGGGCATGTCAAGAAACTCTTAACAGGTGAGGTGACATTGAGCTGGTAGCTGAAGGACAAGCAGGAAGTTGCCAGGTGGTCATGAGTTGTGTTCCTAGCCTCTCCCTATGTGTGTGGAGGTCCTTAGGACAAGCCTTTATTTTTCATCACCCTTGCCTGTTTGCAGACAGTCCAGTCAGATGGCCTAAAATCGAAATATCACCCTCCCTCCATTCTCAATTCAGCTGTGTCATTCCCACTTGGAAGCAGCTAGTAGCCTCCTGTGAGTGGGTGTTTTTAATGTTATCTATATCTGTTGGGAGTGACGCAGAGAGCTCATTTTTCCAGATAACCCAGCGTGAGTGTCCTCAGAGTCTTCATTGTGTAAAAGAAGCAACCCCCAGGCGTTCATTCAACAAGCATTTACTGAGCGCCTCCTGTGTTTACTGCACCTTGCTTATTGTGGGGTGGCGGAGGGGAGGGGTGTGAAAAAGAAGAGTGAGCTATATTCCTTGCCCTCAGTCAGGCTGTAATCTTTCTGGGGACACACATGTGTACACACAGCCCTCTAGTACAATGTAGAACATGGGAAGTGTCACAGAGATGGAAATAAAGAGGAGAAAAGAATTCCTTTTGACATCAGCAAGAAGGTCATTCTCTGTTTTTTAATCTAGAAAGTGATTAATTATAATCCTTGCTTCATGACCCATCACCGTTATCAGTTGACCATTATTTCACTGTTTATTGAGTGCTTCCTCTGTGTGCTGAGTGCTGTGCTAGGTCCCTTAGGAAGCGTATGATCTAGTGGGTAAGATAATTACAATAAAGTATGATGAGGGTAATGGTAGAGAGCACCTAAGGTGACATGGGAGCATGTGGCTGAAGATTGAATCTTGTTTCAGGGCACAGGGAGGGCTGCTTGGAAAAAGTATAATTTCAGCTAACAGCTGCGTGAAGAAAGGGACGAGACTGTTCCCAAAGGAGACGGTGGCGTGTGGGAGGGCTCAGAGGGCAGCCTGTTGCAGGAGCCATGAACCGTGCCTGAAACACCCTGCCAAGTGGGAGCGTGGTCAAGAGATGAGGTGGAGACTTGGGCAAGGCTTGCCCTTTATCCTGAGGGCAATGGGAGGCCAGTGGAGGGTGTTTAGCAGGGAAGTGACATGGTCAGATTTTGATCTCATCTGGTTGTGTGAAGAATGAATCAGGGGTTGGGGTGAGGGGAGTGAAGGCAGGGACATGAGTTAGGGGGCTGATCAAGTGAAAGCATGATGTTTTTTTTGACAAGGAGGTGACACTGGCTGGGGATGGAGATGCTGTGAAGGCCAAGAAGACCCAGCTTGGTGATGAATGGATGTGGGAAATTTGGAAAAATATGATGACCACGTTTCTGGCATGGGTACCTTGATGGAAGGTGGTGCCTTCACTGGATGGAGAGCTCCAGAAGAGGGAAAGGTTTTCAAGAGAAAATGATGAATTCAGTTTTTGACCCATTGAGTTGGAGGCGCCTAAGAAAGAGTCAAGTGGAAATGCCTTGTAGGTGGTTGGACTTTGGAGTCTGGAGACAGGTCTCGGCTGGAGTTTTGGGAGTCATCAGTTTAGAGATGGTGAAAAATGGCAAATGGGTGGGATGACCAAGGGAGAGTGTAGAGTGAGGGATTTTGCAAGGAGAGCACTCTTAGAGGAAAGCTTAAGGCCCAGGAAGAAAGACCTTATGGAGGGGGTGACATTTGGAAAGCAACTTGAGGGAAGGTCAGACTTGGGACACATGTAGAGGGAGGAGGGCTGGGCTGGGACCAATCATGGCAGCCTTGATGCCCAGCTCAGGCGTTTAGGGTGTCTCGGAGGATTTAATACTGTGCTGTCTTCCTCCAAGGTGTGCCGGCGGCTGGTTTGGTGGTAGATTGTGGACTAACTTCCCGCTTACGGGAAAGGGCGTTTCTTAGCAGTCCCACCCCACGCAGAGCAGTGGAAGGTGTGTGGGGAGTGGGGAAGGTGAGGCTGCTGGTCCTCTTGCTCACACTGTCCCTTGTCTTTCTGCCTTCAGAGGCTGGGGGAGCATTTCCTCTCCCAGGAGCCCCTTGAGGACACACTACAGATGCAGGAAGACGCTGGACAAGGACGGGCAGCTGAAAGGAGGCATCCAGGAGAGACCATGGCTGTAGCCCTGGAAGCCCGGGCCCAGGCCTCCCCGCTCCCAGAGCCTGAAGAACTCTTGATTGTCAAGCTGGAGGAGGACTCGTGGAGACCAGACTCCCAACCCCGGGAGAAGGACCGTGACCCTGTCCCTGGCCCCGAGGCCTCCCGCCAGCGCTTCAGGCAGTTCCGGTACAGGGATGCGGCGGGACCCCATGAGGCCTTCAGCCAGCTCTGGGCACTCTGCTGTCACTGGCTGAGGCCGGAGATCCGCCTCAAAGAGCAGATACTGGAGTTGCTGGTGCTGGAGCAGTTCCTGACTATCTTACCCAGGGAGGTCCAGGCCTGGGTACAGGCACGCCACCCTGAGAGCGGCGAGGAGGCGGTGGCCCTGGTGGAGGATTGGCACCGAGAGGCGCGGGCCGCGGGACAGCGGGTGAGGCAAATAGTCTGTTCTCCAAGGAACAGGTCAGGCAAGGTAGTGGGGCTGCAGCTAGGTTGATAATTGCCAAAACCACAATAATAATATTATCAAGCATCTGACATTTATTGAACAGTACCATGTACCAGGCACTGTACTAAGTGCTTTCCATGTATTAACTCATTTAATCCTGTCACCAGTTAAATGAGATAGATACCGTTAGCCTAATTTTACCCATGAGGAGACTGAAGCAAGGGAGAGGAAGGTAGTTGGCTCAAGGTCGCTGGCTACTAGATGGTAGAGGCAGGATTTGAGTTCAGGCAGTCTGATTCTGAAGCCAGGATTTGTAACCACTGCTCTAAGCCGCCTCTCAGTACCATATTCACAGTCATTTAATTTGTATTGTGTTTTATACTTAACAGAATCTTTTTACATATGTGATCTCTTTGGATGCCTGCAGCAGTAATGTAGGTAGACAGAAATACAGTCCATGTTTACGTTAGGGTTCACTCTGGGTGCTGTGCATTCTATGGATGTGGACAAATGTATAACGGCATGTGTCCACCATTATAGTATTGTACAGAATAGTTTCACTGCCCTAAAAATCATCTGTGCTCCACCTATTCATCCCTCCTTTTCCCCCAATTTCTGGCAACCACAAAGCCACAGATCTTTTTACTATCTTCATAGTTTTGCCTTTTCCAGAATGTCATATAGTTGGACTCATACAGTGTATAGCCTTTTCAGATTGGCTTTTTTCAATTTGTAATGTGCGTTAAGGTTCCTCCATGCCTTTTCATGGCTTGATAGCTCATTTCTTCTCAGTGCTGAATAATATTCCATTGTCTGGATGTACCATGGTTTATTTGTCTGTTCACCTACTCAAGGACCTCTTGGTTGCTTCCAAGTTTTGGCAATTATGAATAAAGTGGCTATACACATCCGTGTGCAGGTTTTAGTGTGGTGCACAGGCATTTTTGACGGATTTTTAAAAAAAATTCAACTACAGTTGATTTACAATGTTGTGTTAATTTCTGCTCTACAGCAAAGTGACTCAGTTATACATATATATACATTCTTTTTTATATTCTTTTCCATTATGGTTTATCACAGGATACTGAATATAGTTCCCTGTGCTGTACCGTAGGACCTTGTTGTTTTTCCATTCTATATATAATAGTTTGCATCTGCTGACCCCAAACTCCCAATCCATCTCTCCCCTGACCCCCCTCCCTTTGGCAACCACAAGTCTGTTCTTTATGTCTGTGAGTCTGTTTCTGCTTCGTAGATAGGTTCATTTATGTCATATTTTAGATTCCACATATAAGTAATATTGTACAGTATCTGTCTTTCTCTTTCTGACCTACTTCTCTTAGTCTGATCGTCTCCAGGTCCATCCCTGTTACTGCAGATGGCATTATTTCATTCTTTTTTATGGCTGAGTAGTATTCCATTGTATGTATGTACCACATTTGATGGATTCTTAATTCACCTTACCCCAACCAATATCCTGCTGAATTTTTGCCTCCTGATTGTCACTTGAATCTACTTCTTCTGTGTCTACAATGACCGTCCACAGAATGAGAATCTTTGCTTAGGCGTAGCAATAGTTGGAGGAGCTGGGGCTGGGAGTGAGGATTATTGTTGAGTCCAGTCCACAGTACTTCTGTGGGTTATAAGATTGTAACTATAACAAAGTTATTTTTATCTTGAACACAAAGTTATTGTTTTCTTAAAATGTTGATAAACAGGTGTTTTCTCTCTGTGAACCACACAGGACATTGTTGGGTCCCCTCACTGGGAATGGCTTTTGATGATCATGGCCCATTCTTATATATCTTCTCAAAGATAAAGTTACTCTCTGTGAGAGCGGATTTGAGTTTTCAGATTGGCCAAAAGATTTTTGGAGTGAAGTTTGGCAAACTCAATAATAAAGTTTGATGAAGATGGATATTATTTTGGGTAAAAATAATAAGGTTCAGGGCAATGTATATATATATAGTTGCTATCTTTTGTGTAAAAATGGGGAAAATAAGAAAATATATTTACAGTTGCATGTATATAAAGAAACTTGAAAGGATGCAGAAGAACCGTGTTTACCTGCGGTGAGGAGTCCAGGAAGATACTAGGCAGGTGGAATGGAGACAGGTGGGGATGGGGTATTTTCACTGATTATATCCTTGTGTATATTTTCTATTTTTGAACGATGTGAGTATTGAAAATGCCTATTGAAAAAATTGTAATACTTTTTTTAAAGTTAGGTGTTTCTATGACACAATGAGATTGTTCTATTGTTGGGGTTTTAGGGCCAGGAAATAACATCTCAACCACTACCTCTGAATTTGGAACCAATTGAGAGAGAGATAAGAGATTAGCTTTATGATTGATAGAGCTGAATTGGGTAATGTTATCTCTTAATTGATTATTTCCTTTTATTATATGTATATTCTCCATATCTCTGAGTACTTTTTTGCCTAAACTTCTACATTGAAATTAAAATTGCCACTTCTGTTTTCTTTTTGAGTTACAGTGCCTTATCTCTGCGTATCTTTCTGTTTTGAGATCAGATGTGCCTTTCTGAAACAGCACATTCTTTCATTTCATTTTAAGATTCCATCAACAATTCTTTGAATTTTCTTTGCCTTTCAGCAGGAATATTTAGAGCAATTACATTTGGAGTTATAGTTGTATCTGCTTTTATGCTTCCTTTTGCCTTTTAACATATACCTGGTTAACTTTTATCTTTTTTTTTTTAATGTCACAAAAATTTTACATAATTTATCTTGTTATGATTCAAAAATGTTTTGAGTAATAGTGGCCTCATTTAGACACTTGCATAGCCTTTCTGTGTTGAATAGAAAGTACTCATTTGGTGGTATAAATGCTGGTATGTTTACTGAAATTAGTCTGACGGCTTTGTCGTCAAACGTTAAGCTATCTTTGGTTTTTAAAAAGAGCCTGTTAACCTCTGAACCACAGCTGTACTCAAAAGAACATGCCCTGCCCTACCAGTTATTGAACTTACGGTTGGGAATTTTGGCTGTCTGTGTGTAGGAACTGGAACTGTGTGCAGAAGAGACCAGGTCCTTAAAGACAGTGAAGGAATCTCAGAGCTTCCAGCTGTGGACAGCAGATCACTGGCCCGAGGGACAGTCCCAGAAACAGTGGGTGAAGAATCCATGTCCTGACCTTCCCAAGCATCTAGACACCAAGATGGCACCACAGCCCTTGAAAGAGAGTGGTGAGTACCAAGAGTCAGGGACCATCAGGGAAGAGGGGTAAGGGGTGGGGGGGTGAGGAAGGGTGCCTGAGGAGGGATATGCAGAATTCAAGGCAAGGGCTACAGTAGTGTCTGATGGACACCCTGAGAAGTAAGAAGATGAAGCTCCCAATGGTGTTAGCATACCCCACTGTAGCTGAATCATGTAGCAGGTTCAGGCTGGGCCTGGGGCAGGCTGGTGATCGTAGGAGTTCAGGGCTGACATCTCACACATGGCAGCTTAGGAGCTAGATACTCTAGAAGGAGAGAAAGTGGAAGTCTGCACTGGCTACAGGAATAGTCTCAGTTTGATCCAAGCAAGGGTTTAGGAAAGCTGGACCTGAGAGGGAGGTGGTTTTTTGGGAACCAGAGCTTGGGTTTCAGAGATATTTTCTCCTCCTCAGCTGTCCTCACTCCCCGAGTCCCTACTCTACCAAAGATGGGAAGCGTTGGAGATTGGGAGGTGACAGTGGAGTCTCAGGTAAGCTGCTGTTTGTTCCTCCTTTCCTGTCATTACTTCTCCTGTGCCCTTGCCCTGCTCCTCTCTTCTCTCTCTGCCCCTCATCCCCCGTCCACTGGGCCTCTCCTGGGTCAAGCTGCTCCTTAGGATGCTAGCCTCACACATGGTATCGCTGTGTCCATTATATTTCCTGGGGCCTGGTGGGACTCCCAGGCTGTTTTGAAGGGTCAGTGACATTTGAGGTCCTTCTGTTGTACATCCCGCAGGAAGCTCTGGGTCCCGGCAGACACGCTGAGAAGGAGTTCTGCAAGGACCCCCCAGGAGACAGCTGTGGGAACGGCCTGCCCCTGGGTAAGGAAACAGTGCCCTCTGGATAAGATACGCTCGGGTTTCCAGTACACTCAGTTCCCAAGGAGTGTTTCATCACTCCCTAAGACTCATGGCTCTGTGAAGTCTCTGGAATTTCAGACCTAGGGAGAAGACGTGCTCTTTGTGGCCAGCACTGTGGCAGCAGGGACGGGGTGTGGGGCGTGGTTTTCTGGGCCGGCAGGCTGGCTGCCAAGAGCCTGCCCTCTCAGCGCTCATTATCTTATTTCCTCAGTACATTCACCACCGTCCCAGGGCTGCGCCCAGCCTGCTGGCCCAGAAACCCAGTCTTTTCAGCATCAAACAAGGTCCATCTCTCGGGGCAGAGTCAAGTGAACTAAGCCCAGGAGACTGACGTGTTTAAACCACAATGAGAAATAAATATCACAGGGCTCAAAATACTTGAAGCCCTTATGACCAGCACAGACCCCTTTCTCTTTAGGCACATTTTCACAGGAAGTCAAACAATAATGAACATTTCCTCATGGAGCCTGGGATCAGTAAGAGGAGAGTTAGACGTGAGAGTGGGATAAGGTAGAGAGACAGTGGCAGGTCTGACTCACGGCAGTAAAGTAAGACACTAGGAGCTGTTGGCTACTTGCTGGGCAGTGTATCCTTTTTACACATGATGAAAAGTGTGCCCTTTTTACACATGATATCTGGGGAAAATAGTGTTCAAAGGAACAACCTTTGGGAAATGCTGAACTACAGAATCCTTAAGCCTCTTTTAGCTCTAAACTCTTTCATCTAGTTTTCTTCAAATATCTATTTTAATTAAAGCCTTCCTATTTGCTGTGGTTGGGAGCTATTGGGACATTTGTCCTTTAAACACAGCTAAGTGTTTTGAGAAATATGGAAATTTATTTTCTCACAGTATTGGAAGTCCAGAGGAGGGTATGCTCCAACCACAGTACAAATTGGCTCAGCAACTTCACAGCGGACCTGGGTTCTTTCTTTCTGTCTGCTCTGCCATTCTTTGTGTCAGCTTCATATTAAAGGTATTTTTTGTCGTAGGCAAAAGGTAGATGCCAACGGCCATTGAGACCTCAAGTTCCTAGCAAGAGAGACTCACACCACACACAACCTTTCCTCCAACTGTTAAATTTATTCTGATTTGACTAATTTAGGGCATGTGCCCATCTGTGAATCAGTAACAGTCACTCTTTTGCATGATGTATTTCATAACACCAACGAAAAAGCAAATGAACAAAGCATACAGGTCAATATATTTCTGATGAGATTACCTCTAGTTACCTCTCCCTTTCTTTCCAGACCTCTTAAGGGATTAGCTTGGGAATTTCTCTTTAGTTTCTTGCAGGCAAATGTTTCAAGGACTTCTTAGACAAACGCCTTGCTCAACAGATCCTTTCTACTTAATCATGTCTCTTCTTCCTTTTGTATAGGAGTTCCAGTTTCAAAACCAACCGTCATCTCCCAGCAAGAGCAAGGACCAGAATTTTGGGGTCCAAGATTTGTAAAGTCTGGACAAAAGAACCCTGAAGATTACAGCTGGGATACTGAGCAAACAAAACCAGCTCAGGCATTGGCCTGGAGGGATTCCAAGGCCTGGGAAGAACGATATCAGTGGGACGTGGAGGATGTGAAAGTATCAGGTGTGCACTGGAGCTATGAGGAGACTAAGACTTTCCTGGCAATTCTGAGTGAGTCTCGTTTTTCTGAAAAACTCCGGACTTGTCACCAGAACCGCCAGGTGTACCGGGCCATTGCAGAGCGGCTGAGGGCACAGGGCTTCCTGCGGACCCTGGAGCAGTGTCGCTACAGAGTCAAAAATCTCCTACGGAATTACCGGAAAGCCAAGAGCAGCCACCCGCCGGGGACCTGCCCCTTCTATGAGGAGCTGGAGGCCCTGGTGAGGGCTCGGACGGCCATCAGAGCCTCAGATGGCCCAGGAGAGGCTGTGGCTCTCCCCAGGCTGGGGGACAGTGACATGGAGGTGGATGAGCAGGAGGAAGGGGGCTGGGAGCCTGAGGAAACAACGGACGACTGTAATGGTGATGACAGTCACCTGGCCACTGAAGAGTTCGTCCACAGACCCAGGATTCCAGGGGGCCCAGCTCTGCTCCAGAGTCGTATTGGTAAGAACATTGGGGCTTAATCGGATCCAGATTCCAACCCTCTCACCAACCAAACCTCTGCTCTGTAGTTCAGGGCACAGTCTGGAGTGATGCTGCTAGAGTAGGTCATCCTCAAGCTCCTGTTCTCTCTCCTATGATCAGTTCTGCTTGTTTGAGTTTTCTTAGTTATGGAAGCAAACACTTAAATTTTTTTTAAATTTTTTTACGATTTTTAAAGGTTACTTTCCATTTACAGTTATTACAAAATTATTGGCTATATTCCCCATGTTGTGCAATACATCCTTGAGCTTATCTTACACCTAATAGTTCGTACCTCCCATTCCCCACCCCTATATTTGCCCCTCCCCACTGGTAACTCCTAGTTTGCTCTCTTATATCTGTGAGTCTGCTTCTTTTTTGTTATATTCACCAGTTTGTTCTATTTTTTAGATTCCACATATAAGTGATAACATAACAGTATTTATCTTTCTCTGTGTGAACTTATTTCACTTAGCATAATGCTCTCCAAGTCCATTCACGTTGCTGCAAATGGCAAAATTTTGTTCATTTTTATGGCTGAATAGTATTCCATTGTATATATATATTCCACATCTTCTTTACCCATTCATCTGTTGACAGACATTTAGGTCGTTTCCATGTCTTTGCAATTATAAATAGTTCTGCTATGAGTATTGGGGTGTATGTATCTTTTCAAATTAGTTTCTTTGTTTTTTTGGATATATACCCAGGAGTGGAATTGCTGGGTCACATGGTAGTTCTATTTTTAGTTTTTTGAGACACCTCCATACTGTTTTCCACAGTGGCTGCACCAATCTACATTCCCACAAACAGTGTACACTAGGGTTCCCTTATTTCCACATCCTCGCCAATATTTGTTATTTGTAGACTATTTGGTACCAGCCATTCTGACAGGTGTGAGGTGATATCTCATTATAGCTTTGATTTGCAGTTCCCTGATGATTAGCGATATTGAGCATCTTTTCATGTGCATGTTGGCCACCTGCATTTCTTCTTTGGAAAAATGTCTATTCAGTTCTTCTGCACATTTTTAAAATTATTTGCTATTTTGACCTATGCTTTTTTATATATGTTGGATATT
Source organism: Monodon monoceros (assembly GCF_005190385.1). Classification (NCBI taxonomy): domain Eukaryota; kingdom Metazoa; phylum Chordata; class Mammalia; order Artiodactyla; family Monodontidae; genus Monodon; species Monodon monoceros. Next base: position 154,682,009 of record NW_021703774.1, on the reverse strand, counting down.
AATCCCTTATTGGTCATATCATTTGCAAATATTTTCTCGTATTCAGTAGTTTGTCTTTTCCTTTTGTTGGTGGTTTACTTTGCTGTGCAAAAAGAAGCAAACACTTTTAAAACCTTAAGCGACCTTAAAGAGCTAATTCAGTATTTCCCAGAGTGTGTCACTGGTAGTATGGGGATGATCATAAGTGTTACCTGAGTGAACTTTTAATTTTAATGTGTATGAGCACATCAACAGGTGATTTCACAAATAGTAAATTTAGGCAAAGAAAGATGTTGAGTGAAATATTTAATAGATAGAGCAGAAATCATGACAGTGTATACTTGAACAACTGATGCTAGGGAAACACCCAGTCCCTGTAAAACTGGAAATACAGAAGCCCAAGCTGTGAAGTGTCGAGACCAGAGCCCAGGGATCCCACCTCCAATTTTATTTCGTTTTCCCTCCACCATGCTGCCTCCCTGGCTGCATCATTTAGATGCAGAGGAAATGAAAATAGACCACCTCCTTTTCCTTCTTCCACAAAAGAGGAAAGGGATCTCAGTTGGACTCTATTGTAAGATTATCTGGAGTCCACTTATGTCTTTAGGGATTCTCAGTTCCCATGTTTGTTAAAAAGGCAATTCATCAAGTAAGTAGAGAGTAAACTTATACGAGCCTCTTAGATAGCCTAATCCACCAGCGGGCAGAAAACAGAAGCAAGAAGAACTACAGTCCTTCAGCCTGTGGAACAAAGACCACATTCACAGAAAGATAGACAAGATGAAAAGACAGAGGGTTATGTACCAGATGAAGGAACCAGATAAAACCCCAGAAAAACAACTAAATGAAGTGGAGATAGGCAACCTTCCAGAAAAAGAATTCATACTAATGATAGTGAAGATGATCCAGGACCTCAGAAAAAGAATGGAGGCAAAGATCAAGAAGATGCAAGAAATGTTTAACAAAGACCTAGAAGAATTAAAGAACAAACAAACAGAGATGAACAATACAAAAACTGAAATGAAAAATACACTAGGAGGAACCAGTAGCAGAATAACTGAGGCAGAAGAACGGGTAAGTGACTTGGAAGACAGAGTGCTGGAATTCACTGCTGTGGAACAGAATAAAGAAAAAAGAATGAAAAGAAACGAAGACAGCCTAAGAGACCTCTGGGACATTAAACACAACAACATTCACATTATAGGGGTCCCAGAAGGAGAAGAGAGAGAGAAAGGACCCGAGAAAATATTTGAAGAGATTATACTCAAAAACTTCCCTAACATGGGAAGGGAAATAGCCCCCCAAGTCTAGGAAGCGCAGAGAGTCCCATACAGGATAAACCCAAGGAGAAACACGCCGAGACACATAGTAATCAAATTGGCAAAAATTAAAGACAAAGAAAAATTATTGAAAGCAGCAAGGGAAAAACGACAAATAACATACAAGGGAACTCCCATAAAGTTAACAGCTGATTTCTCAGCAGAAACTCTACAAGACAGAAGGGAGTGGCATGACATTCTTAAAGTGATGAAAGGGAAGAACTTAGAACCAGGATTACTCTACCTGGCAAGGATCTCATTCAGATTCGATGGAGAAATCAAAAGCTTTACAGACAAGCAAAAGCTAAGAGAATTCAGCACCACCAAACAAGCTCTGCAAAAAATTCTAAAGGAACTTCTCCAAGTGGGTAACACAAGAGAAGAAAAGGACCTACAAAAACAAACCAAAACAATTAAGAAAATGGTAATAGGAACATACATATTGATAATTGCCTTAAACGTGAACAGATTAAATGTTCCAACCAAAAGACACAGGCTCGATGAATGGATACAAAAACAAGACCCATATACATGCTGTCTACCAATGACCCACTTCAGACCTAGGGACACATTCAGACTGAAAGTGAGGGGATGGAAAAAAGATATTCCATGCAAATGGAAATCAAAAGAAAGCTGGAGTGGCAATACTCGTATCAGACAAAATGGATTGTAAAATAAAGAACGTTACAAGAGACAAAGAAGGACACTACATAATGATCAAGGGATCAATCCAAGAAGAAGATATAAAAATTATAAATATAAATGCACCCAACATTGGAGCACCTCAATACATAAGGCAACTGCTAACAGCTATAAAAGAGGCAATTGACAATAACACAATAATAGTGGGGGAATTTCACACCTCACTTACACCAATGGACAGATCATACAAACAAAAAATCAATAAGGAAACAAGAGCTTTAAATGACACAATAGACCAGATAGATTTAATTGATATTAATAGGACATTCCATCCCAAAACAGCAGATTACACTTTCTTCTCAAGTGCACATGGAACATTCTCCAGGATTGATCACATCTTGGGTCACAAATCAAGCCTCAGTAAATGTAAGAAAATTGAAATCATATCAGGCATCTTTTCTGACCACAACGTTATGAGATCAGAAATCAATTAAGGGAAAAAAACATAAAAAACACAAACGGATGAAGGCTAAACAATACGTTACTGAATAACCAAGAGATCACTGAAGAAATCAAAGAGGAAATCAAAAAATACCTAGAAACAAATGACAATGAAAATACGACAATCCAAAACCTATGTGATGCAGCAAAAGCAGTTCTAAGAGTGAAGTTTATAGCAATACAGTCCTACCTCAAGAGTCAGCAAACATCTCAAATAAACAATCTAACCTTCCACCTAAAGAACTAGAGAAAGAAGAACAAACAAAACCCAAAGTTAGCAGAAGGAAAGAAATCATAAAGATCAGAACAGAAATAAATGAAATAGAAACCAAGAAAACAATAGCAAAGATCAATAAAACTAAAAGCTGGTTCTTTGAGAAGAAAAACAAAATTGATAAACCATTAGTCAGACTCATCAAGAAAAAGAGTGAGAGGACTCAAATCATTAAAATTAGAAATGAAAAAAGAGGAGTTACAACAGACACCGCAGAAATACAAAGCATCCTAAGAGATTACTACAAGCAACTCTATGCCAATAAAATGGACAACCTGGAAGAAATGGACAAAATTCTTACAAGGGTATAACCTTCCAAGACTGAACCAGGAAGAAATAGAAAATATGAACAGACCAATCACAAGTAATGAAATTAAACCTGTTATTAAAAACCTTACAACAAACAATAGTCCAGGACCAGATGGCTTCACAGGTGAATTCTGTCAAACATTTAGAGAAGAGCTAACACCCATCCTTCTCAAACTCTTCCAAAAAATTGCAGAGGAAGGAACACTCCCAAACTCATTCTATGAGGCCACCATCACCCTGATACCAAAACCAGAGAAAGATATCACAAATAAAGAAAATTACAGACCAAAATCACTGATGAATATAGATGCAAAAATCCTCAGCTAGCAAACAGAATACTAGCAAACAGAATCCAACAACACGTTAAAAGGATCATGCACCATGATCAAGTGGGATTTATCCCAGGGATGCATGGATTCTTCAATATATGCAAATCAATCAATGTGATACACCACATTAACAAATTGAAAAAGAAAAACCGTATGATCATCTTAATAGATGCAGAAAAAGCTTTTGACAAAATTCAACACCGATTTATAATAAAAATTCTCCAGAAAGTGGGCATAGAGGGAACCTACCTCAACATAATAAAGGCCATATACGACAAACCCACAGCAAACGTCATTCTCAATGGTGAAAAACTGAAACCATTTCCTCTTAGATCAGGAACAAGACAAGGATACCCACTCTCACCACTATTATTCAACATAGTTTTGGAAGTCCTAGCCATGGCAATCAGAGAAGAAAAAGAAATAAAAGGAATACAAATTGGGAAAGAAGAAGTAAAACTGTCACTGTTTGCAGATGACATGATACTATACATAGAGAATCCTAAACATGCCACCAGAAAACTACTAGAGCTAATCAATGAATTTGGTAAAGTCACAGGATATAAAATTAATGCAGAAAAATCTCTTGCATTCCTGTACACTAATGATGAAAAATGTGAAAGAGAAATTAAGGAAGCACTCCCATTTACAATTGTAACAAAAAGAATAAAATACCTAGGAATAAACCTACCTAGGGAGACAAAAGACCTGTATGCAGAAAACTATAAGACACTGTTGAAAGAAATTAAAGATGATACAAACAGACGGAGAGATATGCCATGTTCTTGGATTGGAAGAATCAGTATTGTGAAAATGACTATACTACTCAAATCAATCTACAGATTGAATGCAATCCCTATCAAATAAGCAATGGCATTTTTTACAGAACTAGAACAAAAACTCTTAAAATTTGTATGGAGACACAAAAGACCCTGAATAGCCAAAGCGGTCTTGAAGGAAAAAATGGAGCTGGAGGAATCAGGCTCTTGGACTTCAGACTATACAACAAAGCTACAGTAATCAAGACAATATGGTACTGGCACAAAAACAGAAATATAGATCAATAGAACAGGATAGAAAGCCCAGGGATAAAACCACGCACCTGTGGTCAACTAAAATATGACAAAGGAGGCAAGGATATACAATGGCGAAAAGACAGTCTCTCCAATAAGTGGTGCTGGGAAAACTGTACAGCTACATGTAAAAGAATGAAATTAGAACACTCCCTAACACCATACACAAAAATAAACTCAATATGGATTAGAGACCTAAATGTAAGACCGGACACTATAAAACTCTTAGAGGAAAGCATAGGAAGAACACTCTGACATAGATCACAGCAAGATCTTTTTTCATCCACCTCCTAGAATAATGGAAATAAAAACAAAAATAAACAAATGGGACCTAATGAAAGTTAAAAGTTTTTGCAAAGCAAAGGATACTACAAACAAGATGAAAAGACAGCCCTCAGAATGGGAGAAAATATTTGCAAATGAATCAATGGACAAAGGATTAATCTCCAAAATATATAAACAGCTCATGCAGCTCAATATTAAAAAAACAAACAACCCAATCCAAAAATGGGCAGAAGACCTAAATAGACATTTCTCCAAAGAAGACATACAGATGGCCAAGAAGCACAGGAAAAGCTTCTCAACATCACTGATTATTAGGGAAATGCAAATCAAAACTACAATGAGGTATCACCTCACACCAGTTAGAATGGGTATCATCAAAAAATCTACAAACAACAAATTCTGGAGAGGGTGTGGAGAAAAGGGAACCCTCTTGCACTGTTGGTGGAAATATAAATTGATACAACCACTATGGAGAACAGTATGGAGGTTCCTTAAAAAACTAAAAATGGAATTACCATATGACCCAGCAATCCCACTACTGGGCATATACCCAGAGAAAACCATAATTCAAAAAGACACATGCACCCCAATGTTCATTGCAACACTATTTACAATAGCCAGGACATGGAAACAACCTAAATGCCCATCTACAGATGAAGGAGTAAAGAAGATGTGGTACATATATACAATGGAATATTACTCAACCATAAAAAGGAATGAAATTGGGTCATTTGTAGAGATATGGATGGATCTAGAGACTGTCATACAGAGTGAAGTAAGTCAGAAAGAGAAAAACAAATATGGTATATTAATGCATATATGTGGAACCTAGAAAAATGGTACAGATGAACTGGTTTGCAGGGCAGAAATTGAGACGCAGATGTGGAGAACAAACGTATGGACACCAAGAGGGGAAAGTGGTGGTGTTGGGGGGTGGTGGTGGGATGAATTGGGAGATTGGGATTGACATGTATACACTAATATGTATAAAATGGATAACTAATAAGAATCTGGTGTATAAAAAAATAAATAAAAATTTTAAAAACCAAAAAAAACCCCCAATAAATAAATAAATAAAGTAGAGCACATGTATTGAATGGGTACAGAGACAGTGTCTTGTATCTCAGTTACAGGCCTTTCCCTGAACCAATCAGCTGAAGCCAGGAACGTGGGTCAACTGGTATAATATGGCCACTTAAATCCTCCCCTTTAGCCAAGACTCCTAAATGTTAATAGAGTCTCTTGGAAGGGGTTGGGGATGGGAAGCCCTGGCACAGCCTTGAGAAACAAGGGTATATTATTTGCTGGTGTGCCAGGCACCTGGACGATTTCCAAAGTGCCTAGGTGTTTAGCAGGGCAGGTGACCCCAATCCCTGATGACCTAGGCAAATCTCATCAAGTCTCTCAATTCTGAACTCTTCACTCCTGACAGCAGGTGTGCACTGGGGCTACGAGGAGACCAAGGCCTTCCTGACCATTCTCAGTGAGTCCCCATTCTCTGAGAAGCTTCGCACTTGTCACCAGAACAGCCAGGTGTACCGGGCCATTGCAGAGCGGCTGTGTGCACAGGGCTTCCTGCGGACCCTGGAGCAGTGTCGCTACAGATTCAAAAACCTCCTTCGAAGCTACCGAAAAGCCAAGAGCAGCCACCCACCTGGGACCTGCCCCTTCTATGAGGAGCTGGACTCGCTGATGAGGGCTCGGACTGCGGTTAGAGACATGGGGACCAGCAAGGAGGCAGTGGGTCTTCCTACTTCTGGGGAGAGTGGTACCCAGGTTGTCAACCAGGAGGCCTGGGATGAAATGGCAGGTGAAGATGCCATCAGATCTCCAACCCCAGGTCCTAAAACCCCGGACACTGGTAAGCTTGGAGTAATTAGATGTCCACAAAATCTGCAAGCATGCAGAGAGAGTGTGGAAACCAGGCACATTTCTTTTCTCTGAACTAAAAGAGAGAATGAAATTGAATAAGTTAAGGATTTGTGCTTCGCTGAGATTATCCAATCTCTAGCTTAGTGTAATCCCCTAAATAAGAAAAGCAGTCAGTCTAGATTTTACTTGGATTCATCTGGGAAGTTATAGAGTTTATTCAATCTCATATGACATAGGCCGTACTGAATGTACCAGGAGAAGAAAGTGTTCATTGTTCAGTAGTGGGATAGGGTAGCTGGCCAGGGAGACTGACAGCTGGCTGCTTGGGCTGGGGCTTACGGCTCCCTTGGTGGAGTTAGCATGTCCCAAACTCTGTTCCTAAGCTTTACAGGTCAGAAATGCCTGTGTGCGCTGAAACTTGATCAATTTCATGTTAGTCACATTTATAAGCTGTGAGATATAAAATATAAGTACAAATTCATGTTAGCCAAATTCACAAGACACAAGATCCATATGTATAAATAGACACTAACTAATGAATGCATTTCTGTCCATTCTTTCAGGTTTTGAGATGAGGCATGAGGATGAAGACCAGATTTCAGAGCAAGACATTTTTGAAGATTTGCCTGGAGCCTTATCAAAGTGTACTGCAGAGGATTGCTACCCTCATGATTGGGGGGAAGACAGTGAAAATGAAAACGAAGGTAAAGGGCAGTGGGGAAATCCATCCCAGGATCAGTGGGAAGAATGTTCTTCTGAAGAGGACTTAGAGAAACTCATCGATCATCAAGGCCTGTACCTTGCAGAGAAACCCTTCAAGTGTGACACGTGTGTGAAAAGGTTCAGCCGGAATTCGCAGTTAATCGCCCACCAGCGGATACACACAGGTGAGAGGCCCTACAAATGCCCTGAATGTGGGAAAAGCTTTAGTGACCGCTCCAACTTCAATACCCATCAGAGAATCCACACTGGAGAGAAGCCCTACAAATGCCTTGAATGTGGGAAAAGCTTTAGTGACCACTCCAATCTCATCACCCACCAGAGAACGCACACGAGGGTGAAACCCTATAAATGTGGGGAATGTTGGGAAGGCTTCACCCAGAGCTCAAACCTTCTGAAACATCAGAGAATCCACTTGGGAGGAAATCCTGATCACTGTGGTGAGCCTGGGAAAAGCTCTGGCCAGAGCCCATCCTTTAGTGCTCACTGGAGGAACTCAGCAGAGGAGACATCTCTGGAACAAACTCAGAGTGCCAGTAAGAACTTGAATTCTCCTGGAGTGCGAAGCACCAACTCAGGGGATAAACTTTATCAGTGTTCCGAATGTGGAAGAAGCTTCTCCAAGAGTTCTGCCCTCATCAGTCACCAAAGAATCCACACGGGAGAGAAACCATATGGATGTGCCGAATGTGGGAAAAGCTTCAGTAAGAGCTCCACTCTGGCCAACCACCAGCGAACCCACACTGGGGAGAAGCCGTATGAGTGTGTGGACTGTGGGAAATGCTTCGGGGAGCGTTCCAAGCTCATCACACACCAGAGGGTGCACACAGGAGAGAAGCCCTACAGATGCCTCGAGTGTGGGAAGTTCTTCCGTGACCGTTCCAACCTCATTACCCACCAGAGAATCCACACAGGAGAGAAACCTTATAAGTGCAGAGAGTGTGGGAAATGCTTTAACCAGAGCTCCAGTCTTATTATTCACCAGAGAATCCACACCGGGGAGAAACCCTACAAGTGTATGGAGTGTGGCAAAGATTTCAACAACAGCTCCCACTTCAGTGCCCACAGGAGAACCCATGCAGGAGGGAAGGCGTCATAGGAGACAAAAGAGAAAAACGTATATTTAAATCTCCCAAGATCCTAAGACGTATGCTAGAAAGAAACTGTCCCAATTTTTAAGATTAGCGTGTACCTGGGGAACTTACCTTGGTACAGTCCAGGTAATTCGGAAGTGAATTACAAATGCTAACGATCCAGATTTGAAGGCACTTTTCTTAAGTGTAGTGTGTTTTTTCTCCTGCGAAAAAACCCACACAATCCTCAGGCTGCCCTTATATTTACTGTTGTGTAAGAGCTTTATCAGTGTGTTTGAGCCAGACTGGTAACTGAGGGGATTAGAGGTAAATCAGTGATCCTGAGCAGTGATTCTAGACCTTTCTGTGCCTTTACACCGTCCACATGTACACACGCCCCATCAGTGTACGCTGGCAAATTCTCATACGTGGCCATTTTCCGTTGGGGCATAACCTCCTGGGAGAACTTTGAGACTCTCCAGTGATGGGGGCATAATTGAGAATCAGTGGCCTAGAGCAGCCACCATGAGCTTATCAAAGGGTAGAAACAACAGTGACATCATTACTAGATCATTATTAATAATAGCAAAAGTAGCCAGCATCTATCGAGCTCTTCGGCAGGCTCTGTGCTAAGCACTTTGTATACATCATCTCATTTACTCCTCACAGCAGCCCCAGGAGGTACTAATATTTTCCCCATTTCTCAGAAGAGAGAAGTGACTTGCTTGGGTCACACATCTGAAAATGGCAGAGGCAGGATTCAACCAGCTCTGTCTCTAGGGCCTGAGGTGCTTTCACTGCTTCACTGAATCCCCTTTCACATTGGGGCAGGTAACTCAGGTGCCAAAGCACTTTGTAGACCACATTTTCTGTTAAAATTCCCTATGAGTTCTGTTTTTAACAAATATGGACATTGAGAATCCCAGAAGATTGAAGGACTGGGGATGTTCACAGTTGGTAATGTGCTTTGAGCAAGGCTGAACTCATCAAAGCACTTGATGTGAATTTCCATCTTCACAATAATATGGGTGAGAGACAGAGGTGAGTTGAGATTGGGAACAATAATGTAGCCAAAGTGATGTTTCTTCCAATGAGATACAGTTTTGGCTAAGGAAATGGGGTTTTTAAGAATTTCCCTTATTCTCAGGGGGTCAGCCCTGCTTCCTGTTAGACTTGGCTGGATCATAGGTTGAACCTTAAGAAACCTGGGCTTGCTGGCCAGTGCTCACTCACCCTGATGTGTTGGCCCCCTGGCCCTTTCCCTCCAGGCACAGCAGAAGCTTTGCGCCAAGGCTGAGGCAGAAGTGGGGTGGAAGGAGTGGTGTGTGTGGAGTGCCGCGGAGGGGGCTTTGGAGGCTATTGCTTAATCCAGGTTCATGGTGCACTCTTACTCTGAGCCATCTTGGCCCAGACCTACCCAGTGCTGTCTAAATGTTGGCCGTAAAGACCTGCCTCCAGCTCCAACAGGCTCAATCAGAAAGGTTCACACAGGATGGTTTCCTAGTTCGCAGTGCTTTGGCCTCCAGGATTTCTCCTCAGGAGGGTTAAACAATGTTGGCCAAGGACTATGGTTTCCAAAGGATTTTAAAGGAGCATCCCTCTCCTGACATCTGCCTATGATACTGGGAATGCCGTTCATACCCTGGCTCGTTCATCAACTTGGGAAGTACTATTAGATAGTAGATGTGAGGGAACCTTGAAGAGTGGAACTCTGCATGTGAAGCAGTCAGTGGGGAGATTGGCGCTCCCACTGACGCTTATCACTCCTTAGTCCCTTCCTTGGCTTCCCAAGAACCTGCTTACCTCGGATCACTGCCTATCACCCCCTTCCCGGTTTACCTCTTCTGGCTCACCTTACCTCTGAGGAGCAGGGCCTGTGAGTGAGCCCTGGCTTTGAACCACCAGGTGTCAGTAACTGCAACAGTAGGATGGTGGGTAGGAAACCACCTGAGCCAAGAGGAAGGATCCTGGAGGAAGGGAAGGGAGGTCCAGGGAAAGACCAAGTGGTGTGAAATAGCATGGCTTCAGGGTGGGGCTGGGACCATAACTTCTTAGCTCTATTGGGGTTTGTAAATGGGAGATGAGGAGTGTTAGCTCAGATTAGAAGGGTGCGGGGGTGGGTCGTGGAGGACCTGTGGCTGCTGAGGGGGACATGGTCAGATGCGCGGTGTTGAAACCTAATAGCTGAACAGAACCTGGCTACGCTGCAGTTAGGACAGCCTGTTGGGACACTGTTGCAATATTCCAGGTAAACGTGAGGGTCCGAACTAGAGCAGGAGTAACGTTGAAGAGGAGGGGATGATTCGAGAGGTTGCACAGGTAGAATTGAGGACAGCAGAGGAGAGCCAGGCTGCCTGGGTGGCTGGTGGAGCCTGCTGTCATTCAGAACTGGGATCACAGGAGGAGGTGGAGATAGGGCAGGAGGGCAGAAGATCAGAAGTTTAATTTGGGCCATTTTGGTTAGGGACATCCAAGAGGCGATACACTACGAAGCAGGCATTTGGATATCTGGGCCTGAAGCTGGGGGGAGGTTAGGACTAGACAGTTATCTGTATGCTTGGGAGTTACCTTCATGTTCAAGTCACAGAAAGGCTGGGCCCGGGACAGAACTGGAGAAGCACCACGTGTAGAGGAAGATGCCCCTCAGAGGAGATCTAGACTACCCCCCAGTCCCACCACCTCCTGCGCACTCCAGCCAACTTTCGGACACTGCCTCAATCGCTGCTGACACCGGAATTGTCAATGTAGTTCTGAATTTCCTGGAACCTTCCCTGTAGAAGCCAAGCCGAGCTCTGTGTAGAAGTGAGATAATGGTCCTCTCCCCTCCCACGCATCAGCCGTTCCCCTGCTCTTGGAAGTGTGCTGGTGTCTCATGTTCTCAAGTGAACAGTTTTGATGTTTATTACCTATTGGTCCTTTCTCGTAACTCAGGTTCAGCCATGAAATCGAGGGCATTGTGGGCCAGGAGAGAAAGTGGCCCAGGAGGACCTTCTCTCCTTGTGTACCTGACTTCCTTTGGAAGAAGTTCCCTTTCAGGTGGCTTCCATGTTTGGGGCCCGACCCATCACTCTGCCAGGGCACCCAGACATCCTCCAACAGGTCTTTGCTGCTCAAATAAACCGACATCTGGTTTGACACACCCCGAGCCTTGTTACTGTCAGTCTGCTCTTGGGAAGTAGATTCACTCTGCAGAATGGGTGGTTTCTCAGCCTGCGTGGCCACAGGTGAGACCCTGGTCATGGGAGACAGAAGCAGCACCTGCCTCCCTGGGAAGGTGTTTTGTGTGAGCTGCATCTCCTTCCTTGATTTCTGTACCCTCCACCCCAGGAAGGGCATTGGCTCCTTGGAGGTGACTAAAGGGTACCACCAAGACTCTCATTCCACAGACTCAGCAGGCAGCAGACCCTAAGGTAGTGGCAGGGAAAGGCGGGACCAGGCTGCTTTAGATACCTGTTTCTGTTCTTGCGCCTTGGCCCCAGCAGCTGAAGGCACGGTCCTGGCTGCCTCAGCTTTAACGTGTCCCCCAGCCCCCAGCCTGAAGGAGTGTCAGGCAGCTCGGTCCTCCTGTGCTGGAAAATGTAGCAGCCAGGTACCCTGGGTTCTCCCTGCCTCATCCTGTCTGGGGCCCGCAGTGGGGATGGCTCTCCACCTTCGGGCTCCCTTTAGTCAGTCTGTGGAGAAGAGTGATACCCTTTGGGGCCGGGGGTGCGGAGGCTTTGAAGTATGAATGCAGTGATGTCCAGGGTGCGTGTGGGTGGCGGGAGGTCTCGTCCCCCAGGCCACCCTGGGTCTCTGTAGCCCAGCCTTGGGGCCCAGGCCTTCTCCATTCGCTCCGTTCACTCCATTCCATTTGCATGTTTACTGCTGTGTAGATGCTGATAACTTCGGGGTGGCCTGGTGGCCAGTCCTGCTCAGGCCCCTCCTGGGCCCTCCAGCCCCGTGTCCACCGGCTGCTGCCTCCGGCCTCTTGGTCCACCGCTCAGCACTGGCGTTCACGTGCACACTTGGGCTCACAGAAAGCCGCTTTCGCCCAGCAAGACGTGCACATCCAGACGTGGCCCCCCAGACACACGCTATCCCTTCTAAGGGCATTTTCCAGTTGGGCTGTGGTTGCCCAGCGGCTGAGGAAGTCTTTTTCTGAACAGACTCAGAATTAATCAAGTGAAACAGCACCTGACCTCAATTTTGATCCCTTGGATGTCCCTTAGCCTCTGCCTCTTAGCAGCAAACGCCCATCTTAAGTCCCTGTCACCGCCTACAAGAGGTTAGTTCTGCCTGTAGTGGGAGGTCAGGAAGGCTTTGCCAGTGAGGTGGGGTTCAGGCTGGGCTTTGGGGTCGAGGATGACAGACGTTTGTCTTCTCCACCTGCCCGTGGCTGGTTCTCTCTGCACACTCCCAACATCAGTATTACCACCACCTTATCTTTAGCACCACTTCCCGCCTCACTCTGGTTTTAGGCAAATCTGGAATTACTTCCAAATGCAGTTTATTTGGATGTCGAGTTTCTCACCTCACTGTGACTTCCCCCAGCTAACCCTGTGGCAGAAAGATAACCTCATCTCCCTCTGGGGCCTCGCTTCCCTGGTCCTTGTCATGAACCCCAGTGACCCCAGCCTATGCTGCTGGGAGGAAAGGCAGAGAGCTCAAGAGCCCCTCTTCTCAGCGTGCGGTCAGTTGTCCCACTTCTCAAGGCAGAGAGCTGCTTTGTCCTGGGAGCCACTAGGTTAAGTCAACGCCAGAATCCAATGAGACCCTTTTGCCGAAACTCACTAGGGATTGATTTCCTAGTCCGGGCATGGACTCCGGGCATGGACTTCGCATGTGAAGATGGTTCTGATCTGGTCTGCCGTTACACTGTGCTGCTTTCTATAGTCACGTTTAGTTTTCACATTTTCATTGTAGGAAAATACCCCATAATCTTGCCATCCAGAGGGTGAGGGCCATGGGAGGGAAGATGAAGAAAACAGGTCTACTGCTAAGGCTGCTTCTGGATCAGCTTTATGCGTCCATCTGAGCTCAAGCAGGAGAGGAGCCGCGGACAGGGGTTGACGGAGCTGTGGTCACTGGAATCTCTTGAGAGTCACTGGGGGTCAGGGAGCCCTACTTTGGCGCCAGACGACCAGTGCGACACAGAGGGGAAAGGGGTCTTCTCCCTCCTCCTGCACAGAACACAGCTTGGCTTCAGTGCTTTGGGGAATTCATAGACACCGAGTCGCTTCTGTGTAGTTAGAGGCGGTAGAGCCCAGCAGGAGGTGGGTCAAGGGGCTGCTCTGGAGGCGGTGGTGAGGAGCTCTGCATGCAGACTGCACCCAGGGTGCCAGGCCAGGAGCACCCTCTATGGACAGCACCCGGTAAGGGCTTGTTCAGGATCACCTACGAAGTCGCTAACCCAACCCCACTCCTTGAAGTTGCCCAGAAATAGTCGGAGGAGGTGAGGCTGCCTTGGCTGAAGGTCACGCTAAACCCATCTGGCGTGTCTTGGTGGGGGGAAGAGAAAACACCGGTGTTATCTCAGGGACCTTTCTTGAGCAACTAATTTCTTAGACATTTGTGATTGATTTTCATTCCCTGTTAGTGACTATGGCATTAAAATGGATTAAATTTTGGCCACTAGGAGGCGCAGAGATTTAAGGTCCAAGCCTAAAAACAGAACAGGCTCTTTTAATTTTCCATTTGTGCATCAACCCCTGCCTTCATTTTTTTTTTTTTTTTTTTTGCTGTACGCGGGCCTCTCACTGTTGTGGCCTCTCCCGCTGCAGAGCACAGGCTCTGGAAGCGCAGGCTCAGCGGCCATGGCTCACGGGCCCAGCCGCTCCGCTGCATGTGGGAGCTTCCCGAACCGGGGCACGAACCCCTGTCCCCTGCATCGGCAGGCGGACTCTCAACCACTGCGCCACCAGGGAAGCCCCCTGCCTTCATTTTATTTGGCTTTGTTTTCACTTGCCGATCCTTTATTATTTTCTTCTTCCTGTGATATTATGTACATCTCTTAAAACGAGTCAAATCCTATTTTGGGATGAAATGACCTGATAAATTAATAAATTATATTAATTGAACTGCAAACCACAAAAAAGAACTTGTCTTGGGTTCTTCTGGCATCTTGCTGGTTACACTAAAAGCATGGAGCAAAGGAGGAGGTGGGAAATCAGGGGGACACAATGAGACCGTCAGGGAGGATTGGGGCCCAAGATCTCACGCCCCTTGTGGTGGACTGCCATCTTTCACTGTTTTCTGTGGCTCTTCAGCCATGCGTGGATGTATGCAACGCAGGAGTCTGCTTTTTGTCCATAACAGATTGCTTCTTGGTCTGCTGGCCTTCTTCACACATCTACTTTGCTGTGTGCCCCAGGGTCTCTGTGCTGGGGAATCTGAGGTGTCTGGGACCTAAATAACATAAGGGTGATGATGGATGAAAAGAAAGGAAGGCATTCCCAGAGGACTGAATCTTATCTGATTCCCAATTTGCTTCCTTGTTCAGGACCAGAGCTGACACACTTCATGCTTGAGAAAGAGGGAAGAGCTGGAGGGTCTTTAGGGGGGTTCTTTCCCCTCCTTCCTCCACCCATTCCACTTCTGGTAACGTCCAGAAGACATTGTAGTTTAAGGTTGAGGTTTCCTTTGTAAACTTTTACTCTTTCATCCTGAACGGGGTATAGGCGACCCTTTGCCTTTAGACTCTGTTATCCTTGAATTCTGGTCGTGAATTAGAGAAAGAGAGTGATATTTCAGAGTTTGACGTGACTTTGATCAGAATCCACAGGAAACTGTTTCTTCCTGTAGGAGTCAGAATGTCAAGTGTAGGTTTAGTAGTGGTTGGAATGCACTGATGTTGTGTACATCTTGGGACAAAGATGACACCTGGGAGAAAATGAGTCATGGTCTCCCTGGAGGAGAAGTTCTAGCTCTTGTTTACAGGTTTTCATGGAACTTCTTTTCAGCAGTTGCTCCAACAGTGACCAGAGCCACAGGGCTCGCCTTCCTGGAGACAGGACAGAGGCCATAGATAACTCATTGTCATTCTCTTGCCATTAGCAGGGCCCAGAGATCAGTTACAAACGTTGGGGTCCACTAAGGCTGACCAGCCCACCGGGGTGGGGACAGGAACTCTTTTATTGATCTTGACAGAGAGCTGGCCAGGGCCGGCACCACTGAGAATGTACTACTAGGAGAGAAACCCTGCCTAAGGGGATGCCTGTGGGCTGGACCGGCTCTCTGTTGGCCTCACGTCCACAGGCTGCTGGGTGCTCCTGTTGCCAGAAGTTCTAGGCTGAACCAGGAATCGGACTGGCAGGGCACCTGGTCCCCAGCTAAGCAGTGGGAATCACCAGGTGAGGTCCGGGCATCCTTGCGGTTGAGGTCTGAAGAGGAGGCGTGTGGGATCCGATGGTTACAAGGCTCAAGCAGCTTGAGGAAGGAGCCAGGTCAAGGTCAAAGGAAGGACTGAGGGTGGAGGGAGCAAGTCAGAAAGGATGGTGGGTGTATGGGGAGGGCGGAGAAACAGAAAGGGAAGAGGGGCAAAGGGGCAGGCAGGGGAGGAGGCAACCAAGACTGGGAGAGAGGAAGGGTAAGAGGTAGAAGCGGGGGTGGGCTATCCTGGGTGTCCAGTGAGTGAGGTGGGGGATGGGCAGGCAGAACTGAACAGGGAGGAGCCAGAATTGCAGCAGGTGAGGGGCAGGGAAGCAGGGAAACGGGAGGCAGCTTCTTCATGGTTCCCAAGTTAGAAATGGAGGGCTGGGCTGCTTGGGTCAATAAGCTCTATCCTTCCCCTGTTCCATCCTCCTGTGATCCAGACTCCATAGTCACCGAGATCGAGCGTTCTCAGCTACGCTGCCCTGTATGGTAGCCACCAGCTACACGTGCTGTTGAGCCCTCCACATGTGGCTAGTCTGAACTGAGATGTGTAATATATACACCAGATTTTGAGTACTTATGTGAAAAAGTGCAGACTCTCTCAAAATTTTTAATTTTGGTTATATCTTGAAATGATATTTAGGATATATTGGGTTAAATAAAATATACTATTAAAATTAATTTCACCTGTTTCTTTTTGCTTTTATATATGGCTACTAGAAAAATTTAAAGTGCTCATGCAGCTTGCATTTATGGCTTGCGCTATATTTCTATTACACAGCATGGTTCTAGGGCATTTGAACTAGAAAAGACCCCTGAAAGCCTCATTATATAGGTAAGGAAATCAGATCCCAGAGGCTTGTACATGGTCACCAGGCAAATGTAGCAGCACTTGGACTAGGATCCAGGTTTGTTGATCCCCGTCAGTGTGGGGTCTTCTCCATAAGGTCAAGCTGGGTAGGCACAGCCAGGCTTGTGCACAGGCATGAGGTCACCCCCCAGGTATCACGTGAGAAGCATGAAAGGCATACCTGTTGCCCCTCTATCTACCTCTTTTGCAAGCCCAGGGCCTTAAATGGCCCCATTATTGCTCTTGTCAGGAAGGCCGCTGAGTGATGGGCCGTGTGCCCCAGAATGAACACAGTAGCACACCTGACCTCCTCAGTGGGCTGCAACTGAGCAAAGCTGAGTCTGGGTGCTGGGAACCGGGAAGAAGCTTCTGAAGCTGGAATAGGTTGAAGGAGAGAAGTCAAAGTCACAGCTTCAGCCTATATGTCACAACTCAGGTTTCAAAATCTTCTTGGAGTTTATCCCATTGAAATCTACTCATGTGAAGATTTCAAGAGAAGATGTTATGCTCATTTTACAGGTAAGGAACCTAAGGCTCAGAACAGACACTTGTCCAGAAGTCTCCGATCCAATGAACAACGAGGTAGAATAGCAGATGCCTTTCAAGCAGGCTTCCTCGTGTTGCTTCAGTGCTCGCTCTACTTAATAGCCAAAAGGCAGGTGGCTAGGACACAGGGCATGAAAAGGAAGGCCACTGGCCGCTGGTGAGCGCCTTTCCCACTCCCTTGGCCCCAGTGAAAATAAAGACTCGGGCATTTCCAGCAGACACTTTCCAATGCTGATTTACTCTTGGTGTCTGTGGGATTCTGGGATGCGGGAGGAGGATTTCACTGGCTGCTCCACATGCACAGGGCCAAAGTCCACACAGTGCTGCCCATCCCAGAGTGCCACCTGACCCGACTCATCTCTCTTGTTCCTCGCCCTCTGCTGTGTGCGCTTCTCAGGCGGCTACTGCTCCACAGCCTCTCCTGGACCTCCTCTCGCTGCCCGTAGAATAGAAATAACCGTAGCTGAATTCTCTGAGGCTAAAGTGCCCAGGGTCAGGGCCACCTCTGCCAGGCCCCTTCTCACGTCGCTGATTTTACTGATCAACCTCTCTACGCCCCTGGGCGGCTGCTGCTTCCTTGAGCCAACCTCTTCAGACATTTGCTCTCCCCCAACCTGTCCATCCAGCCCTTCAGAAATCCTGGTCTGCACTGACCAACCCCTAGAGCCTCCACCCCCTTTTCACCTAGCCCTTGCTGCACCGCCCGCCTTGTGCAGGCCCGCCGTTCTCAGGGGACCCTGCCGCCTCATTCCTCTCAGGCAGGCTGCTCGCCTGCTCGCGGAGTTCCTCTTGCTGGGGAGGTAGGGCTGCTGTCCTCCTCATTCCTTGTTGCTGCCTCCAGATCATCACTTCTGTTTCTCCCTTATGCATGTGACCAATCACTGAGAACTAATAGCTCTAAAGGCTCACATTTGTCCAGTACCCAAGAGCCAGGCACTCGGCTAAGGACCATGGGTGATGTAATTTCAGCTTCATCACAACTCCAGGAGATCATGTTATCATGCCTCTTTGGGAGCCTGAGGCAAATTCACAACTTGCCTTGGGTCACACACACAACTAGTTAAGTGGGAAAGTCCAGAGTCCAAATCCAGTAGTTTGGCTCCCAGGCCTGCACTCTTAACCTTGAGGTCCTTTGAAGCTTGCTTCTTTGATGTGAATCCCATTCGCCTGGATCACCTGGTAGCCTCTCCCTGCCTGTGCCAGCCCCACCCCCTGGACATGCTCCCGCACTCACTGAAGACTCCCTCCTCTACCTGGCGTCTTCCTCTGCACCCCAGCTCTTGCCATCGCCCTGGGTGACTCAAACATCCCCAGGAGGGCCACGCAGGCTTTGACTTCACGGCGGCCTCTGCCACGCCAGCTCAGCCACGTTTGTCCTTGAACCCACCACCTCTGATGTCATCAATCTGACTTATCGGGACACTAAGCTCTCTCCTGAGCTCCAGGTGTGCATACCTCATTGCTTGGCCTCTGCTCTGGGCCGATTCCCCCAACCTTGCTCCTCCAGCCTCCACCCCTTTCTTTTTCATCCCAGGAAAGAGTATCATCATCCATCCAGCTGCTCAGGCCAGACATCTGAGAGTCACCCTTGAATCTTCTCTCTCCTTTGCCTCTATAACCAATCATTGAGTCATGTGAATAACTCTCCAAAAGATATCTTGAATTCACCCATTTCTCTCCACTCCCATTGCTACTGCCTTCGTCCTGGCTACCATCACCCCCGCCTGGTTGACTGCTAACCTGCTGTCTTCTAACCTGCACTCCTACTTCTGCTCTTTTTTTTTTTTTTAACATCTTTATTGGGGTATAATTGCTTTACAATGGTGTGTTAGTTTCTGCTTTATAACAAAGTCAATCAGTTATACACATACATATGTTCCCATATCTCTTCTCTCTTGCGTCTCCTTCCCTCCCACCCTCCCTATTCCACCCCTCTACGTGGTCACAAACCACCGAGCTGATCTCCCTGTGCTATGTGGCTGCTTCCCACTAGCTATCTATTTTACGTTTGGTAGTGTGTATATGTCCATGCCACTCTCTCACTTTGTCACAACTTACCCTTCCCCCTCCCCATATCCTCAAGTCCATTCTCTAGTAGGTCTGCATCTTTATTCCTGTCCTGCCCCTAGGTTCATCAGAACCTTTTTTTTTTTTTTCAAATTCCACATATATGTGTTACTATAGGTATTTGTTTTTCTCTTTCTGACTTACTTCACTCTGTATGAAGACTCTAGGTCCATCCACCTCACTACAAATAACTCAATTTTGTTTCTTTTTAAGGCTGAGCAATATTCCATTGTATATATGTGCCACATCTTCTTTATCCATTCATCTGTCAATGGACACTTAGGTTGCGTCCATGTCCTGGCTATTGTAAATAGAGCTGCAATGAACATTGTGGTACATGACTCTTTTTGAATTATGGTGTTCTCAGGGTATATGCCCAGTAGTGGGATTGCTGGGTCATATGGTAATTCTACTTTTAGTTTCTTAAGGAACCTCCATACTGTTCTCCATAGTGGCTGTATCAATTTACATTCACACCAACAGTGCAAGAGGGTTCCCTTTTCTCCACACCCTCTCCAGCATTTATTGTTTGTAGATTTTTTGATGGTGGCCATTCTGACTGGTGTGAGGTGATACCTCATTGTAGTTCTGATTTGCAGTTCTCTAATGATTAGTGATGTTGAGCATCCTTTCATGTGTTTGTTGGCCATCTGTATATCTTCTTTAGAGAAATGTCTATTTAGGTCTTCATTTTTGGATTGGGTTGTTTGTTTTTCTGATATTGAGCTGCATGAGCTGCTTGTATATTTTGGAGATTAATCCTTTGTCAGTTGCTTCATTTGCAAATATTTTCCCCCATTCTGAGGGTTGTCTTTTGGTCTTTTTTATGGTTTCCTTTGCTGTGCAAAAGCTTTTAAGTTTCATTAGGTCCCATTTGTTTATTTTTGTTTTTATTTCCATTTCTCTAGGAGGTGGGTCAAAAAGGATCTTGCTGTGATTTATGTCAAAGAGTGTTCTTCCTATGTTTTCCTCTAAGAGTTTTATAGTGTCTGGCCTTACATTTAGGTCTTTAATCCATTTGGAGTTTATTTTTGTGTATGGTGTTAGGGAGTGTTCTAATTTCATTCTTTTACATGTAGCTGTCAAGTTTTCCCAGCACCACTTATTGAAGAGGCTGTCTTTTCTCCATTGTATACTCTTGCCTCCTTTATCAAAGATAAGATGACCATATGTGTGTGGGTTTATCTCTGGGCTTTCTATCCTGTTCCATTGATCTATATTTCTGTTTTTGTGCCAGTACCATATGGTCTTGATTACTGTAGCTTTGTGGTATAGTTTGAAGTCAGGGAGCCTGATTCCTCTAGCTCCGTTTTTCTCTCTCAACATTGTTTTGGCTATTCAGGTTTTTTTGTGTTTCCATACAAATTGTGAAATTTTTTGTTCTAGTTCTGTGAAAAATGCCATCGGTAGTTTGATAGGGACTGCATTGAATCTGTAGATTGCTTTGGGTAGTATAGTCATTTTCACAATGTTGATTCATCCAATCCAAGAACATGGTATATGTCTCCATCTGTTTGTATCATCTTTAATTTCTTTCATCACTGTCTTATAGTTTTCTGCATACAGGTCTTTTGTCTCCGTAGGTAGGTTTATTCTTGGGTATTTTATTCTTTTTGTTGCAATGGTAAATGGGAGTGTTTTCTTAATTACTCTTTCAGATTTTTCATCATTAGTATATAGGAATACAAGAGATTTCTGTGCATTAATTTTGTATCCTGCTATTTACCAAATTCATTGATTAGCTCTAGTAGTTTTCTGGTAGCATCTTTTGGATTCTCTATGTATAGTATCATGTCATCTGCAAACAGTGACAGCTTTACTTCTTCTTTTCCAATTTGGATTCCTTTTTTTTCTTTTTCTTCTCTGATTGCTGTGGCTAAAACTTCCAAAACTATGTTGAATAAGAGTGGTGAGAGTGGGTATCCTTGTCTCTTTCCTGATTTTAGATGAAATGGTGAAAACAGTTAATTTTTTGCAGTTCATTTTGTCTTTAGTTCTATCCTGCTAAGGATGTACAGTCAATTTACTATATTTATAAGCTCATTTGAAATAGTGCCTTTCTTGTGATCATTCCAACTCCATAAGAACGTGTGTTTATTTCATTTTGCTTTCAATTTGTAAATTTAGTCCCCTTCTTTATCATACAAGAGTACCAAAATATACTCTTCTGCCCTTAGTCTTTTTAATGTAATATTATATCTTGAGAATCATTCCATATTAGTTCTTGACCAGCTTCCTCATTGTTTTTAACAGTTGTGTAATACTTCATTACATGGATATACCCTGGTTTATGCACAGATCTCTTAC
Organism: Monodon monoceros; assembly: GCF_005190385.1. Taxonomy (NCBI): domain Eukaryota; kingdom Metazoa; phylum Chordata; class Mammalia; order Artiodactyla; family Monodontidae; genus Monodon; species Monodon monoceros. Next base: position 154,660,513 of record NW_021703774.1, on the reverse strand, counting down.
TCATATACATTGAGGTTGTTTCTAGTCTTTTGCTTTTATAAATAATGCTGCTGTGAGTAACCTTGTATATATATATTATTTCATATTTGAGGAGGTATATCTTCAGAAAAATTCCTACAAGTGGGATTGCTGGGTCAAAGAGTAAATAATTACGAATTTTGATATACATTGTCAGATTCTCCTTCGTGAGAGTTGGACCAGCAGAGCCTGAGAGTGTGTTTTCCCCCACATCTCTGTCAGCAAAGCCTGTTGTCCAGCTTTTGGATCTTTGCTGATCTAATAGGTGAGAAATGGTATCTCTGAGAAGTGCAACTGAGCATCTTTTCATATATTTAAGGGTCTTTGCTTATCTTTCTTTTCGTTGTTTTTGACTATTTGCCCATGGTAGTACCTTTAGTCTTTTTTTTCTCAATTATGAAGGCTATTTGCATGAATGTGTCACACCTACTTTAAAAAGAAATATATTCTCTAATATTGGGTTGCAGAGTTGGACACACAACTCTGTTACAAACTCGAGCCCTTGGACACTTTAATCAGTAGAACTTGATAAGAGGCGAGACTAGGAATTCAGGCAAAGGCTTTACTGGGACTCATGATGCAGCAGGAGGGAGTGAAAACAAGTAATAGGTTCCCCTGTTTGCTCTCTGAGGAGGGCCAGCTGGTTCCTTAAATGGGGTGAGGGTAGGGGCAGGTCAGTGGGTCAGACCAGAGTGGGGCATAGGTGGTCTTCCCATCCCCTTGGTGGTGCTGTGTGGAGGGATCATGCACAGTACCCTGCTTTTGCTCCCAGCACTCAGAAGTGGCAGTTGGTTTGTGGCCTTTTTCTATCTTATTGTTCATAATTGCCCCAACTGAGCATGTGTGCAGTTATTTTTAGTCTCTTGTAGTTTCTTTGTATTCTGTTGCTCAAGGGGACTTTGTCTAGGGGCAAGCCCTCCAGGAAAGGGTCCCAGGTCCCAGCCTGTTTCATATTCACAAAAACTTCCTTATGATTATTTTGTTTCGGTCTTCAAAACATTACTCTTTTTTGTTGTTAACTTGATCTATTGTGTTCAGAGTGATGAGTTAAAGCTCCTTTTATTGGTGTGTCTCTATTTCTCTTTGCATTTCCTAGATTCTGCTTTGTGGGAAAAAAACACAGTGGCTGCTTCTTATTTGGTGAGTAGTTATGTCTTCATTGTGAATTGTGTCCTTTAGTGTCATTCTTTGTCCTGTAAACAAGACACTGAATTCACTTTTCTGATACCAAGATGGTGATCCCTGGTTTCTTGTTTGCACATGCTTGCTGTCCCTTTGCCCATTGCTTTGTTGTTGTTGATTCTCCCCTTTGAAAGACTAACAGTAATAACTGTAGCAGCTAAGTTTCCTTACGTTAACACCAAGCCATGCCTCAGGTAAGGATGTGTCCACTTGGCTCTAGTTCTCAGGGTGCCCATATCTGGCCCCAAAGTGTGGATGTGAGAGCTCCTCCCTCCCCACCCCTCCCCCACTAAAGGTTTAGGTTTCCAGAATGTGTAAATGTCTTGGACCACGCAGAAGGTGTGCCTCTTCATTTGTTTTTAGCTATTTTGAGTCACTTTATTTTAGGTCTGCCTCTTGTGACAGCATAGAGTTGAGCTTTACTTTGTGAGCTAATCTGAAAATCTGTTTATTTTATTAGGTGAATTAAACCTAATTACATTTCATGATATAAGGACTATGTTTGTTTTCAGATCTGTCATATTATTTTATGTTGTATTTACTTTGTGTATTTGTCATATTTACTGGTTCTTTCACAATGTGATATTTTGGGTACATTAAAAATACATGTATTAATATTTAACAATATAAATATTTTTATTTTAGCAATTTCATTTATACTAATATACTTATGTAGTGCCCGTAGTCCTCTTTTTCTCTACTTATGTCCTTGCTATTTTATTAGCTTTGTACCAGTGGTTCTCAATGGAGGGGGTGTGTGTGTGTGTGTGTATGTGTCTGTGTGAGTGTCAGTTTTGCTCCCCAGAAGATATCTGGCAATGTCTGGAAACATTTTAGGTTGTTTCACAGCTTGAGGAGGAGAGGTATAAGCATCTAGTGGGTAGAGACCAGGGATGCTACTACATGTCCTATAATGCAGAGGACAGCCAAGACCAGCAACAAAAAAGCATTCGGCCCAAAATTTCAATATTTCCAAGTTTGAGAGATCCTTCTTTATACCGTCATTTGACGCCCACCTATTACTTATGTCACAATCAATGAGTCATTTTACTTTCCCCCTTTCTCTCCCTTCTCTTCCCGTTAACAAAGTATGTTATTTCCACTTTGTCAGAAATATGGCATTTACATACTATTCTTTATCTCCATCTTCATTTTAGATTTTGATATAAACAATTCTCAGTCCCAGTCATACCAGTCCTTTTGCTGAAGTTTCCCAATTATCACTTGGTTGGATGCAACTCGTCCTCCCATTAGATTTTTTTTTTGCGGTACGCGGGCCTCTCACTGTTGTGGCCTCTCCCATTGCGGAGCACAGGCTCCGGACGCGCAGGCTCAGCGGCCATGGCTCACGGGCCCAGCAGCTCCGCGACATGTGGGATCTTCCCGGACCGGGGCACGAACCCGTGTCCCCTGCATCGGCAGGCGGACTCTCAACCACTGTGCCACCAGGGAAGCCCCCTCCCATTAGAATTTTGAGAAGGGCTCTTGAGTAAAATATTTCTTAGTTCTTGAATTTTTAATACTGTGTTTCCTAGTCTTGATGCTTAATAATCGCTGTATATACAAACCTTGGCTTATACTTTCTTTCCTTCAGTTTGTTGAAAATGTTGCTTTACTCGTTTCACTTTGTGTGTTGCTATTAAGAAATCTGATGACAACTTGATTTTCTTTCCTTGCAACTGACTTAATTTTTAACCTGGAGGCCCAGAGAATGTTTTCTTTTTCTTTAAAATAGAGTTTTACTGGGATATGTCTCAGAGTTGGCTATTCCAGGATAATTTCCCCTGGAACATGGTGGGACTTTCAATATATAGGTTAAAGATTTTTAGTTCTAGAAGTTTTTCTTAGAGTGCTATAAATATCAATTCTGTTCCATTTATTTATATTTCCTTCTTCAGGGACTCCTATTGCACATAAATTACTTTATCTTTGTTTGTCTTCCATGCTTATCCTTTTATTTTTATTTTTTTAAATCTAATTTTTATTTTATATTGGAGTATAGTTGATTTCCAACATTGTGTTAGTTTCAAGTGTACAGCAAAGTGATTCAGTTATCCATATCCATATATATATCCATTCCTTTTCAGATTCTTTTCCCATATAGGTTATTACAGAATATTGAATAGAGTTCCCTGTGCTATACAGTAGGTCCTTGTTGATTATCTATTTTATATATAGTGGTGTGTCTATGTTAATCCCAAACTCCTAATTTATCCCTCATCCTCTTTACTTCTTTATTTGATTTTTATTTTCTTAAGTGCTTTAATTTTCTTTCTGTATGTCTTTATTATACTTTCTTTCTGTGTCTATTGTCTCTAGGACGCTTTGCAGGTTGGTCTTAATTTCTAAGCTATTGCTTTTTTTGGTAAGCTCTCATTTTACTTCTTCCTGTTATATGTCCATTTGTAGTTTGAGTTTTTTAACTTATTTGTGTTGCACTGTAATATTGCAATTGCCTGTTTAATTATGGTTAATTAATGTTGGAATGCTTTTAAAAATGATTCTTGTCCTTTATTTCTTAAGGGAGTATTTTCATTAGCTAAAACGTTTTACTACTTATTTTCTGTTTTGTTCTTATAGAAACATTGTAGGTATGTTGAGTGCCCCTTTTCTGTCCGTGATAAGATAAATGTAGAGGATTTTCCTAGACCAGGAATAACAGGTGATCCTATTGGGATGAGGGATGGAGTAATTTGGGTTCTTCTTTGATTTCTTAGTTCAAAGGCATGCTCTTCTTTTGGTGTTGGGTGATCTTACAGGCACTGTCTCACAGGCACTGTCCCTCTGTGTCCTTAGGCTTATGAAAGCCTGTCCTAGCATAATGTTTGGGAGCGTTCCTCACTCTAAGGGGTGTCTAGAAATTGTATGCAATTTATTATAAAGTGTTTCTATGCTGGGTGAATTTATATTTGGAACTTAGATTTAATACTTGCTACTTTGCCCTCCCAGCTCCTAATCCACCAGTTGCCTGTGTTTTACAACAGTCCAATTCCTGACCTTGAATCCCAGCCAAGGTACTGACATCCCTGATGGGAGGGCTGGGTCTACACAGATGGTTCTCTGTGGCCAGGAGATAAATACAAGACATTATGTCCCAGATGAAATGCGATTTTTAAAACTGGGAACGTTCATATAAATCAGGTTACTGAGGTGACTGGGGGACAATGGGATCCAGGATGCAGTGCAAAAGTGAAGGATAGTGGGAGTTGGGAACCCGAAGGTAGCCTGGATGAAATTTCCATGAAAATGATGACTTCTAATATATATATGCATTTAGAGAAGGAGACTCCTAGTTCCTGCCAGTCTTTCCTTCCCTTCCTCACCTCTCCTTTAGCAGCCTTTGCTCCTGGATGACCCTCCTGATTTGGCCTTTTTCTGCTATAGATTCCTTCTGCTTAAGCCACCTGCCCTTTAGACTGCAGTCCTTAGACCCTGACCTCCTCAGTTCAGGCCAGACCCCATCCTGAAGGGGAGCAGCTTCTTTGTCCCCAGGATTCTGTCCTGAGCCGACCTGGGCATCACTATAGTTAAAAAATTATTTATTATTATTTATGCCATTGTGTGTATATGTACACACACATACATTATATATACATGTATATATACACATACACATTTTCTTTATCTGTTCATCCATTGACAGACACAAGTTATTTCCATACCTTGGTTATTGTGAATAATGCTGCAATGAACATGGGAGAACAGATATCTCTTCGAGATAGTGATTTCATTTTCTTTGGATATACAGAAGTGGAATTACTGGATCATATGGTGGTTCTATTTTCAATTTTTTGAGGAACCTCCACACTGTTTTCCATAGTGGCTGCATCATTTTACATTCCCAGCAACAGTGCACAAGGATTCCAATTTCCCTACATCCTTACCAACACCTGTTATTTTCTGTTTTTTGTTTTGTTTTTTTCATGTTTTTTATAGTAGTTATCCTAATGGATGTTAGGTGGCTCTCACTGAGGTTTTGATTTGCATTTCCCTAATGATTAGTGATGTTGAGCATCTTCTCAGGTGCTTGTTGGCCATTTTATATCTTCTTTGGGGAAGTGTCTGTTCAAGTCACTTGCCCATTTTTAAATCAGGTTATTTGTTTGTTTGTTTTCATTGTTGAGTAGTAGGAACTCTTTATATATTCTGGATATTAATCCCTTATCAGATATATGATTTACAAATATTTTCTCCTGCTCCATAGGTTGCCTTTTCACTGTGTTGTGTCCTTTAATGTACAGAAGTTTTAAATTTTTATGAAGCCCAATTCATCTATTTTACGAAATCATTGCCAAGTCTAAAGTTACAAAGCTTTCCCATGTTTTCTTGTAAACATTTTATAGTTTTAGGTCTTTTGTTTAGGAATTTGATCCATTTTGAGTTAATTTTTGCATATGGTACCTCCACTATCACTTTTGCTGGGAGTTCCCAACATGTACTGGAGGCAACACAAAGCCATTTAAGAAAGGGATTTCCACATTTCCACTTGACTTTTAGTCCCAAATATCTTTCCTCCCCTTCCCCAACAAACACTTGCCCCTAGCCATGAAAAAGGCCATAAAAAAGGTAAGAAAACCAATGCAAAATTTATATTTTATTTGAATTCAAAAATTTTAAAATTGCTTTCAAATTCAGGAAAGTACCATAATGCAGGACCCCAGGGGGAAGCCTCATATACAGAGACAGATAAATTAAATGTATGTACTGCAGACAAGCCAAGGAGGTGTGTAGATTACATATTTACAGCACTTGATGTTTTCTGAAAACCATATTTATACATTTTATTACATTTACAAAAAGGCTTTCACTACCATTTACCTACAATAATGAAAAAAATTTACACCGTGTTTTTCTTTCTTTTTTGGTACTGTACAAACTTTGTATAATAAAAATATATCTCTGTACAAAAGATTTTTTTGTTGTTTTTGTTTTACTGTTTTTTTTTTTGCTTTTTTTTTTTTTTTCGCCTCATGGGATGGCAGCGGGTATGTGGTGTGAATGGTGGGTGAAGGGCCTAGTTTGCCCTGGTCGCTTCCAAGCCTCTAGAGGTGGAGAGAAAATGCCAGAGGTGGGAAAGGGTAATGCACAGCAGAGTGCTGGGGGCCGCACCAGCGTGTGCTCCTTGGGCATCTCCTGGGCCTTCACAAGGGGAGGGGTGGAGGCAGGGCTGGAGGAGGAGTCCACTGGTTGGTCTCAGAGGAGTGTAAGAAGTGGGGAAGGGAGCAGCCAATGAGCTTCCTGCATTTGCTTCCAGAGAAAGAGGCAGATGAGCATGTGAATGCGTTTGTCTGGACTGGTCCTCTCCTGCCAAGCCCAGGGATGCTGTGACCCAGAGAAGGTGTGGGCAGCTGGGCTCCTGCCATTGCCAGTTGCATCTGCTGGAAATTGACACTCTCACTTCAGTCCATCTTCACATGCGTCATCTCATGATTTCAACTCAGAATCTGCTTACAAACGAGGTGTCCCTGCCACTCCACTCCTGTATGTTTCTATCTCTCATTCCAATATGTGATCTGAACATCTGAGGCCAGCATGTCACACATGCACAGGGGCTTAAGCCCACGGGGACCTTCCCGAGGACAGAGAAAGGGGCTCTAAATGTCACAGTTTGATTCCCAAACTCATTAGCTTCTCAGCAATACTTAAATGGAATTCATCAATGACCCAAGCATGATGAAACTCTAAATTAATCAAACCTACTTGCAAGAAGCTGGAGAGAACATGCTTTATTCACTCCATTCTTTTGATTCAGAAGTTCCTAGGCCTCTGTCTGCTATGGCGAGGGGCTGCTGGGAGCCAAGGGACCAGCACCAGCTCCAGGAAGCCTGGGATAACGGGTCCTTGTCCTGATGCTGCCAGGGTGGAGAGAACAGGACCCAGATAGGATACATGGGTCCCCTGCCTGGCCCACCAGCCTTTGCCACAGTCCTACTTAGAGATTCACCTACTCCTCCCCCTTCTAGACCCAGATTGCATCTGGTGTAGTGGACTTTGGAGCCAGACCCACACTTACTAACTGTGTGGCTTCCATCTCTTCACCTTTCTGCCTTCTCATCCATCTGGAATACTATTTCCTACGTTCTGGGGTTGCTGTAAGGTTTAGAAATGAACCACCTAAAGTGTCAGGCACAGAGGAGAAACTCAGTCCACGGTAGCCATTATTTTTGGACCCTGGGGTTGTCTTGCTGTCCTGTCCCTTCCAGCACCTCTCCGATGCCTGCAGACTTGGTGTCACTGGGCCGCACACCTGTTTCTCTTCTTTTTGTCAGTTAACAGCAAGACTTGACCTTGGGCTCATGGCCAGCTTCCTGCCCTTACCTCCCCTGATGTGCCCTACTTCTTCAGTGTTGCTTTCAACCTAGGAGGACTTTTTATTTTATTTTATTTTATTTTATTTTGCGGTACGCGGGCCTCTCACTGTTGTGGCCTCTCCCGTTGCAGAGCACAGGCTCCGGACGCACAGGCTCAGTGGCCATGGCTCACGGGCCCAGCCGCTCCGTGGCATGTGGGATCTTCCCAGACCGGGGCACGAACCCGTGTCCCCTGCATCGGCAGGTGGACTCTCAACCACTGCGCCACCAGGGAAGCCCTAGGAGGACTTTTTAAATTCACTGGGTTTAGAGCTCAGTAAAATTATGTTAGAAAAAATAGAAACTGATTTCCAAACGATTTCTTAAGACTGTTTTCGGCCCTTGGGGTTATCCTTGCTGTTGTTCTGCGGCTGGGACCGTCCACTTGCAGATGGCTGGTCTCTGCGTACCGACCGCCATGGGATGTATATGCTAACACATGCACTGCGTCTTCTTTACCTCTTCTCTGTGTTTGTGGGGAGCAGGGCATGGGGCATCTTTCACACACATTTCGCTTTTTTAAGCTTCTGCGGTCTCTTCTGTAGGACTCAACTGAAGGAGAGGTGTGTGTTTGTGTGTGTTCAGGCCCACACACACACGTGCACACCCACAAAATCCTTTGCTGTTTTCAATCCATAATGTTCTTCCTCTGACGGCAGCCAGCCCCTCTTCCTTTAGGGCCCCGAGTCGGGGCGGGGTGGGTGTCCTCTCCAGGGTGATGGGGGTGGATGGTGGCAGGGCAAGGGCCCAAGTCCCAGTAGTAGCAGACACGGGCGGAGAGACAGACGAAGATGGGCACTGGGCACTGTGCCAGGGGAGCTTACTTCCTGTCCCCTGGAGAACTGGGAACAAACGGATCACACCAGAGTTTGTAAAACAATAGGGGCAGTGGGTGAGGGGTGGGAGCAGAAGGCGGCGAGAGGAAAGAGGCAAAGCGAGGAAGGAATAAGGGGAAAGAATGAAAGGAAAGCAGTTGCCGTGATCTTTCCCTTTGCGTTTTAATCCTCCCGAACTAAGGGTGGAGGTGTAGGTAGGAAATATACACAGAAGAATATATATTTTCCTCGTGTCATTTTCTTCCCCCCGGGGAAGGCCAACTTACCTGTCAGCCACAGGAGCCCCAGCGTCTAGGGGCTGCTACACTTTTAGGGGCCCAGGAAAGTGTTTTTAGTTTCTTTCAAAATCAGAAGGAAAAAAGTGAATATAATAATAATGGCCATGTAATAATGAATCCAGCCTGGATTATATTCATCTTTATAACAACATAGTTGTAAAGTACCATTTTAAATTTTAAACAGAGGAAAGGGTCCATGAAAGTCATAACACAGCCCTGCCCCTTGCTCTCTACTTGCTGACCCCGCAGGCCTCGATGACTTCCCCGTGTGGGGTTTATTTAAATTTCAGCCATTCTTGTGAGGCATCATTTGAATTTATCACCTTGTCACTCATTTTAAATGTATGTGCGTCTATTCAGGGTGGTTTTTCATGCATCGCCTTCCTAAGTCAAGCAACACCTTCTCTGCTCCAGCTCCGGGAAGGAGGGCTGGAAGCGAGCAGGGGCCTTCGCGGAGAGCTGTGTGCTGGGCGGGATGCTCCGAGGCCTTGGATGCTGGCGAGGGGCAGTGCCAGGGCTGCCTAGACCTGAAGCAACCAACCCCAGGTGACCCAGAGGTGAAACCTCGTGCACACAGGCACCTGGGACCCAGCGGAGCCCCAGGTGCGGAGTAGCAGTGAGGGTGTGTGTGCAGGTCTTGGGACATTCTCGTTTCTTTCCTTTACTGTTCAATAATTCTGCAACTCAAAGTTTAGAGTCACTACAGATCACCTGTAAGGCCTGATTTATGTCATCAGAGGGGATTCTTCTTTTTGCTTTCTATTTGTATGAGTAGGAAAAAGTAAAGATGGAGCAGAAAGGTGAAACCTCAGAACTAATTTGGACATGTTAAAATGAGCCCACTGGAAGAATTTCTCCTCCTTCTTTAAGTATTTGTTTTTGGTGCAGAAAAGCTCAATAATTACTTATTTGTATTCAACAGCTGCCTTTATATATTCTGAAGATAACTTTTATTTCTTTATGTATAAATTATCTTAGTACCTACCATTTTAAGCTTAGAGTTATGCAAGAGAGATGATCTAGAGAAAAAAAGTGGACCCAAAGAGGGGAGGGGAGGGGAGGATGGGGGGGCAGCCTGGCAGAGTGCTTAAAGCTGGGATGTTTCAGGGCTGCAGCACTGACTGGGCATATGGTCTGAGACTCAGGCTGAAGTGGTGAAAATCCTCCTGGAGTTGTTGTGAGGATGAAAGGAAGCAACGCATGCCAGGGACCGGGCAGTCAGTGCTGGTTAGTGGTTTTACAATCCCTTTCTCTCTCCTGGCATTTACCGGTCCCGCATTTCCCGCCAGCCCACCCCTCACACAGCCTGCTCCCTCCAGGAGCTGCATGCGTATCGGGCCGGCCGGGACTGCCCATCGCATGCGCTGCCACAGACAGGAGCATGGAAGGAGAGCTGTCCCTGCTTAGGGTCTGGCTGATGACTCCCTTGCCCTGTTGGAACCCCACCTCTCTGGGCACTGGGATGCTTCTCCCCAGAGTCGGGCTCACTAAGGTCCGGGAGACACCTGAGAGAGGGCACCTGCATTCCCCAGAAAGTGGGGTGTGCGGGAGACGACACGGTTCTCAGGAGGGTGTGGCTTGCACACCTTGTGGGGACAGCTCCTGCAGGTTCCCAGGCCCCAGAAGGAGGGCTATCAGTGAGGAAGGACACAGTGGGGAGTGGCCGTGCCTTCTAGACTTGTCAGCTCCTCCTGGCAGGCCTGTGTGTGTGTGAGAGAGAGGGTGTCCAGTGGACCCATGGGAGCCTCCGTGTGCGTCTGCCCCTCTGTGTAACGGGGGGCCCTCCTGTCTTGCCCAATGCCAGGGATTGCAACTGCCCATCTATTACGCTCTAGGTGATGGATAGTTTTATATGTCAACTGCCTAGGCTCTGGTGCCTAGTTGTTTGGTCAAACACCAGTCTAGATGTTGCAGTGAAGGAATTTTTTAGATGCGATTAACATTTAAATCAGTAGACTCTGAATAAAGCAGATTACCCTCCATAATGTAGGTGGGCCTCACCAATTAGTGGAAGGCCTTAAGAGAAAGGACTGAGGTCCCCCTTGAGAGGAAGGAATTCACCTCCAGAAAGCCTTCGGGCTCCAGATTACAACCTCAGCTCCTGATGGAATTTCCAGCCTGCAGGCCTGCCCTGTGGACTCCAGACTTGCCAGCCTCACAATCCTGTGAGCTAATTCCTTAAAATAAATCTCTCTTTCTCTATATCTGTATATACAATACAAACATACACACAATATGTACATATATCTCTCTAGAGAGTTTATATATATATGTACATATATATATGTATGCATATATTGTGTATATATATGTATCTCTCTCTCTCTGGAGAGTTCCAACTAATACACCTACTTGGATATTTTGCTGAGCCTAGTGGCTAAGAGCACAGCCTCTGGAGCTGCCTGCCTGGGATTGGATTCTGATCCTGCTTCTTATTAGCTGTGTGATCTTGGCCAAGTTAATTCCTTTCTCTGTGCCTCAGTTTTCCCATCTGTAAAAAGGGTGACAACAGTCTCCGACCCAGGTGTACGGAGGTGTCTGCCTCAGTGGCCAGCACAGGGCAGCACTGGGCACTCAGTCCCTGTCACACTGGACGTGTCTGTAGGGGTGTGTGTCTCACCAGCTGCCGGAGGTGGGGCTCTCAGTGGCGGTGACGAAGGCAGCCTGGCCTGGAGGCTATACCGCTGTACACACCGTGCTGACTGTGAGCTCCGCCTCGGTGGCCATGATGTCTGTGGGCTGGATGTTGCGGTCGTACATCGGGTTCTCAAACGTGGCCCGCACATTGGTGTTCTCGTGGCCAGCGTAGCCGTTGAACGGAACTTTGGGTCTTCTCCTGGGAATGAGAGAGAGCGTGAGCAAGACGTCAAGAGAGGAGACTCGGGGCCCTAAGAGGAGAGGGAGGCTCTGTGTTCCCTTCAGAAGGTCACAGCTCGCCTGAGCCAGGAGGGCTCTGGGTGGGTCAGGGAAAGGGAGAGGGCCTGGCACCCGTCGTGCGACCCTCCTGTCCCTTCCCCGTACCTGTGCTTGTAGAGATAGAGCACAAAGCCCGCGATGATGAGCGCGATGAACGGCACCAGGATCGCGGCCGCCACCGAGCTGCTGTTGGAAGCAAAGTGGCGGCCGATGGACTCGGGGTCTGATTCCAGCAGCCTGAGGTCTGCAAAATCCCAGAGCAGAAACCTCAGGTCACAGACACAGCGGCCACCGCGGTGGGGCTTGGGGTGCTGGTCGGGGCCCCCCAGCTGCCTCCCCCATTCACTGTGCCATCCTCCCTGGAGAAGGGTGGTCAGTCCACAAGAGCTGGTCAGGCCTGGGGAAGCCAGTCTGCGGGAGAACCTGAAACCGTGTCCCAGGATAAAATCTTAAAAGAGAGCAGCCCTTTAGAAGCTTCCAAACTTCTTTCGGCCATAGAAATTTTATCCCATGAAACCTTACAAGGCAGCCAAAATATAAAGCACGTGAAGGTGGACCTGCTCTGGAGGGCGTGGCAGCGGTGCTGAAGCTCCGGCCTCCGAGGGTCTCCCCTCCTTCCCCCCTCCCCCCTCGCCCCAGACTGGGAGCGCTCAGAAGACCACGGTGAGAGCCTCTGCCCCTGTCAGTGAACCGAGGGGGTGAGGCTCCGCCGGCACACCGGCAGTCAGCCGTGAAGCCAGAAGAAGAACTCGGTTTCCTGAGGTCTCTCTCCAGGGAAATGCCCTTCAAGTCTTTGAAGGGCTGCTGTGTGGAAGAGGGAGTGCTTTTACTCCAGGCAGCTAAGAGGATAGAGCTAGGAATAACTCCAGGGCAGGAGCAGGGCGGAGTGGGAAGCACAGGGAAGCAGGTTTCCGCTTACGCCAAGGAGGAGCTTTCTGAAGGTCAGAGCTGGGAGAAAACGCAGTGCACTGCCTTGGTAGACAGGGGGTCCCGGGGCACAGGGCAGTCAGCACCCGGGGTGTATTGAGCTGCCCATCAAGCACCCGGGCCTGCCTCCTGTCTCCCCCTGAACTGCTTTCCAGAAGCCAGGACCCCTCCCCACATTGGAGGCTCTGAGTCAAGGCCAGTCTCTGGAGTGAGGATGCCTGACACTGAGGATGCTTGGTCCAGGGTAAAGATGCTGGGGAGGAACTAGGGAAGGAAGCCTCCTTGATGCTTGGTTTTCCCATCTGTAAAATGAGGACAGCAATACCACCGTTCCGGGACTGAGACTGCCCTGAGAGCCCCACGTCGTAATGCTCAGGGGTCCCGGGGATGCCTGAGGGCTGGCCAGATAGTATTGTGGGACGCATCTGAGACCCAATGTCCCTTAAGCTGGGGGCTTTCAACTCCAGGGCTGAGCATGAAATTGTTTGGCAAAAGTTGAGGGTATTATGTATTGCGCTTCCTTCTGGGGAGATATTACACAGCTTTTATCAAAATCTCAAAGGCGTCCCTGATCCAAAAGAGGCTAAGAGCCCCTCTTGGACTGCTGAACTTCACCAACCCCCTGCCCTCCATGCCAACATACAAGTTTTTCCGCCACCTGCTCAAGCATACACTCCAGGGACAAATGCTAGTTACCAAGTCTTTGAAAGCCGAACTGCCCAAAGCCTTGGCCCTTGACAGCGCCTTGGTAAATGAAGGTGCCTCCGGAGAACTCTGGGGAGACCTGTGAGGGAGGGAGCAGACAGAGTGAGATGGGAGGCACGCCGGAGGGAGCTAGAGGTCCGGCCAGCCAGGCCGGAGACACGCCCACAGGCACACGGTGCCCACAGCTGGGCTCACCTGCCTGCCTGTCATCTCCACTGACATCGGCTCTCTGCCCACCCCCAGGCAATGGCGAGGTGCTGGGGATAGGGCAGGGGCTCCAACTGCTGGTAGGAGGGAGGGAGACATTTTTGTTTCTACTGGTCGAATCACTTAATCTGTCAGTGCCTCAGTTCCTCATTTTAAAACGGGAACAAAAACAGTACATATGTCATAGGGTTGCTCTGAAGCTTTATATGAGCGAATATAGGTAAAGCACTTAGAACACTTAATAGGCCCTAAGTAAATGTTAGCTATTATTATTGTGATGAAAAACTGAGTTTTAGAGCACCGCGGAGCAAACCAAACCATGATTAAAACGTTATCTAGCAGATTGAATGTACTTTGGAAAGTTCGTCCCAGTTCCAATAGCTATTAATTTGGGGGCGGGTAGTTGGGGACATAACTCCTCCTGGCTGTCTCTGTACTTGCCTCTGTGATGCTCGTGTACCAGACACAGACACGCAAACTTGTGGGCTGGGGACTGCTCGGCCGAGGGCGCGCTTGCTTTGAGGATGCTTCTGCTACCAGGGTTCCTTCTGACTCATGCTCCATCCCCAGGTGCAGCCCTCTGTCTGTTGTGCTCTAGGCTGACCCCCCCTGCTGTCCCCCCAAACACACCCTGGGTGACAGAGAAGTGGGCCCGATTGCTGGCTGTAGTCCCAGGCAGCCCTTCCGGCTGTTCCTGGCCCTCCAGAGCGCCATTTACACGTAGCCCTTGGCCCGCACTCCAAGCTCCCAACTTTACCCTTGTTCTCTCCCCTCTGGCCATCCTCCCAGCACAATGGAGTCTGTTGTCCTGGCACAGCTTTTGGACTAATACTATTGACGCCAGCCAGGACCAGGATACACAAGGGGATCCGTAGAATACTCTCAAGAATCCCGAGGAACTAACCCCATGTACCAGCCCCTGGAGAAGCCACTTGCTTCTCATGTGATTATCAGCAAAGTCACTCAACCCACAGCCCTCTACCAGCCAGTTTTGTCCGTGAGGATCCACCTTGACCCCTCAGCTCTCTGCTCCTCTGGCCCCATGACCTCTTCCTCCTTCCCACCCCTCCGCTTCTAGCTTCAATAATCCAAGACAGGGAAGCTGAAGATGTGACAGATGACTGCTCCACTCCCCTGTCTGTGAGATTGGAAGGTACGGGCAGAGGAGAATCACTGCAGAACTTCCACCTGAAGAATGCCCTTGCATGGAACAAGTCTTTCCCACAAGAGAATGCAAGAGAGTTGTCTCCTTTCCCCCAGCTGCTGGTGTCTCAAGCTGTGCTAAATCACCCACAACAGGCATCCTCAAACACGAGAATATGCTCAGTGTGCATCTGGGACTCACCACCTTCTCCCAGCCCCCACCACCACATCGTGACCTTCAACTTGCTTGAATTTACTCATGTACTGCCAGCCTCCAATCTCTTGCTTCCTGCTTACACATCAGAACCTACTTCATCTCGCTCAGATGCCCTGACCTTTAGACTCTCAGCCTCCTGGCCCTTGCTGTGTCTTCCTGTGCCCACTTCACTAGCAGACGAGGACTCCCTTGCTCCCAGTCCTGGCCCCAAAGAAACCCTCCTCCCAAGTTTCCATGTTGATCCGAAGAGTTTCCACCAACTTCTCCCCTCGTCCTCCCTACTAGTGATCTGGGAATCAGGGATGGGGCAAGGGCACAGGGAGGTCAAAGACCGAGTGAGGTTTTGCTGAACTTACATGCCCATCTAAGGCCCAGTGATCACCTTTGAACTTATTCACAAAGACCTCCACAGGACCTGTAACCTGGTAAACTTGGAGGAGGAGATGGGAATCTTCTTTCTTGTAAATTCCTGGGAAAAGAAAGTTCAGAGGGTACACTTGAAAGATCCAGGAAGATTTCAAAACCCAAGTCTGTGGGTATGTGGGTGTGAGTGTCTGAGTGGGAGTTCATGTGTAGATGTTGGTATCTACATCCCATGTATAACTGGCGTTAGGTAAGTGTAGTGTGTCCTGTGAGTTTGTGCAGGTTGAATGTGAGGATACACAAGAATGTGCATATGTGTTTTAATAATCAACTGGATTACTGACCTGTGGTTGTGCTCCTGTTTATACATGCATGTGTGAGAATAAAGGGAATTGGATTTTGTATATGTTACGGGGTCAGCTAATGCGTGGGTGTGTTTACAACTCAGTGGGTACAGGAATACATGAGGGCAGGTATATGGGAGTGTGTGAATGTGTTTAGGACTATGGCTTAGAGCAACTGAGTGAATATGAACGTTAGCTCTGTTTGTGTGTGCGTGCATGAATGAGTGGCTGTGACTGCATGTGGGGTTGTGTATTCACGTGTACAGTCATTCACTCATGCATCCATCGTTCTACCCATCTATTCGAATAAACACTTGCTTTCTAAGATATTCAGTTTTTCTGATTATAGAAAATTTGAAAATTGGGAAAAATTTGGAAAATGCAGAGATGCATGAAGAAAGAAAATTTACTCCTGATCTCACTTCTGAGAAATAACCACTGTTAATATTTTGGTGTAATTACTTTCAATTTTCTTTCTTATGAATATAATTTTTTCCTTCAAAAACTGGAGTCCCATTTTAAATGCATTGTAGTAGGTGTATTTTCTCCCAAACTGGCATATTTTATCCGGCAGACATACTATAATTAATATATCCATTTCTTTTGAGACAGTTTTCTATTCCCAGGTTTTATGTTATGGAAATAGCCCTGTTATGTGAACATTCTTTATTGATAAATGTTTGATTCCCTCTATAACTATTTCTTATGATAAAATTTCGTAGAAGTGTAATTAATGGGGCCAGTCATTTTCACGGCTCTTGACACAAGTTGCCAAATTATTTTCTAGAACTATACTATTTTATACTTTGACCAGCACTGCATTAGTACCTTCACTGGGCTAGCACCAGAGTTTATTGCTTAATAAAATCTTAGTGGGATAAGTGGAAAGTGACATTTTATGTTTACTGTTTTTTGATTATTGCGAAAAATGTTTTTCCATTTGTTTATTAACTGTCTGTACTTTGGCTTCTGGAAGTTCTCTGCCCCTATTTTTGGTTCAGTTTTTAGGGATATACGTCTCCTTTTCCTTTATTTGTAAGAGTTCTTTGTATGTTCAATTTATTAATGTTTGTCATCTAACCATTTCCCTTTAGTCTGTGGTGCTTTTATCATGTAAACAAAGATGAATAGACACTTCCTCTTCCCCTGCCTACCAGACTAGCCCTGCAAGATAGTACAAGGAAGTGACAGTAGACTCGTTCTTGTGAAGAGCATGTGCCCATCACCCACACCATCCACAGGCTTTCCCAGAGCTGGCCTGCCCCTTACCAGCCAAGTGCAGCTCCACGCCACTGTGGTCAATCATGGTGGCGTTGACCTTGCTGTTGATGACCTGGAAACTGGTCACTCTGAGCATGGCTGGCTGCTTCTTCCCCTGGTACTCATAGGTCCCTTTCCATAGGGAATTCTTTGCAAAAACATCCCCAGGAACTAAAGGAATTGAGAAACAGACGTGAGAGGGGCTTTCACGTGTGCTGGTGGAATTGAGGCCACCTGATGATCGACCCCAGTTCACTCCCTGAGATTGTTTTCCCCAACATCAAACACGCAGGAGGTGGTGGAGTGTTCTGGCCTCCTTGTGATGCTCTGTGTCTCAGAGTGGATGGATGGAGGGAAAGAGAGAGAGAGAGAAAGTGGATAAAGAAAAAAAAGAACATGAGGGGACGGGGGATTGAACTAGAAGAAAGAGGAAAATAAAAGGAGGGAAGGGGTTGAAAAGATGGAGAAAGAGAAAAAGAGAGGAGAGAAAACCAGTGTCATAAAATAGGAACATGGACTAATGGGGTCAGGCAGATCCGGAGTCTCATTTTGGCTGTCAATTATCAGTTGTTTGATTACATACAAGAGTCTCCATTTTCTCACCTGTGTAGGCCACATCTGTACTTCTGTAAATGGGGCTGTCCTGCTTATCTCGTCAGGGGCTAAATGATTGTATGTTACATGATGTTGGGCACATAAAAGCAAACGATAGCAACCAAAATTGTTATTTATCCTTATAATAATTTTCTAAGGAGAGTATTATGAGCCTTATTTTAACAAAAGGTAAACTGAAGCTCCAGAGGTGAAGTTTCTTTGTCCAAGGACACAGCTGGTCAGGGACCAAAATGGAACTTTAATTGAGTTTGATGCCAAATCTAGTTTTCTTTCTTGTATAACACACATGCTAATATGGTAAATAAAAGTATAAGGTTCAAAAAAGGATATGATAGTCTAGAATAATTTTGCATTGGTCAGGCCATACCTGCAGTTGTGTGCCCAGGTCTGGACATCACACTTTGAAAGACACAATACCTGTCTTAAAAATGTAACCATTTCCAGCAAGCTCCCTAGGCAGGACCTGGGCGTATGTGTCTGACCACACACTGGCCAGCCCTGTGCCAGAAGGGGTTGGCTCCAGAGCTTGAAGCTCTGGACATGTTTCTAGAAGGCTTTGGCTCTCAATTCCGGATGCAGTTCCTGCTTCCTTCAAGCTCACTTCCTCCTGAGGTCTGCCTGGGGTTGGGAGGTGGGTGGGGAAATCTGTTCAGCTCTATAGACTGTTTTCACACCCTCCTATTGGGTACACAGAAATTCATGTGCATGTTTCTGGGTAAGTAGGTGAAGGAAGCAATACCAGTTTCTTGAGCCAAAGATCTAGAGCATACCTACCTGAAGCTTGAGTGAGCGGAGGCTCCCGGGCAGTGTTGATGGGTCTCCCACTGGGCCGGACCTCTGCTGGGGAAAGAGGATGGAAGAAAACAGGTTCACCCTCTGGTCTATGTTCTATTGGAAAAATAACGGTCAGCTCTCTGACATTAGGTCAGTGGGTTCTTTGAGATCTTGCTTTGGACTTACCCTCTTAGACCAGGAGGTGGGCTACTTTGTCTGGTGAGATGTAAAGAGTTTAAAGGAAATCCATTTACCAATTATAGTCATTGAAATATTAAGCAAAAAGTTAGAATATAGCTATATATGTGATTTTTTATTACTGCATTAAATAACAGGATCTAGTAGTAGGTCCAGTAACTATTCCAATCTTGAAGTAGTCAGGAACATAAACAACATTTCTTTCTTTTTTTTGTCCAGGCCACACGGCATGCAGGATCTTAGTTCCCTGATCAGGGATTGAACCTGTGTCCCCTGCAGTGGAAGCGCGGAGTCCTACCTACTGCACCGCCAGGGAATCCCCAACAACATTTCGTGATATCCATAACTATTGTAGGGTAATGTGGAAATCTCTGCAGTTTCCACTGGTGACAAATTTATAGGTATTGCTAACATACTACAAGTTTTTGTCTATATCCTAAATTAAAGAAATGCTAAATTTCAGTAAGAGGTAAAGGAAAACAAAGATGTCTATTTCCCATCCTAGCACACAGATCTGCTGAATGCCACTACTGAGGACCCTTGGTTGAAGGGCCTCTGCTTTCCTCCCAGAGGTCTGGCACAAAGGATGGCCTTCCGCCAATCAAGAGTGAAGTGCCTAAGTCCTGGTAAGGGTTTCAGTGGAGTGCTTCCCTCCCCTGGAGTCACGATATTAAGCCAGAGAAGCCCTCACAGGCAAAGGCAAAGGAGAAGGCTTTGGGCCTGAGCCCGACAGCCTAGGTTCCGGTCCCAGCAGTGCTACTTAGTGATTGTGTGACCTCAACTAGTCACGTCACCACTCAGAGTCTTGTCTCCTCATCTGAAACATGGGAAAATACTGAAACATATCTCACAGGTTTATGCTGAATAAATGTGGTTATGAACGTGAAAGTCACAGTC
Organism: Monodon monoceros; assembly: GCF_005190385.1. Classification (NCBI taxonomy): domain Eukaryota; kingdom Metazoa; phylum Chordata; class Mammalia; order Artiodactyla; family Monodontidae; genus Monodon; species Monodon monoceros. The sequence continues at coordinate 154,641,283 of NW_021703774.1, read as the reverse complement.
AATAAATATTAATGTCTTTTCTTCTTTTGCAGAGAAACAGCAGAAATATCTGTCTTGTTGCTAAGTAAAGGGGGGGACACCCCCTACTGTCTCCAACTCTGAGGTCAGCTTATGTTCGGGTGTATAGAAGGCTGTGGACATATCTTCCACAGTGACTCCATGAAGGCACACCTCTGAACAAAAGGCTTTTATTGTCTTAGGTTTTATAAGATGAAGGGAGCAAAGAGGGAGAAAGCATTTTATGTGCCAGACACTGTGCTAGGCACTTTATTCATGTCATTTCATTTACTCCTTCTCTCAGAACTGTGAGGTAGACATTATTGTCTTCATTTAATAGAAGAGAAACTTGTTAGAGGCAGAGAGGTGAAGGGACTTACCCAGGGTCTTATAGTAAGGGGTTGAGTTGAGATTCAACTGCATCGAAAGCATTTTGTATTTTTAAATGCAAGTACCTATTATAGCTTAAAAAAATACTTAAGAATAAATGTAAACAAGAAAGTGCAAGACTGTACATTGAAAATTACAAACCGTCATTGAAAGAAATTAAAGATCTAAATAAATGGAAAGATATCCCATGCTCATGGCTTGGAAGACTTAATATTGTTCAAATGGCAATACTCCCCAGATTGATCTACAGATTCAACACCACCCTTATCAAAATCCCAGCTGTCTGTTTGCAGAAACTGACAACCCATTCCTAAAATTCATATAGAAATAAAAGAGGCCCAGAATAGCCAAAACAATCTTGCAAAAGAAGAGCAAAAAGGAGGACTTAGACTTCCCAACTTCAAAACTTGCTGCAAACTATAGTAATCAGGACTGGGTGGTAATGGTATAAGGACAGTCATACGGATCAGTGGAATAAAACTGAGGATCCTAATGTAAGCTCACACATTTGTGGTCAAATGGTCTTTGAAAAGGGTGCCAAGACAATCCAATGAGGGGAGAATAGTCTTTTCAACAAATGGTGCTGGGACAATTGGATATCCGCATGCAATAGCATGAATTTGGACCCCAAAACTCTTAGAAGAAAACACAGGTACAAATCTTTGTGACCTTGGATTAGGCAATGGTTTCTTAAATATGATAGTAAAAGCACAAGTAAACCTATAAAATATAGATAAATTGGAGTTCATCAAAATTAAAGGCTTCTGTGTTTAAAAGGACACCAACAGGAAAGTGTAAAGATCCAAACTCATCAAATCGCATACACTACATATGTGCAGTTTTTGTATATCAATTATATCTCAATAGGGCTGTAAAAAAACCACACCTGAAAAAAAAAAAGAAAAAAATTAACCCAGGATAAAATGGAGCTTAAATTTTAGGTGATGAACGAAATAAAAAAGAAAGTACTGTAAATTAAAAAAAAAAAAGGCAGTGAAAAGACAACCCACAAAATGGGGGAAATATTTGAAAATCATGCATCTGATAAGGGTCTTATATTCTAGATATATAAAGAACAGTTGAAGGGACTCTGGACCAAGATGGCAACATAGGAGGCTCCTGAATTCCCCTCCTCCCACGGATACACTGAATGTGCAGAAGAAAACAGATCAACTCTCTCCGAGAGAAATCCAGAAACTAGCTGAGTGACACCTACACATTGGGTGACTGAGAAAATACCCACATCAAAACAGGTAGGAAAGGCTGAGACACATTCTTGAAATAAACCCCACACCTGGCACGGCACCATACAATCGGGAGGGACTCCCAACTCCCAACTTTTCCCTGAGAGTGTTGAGTTTGTACCACACGTCTAGCACCCTGACTTTTAAGGATGCCATCTGAGGGATGGGTGCCCAAATCACCTAGCTCTGAAGGCCAATGGGGCTTGGGGCTTGTGTTCATGAGTTCCACAGGACTACAGCAAACAAGGAAGCAGTTCTTAAATGGACACAGTAGAAACCCCTGTGGCTATAAATATACCTGGTCTCACACTGAGGGAGCAGGTAAAAATGCACATCTCCCAGTTTCTCCCTGGAAGGGGTCTGACTGCATACTTTTCCAACTGTTGCCTGAGAGTCTGCTTCTAATCAGCCTGCATCTAGGTGCTGACCTCTGTGGGACACTGATGGGTCTTGGTACACCCTCAACTACTGGGAGCCACTAGGAATAAAGACGACAGCTTGGACAATCACAAAGGTTTGGGGGGCACCAGGAGATTAGGCTGCACTGACTGGTGAGGTTCATTGCCTAAACGAGACGGTCGGTCTGTGAAGACTGGGTGGGAGAGCTGCCTGTTTTATCTAATGAGTAGAAAACAACACAGAGAATCAGGGAAAGTGAATCAACAAGGGAAAATGTTCCAAACCAAATAATAAGATAAATCTCCAGAAACGGATCCTAATGAAATAGTGGTAAGTGATTTACCCAACAGAGAGTTCAAAATAATGGTCATAAAGATGCTCACTGAGGTCAGGAAAGCAATGCACAAAGCAAGAATTTCAACAAAGAGAAAATACTTTAAAAGTACCAGATGGAAACCATAGAGCTGAAAATGTAATAATTGACCTGGAAAATTCAATAGAGGGGTTAAACAGCAGGGGTTTAAGCGGAAGTGAAAATCTAACATAAAAACACACGAAAGTATAAAACTCACTGGTAAAGATAAATATATGATTAAATTCAGAATACTCTAATATTGTAATGTTAGTGGGTAAATCACTTGTAACTCTAGTATAAAGGTTAAGAGACAAAAATGGTAACAATAACTATAACTACAATAATTTTTAATGGATATACAATATAAAAGATGTAAATTGTGACATCAAACACATAAAATGTGGGGGACTGTAAAAATGTGGAGCTTTTGTATGCATTCCAAGTTAGGCTTCTATCAGCTTAAAAAAAGACTGTTGTAAATATGTGTTATGTAAGCTTCGTGAAAAACACAAAGCATAACCTACAGTAGATATACAAAATATAAAGTGTAAGGAATCAAAACATTGCCCTTGTACCAAAGTCAGACAAGGACACTTCAAGAAAAGGAAATTCCAAGCCTGTATCCCTGATGAGCATACACGCAAACATCCTCAAGAAAATATTAGCAAACCAAATGAACTGTACATTAAGAGGATCATACACCATGATCAAGTGGGATTTATTCCTGGGATGAAAGGATGGTTCAATATACACAAACCGATAAATGTGATACTTGTGCACTGTTGGTAGGAATGTAACAGTGTGGAGGTTCCTTCAAGAATTAAAAATAGATAATGTGTAATCATAAATGTAAAGGATCAATAGTCAAATCTAATGTATAATTATGTAAAGGAATAATATGAAATTTTTAAAAGCTGGACTGCTGTTATAGGAGCAGACATGAATAGTAAATATTCTCTGTAATGAAGAAAATGATAATGTAAACCAGTACAAGGATATTTTTATTCTATAAAAAAAAGAATTAAAAATAGAAATACCATATGATCCAGCAATTCCATTTCTATATATCCAAAGGAAATGAAATCTCTGTCTTGAAGAGATGTCCACTGCAGCATTATTCACAATAGCCAAACTATGGAAACAAACTAAGTGTCCATTGATGGATGAGTGGATAAAGAAAATGTGTGTATACATACAATGGAATATTAGCCTTAAAAAGAAGGAAATCCTGCCATCTGTGATAACATGGATGAATTTGGAGGACATTATGCCGAGTGAAATAAGCCAGACAGAGAAAGACAAATATTGCATGCTACTACTTACATGTGGAATCTAAAAAGTCAAATTTATAAAAACAGAGTACAATAGTGGTTGTCAGGGGCTGGGGGGGTGGGGGAAATAGGGAGAGGCTGGTAAAAGGATACAAGCTCTCAGTTATAAGATGTATATGTATAACATGGTAACTATAGTAGATAATACTGCATTGTATAATTGAAATTTGCTGAGAGAGTAGAACTCGTGTGCTCTCATAAAAAAAAAAAAGATAAATATGTGAGGTGATGGATGTGTTAACTTGATAATGGGAATCCTTTCACAATGTATATCAAATTATCATGTTGTATACTTTAAATATATTTCAATTTGTTTGTCAATTATACCTCAATAAAGCTGGAAAAAAGAAATCAACAGGACATAAAGGAGTTCTTACAACTCAACAATAAAAAGACAAATAGCCCAATTAAAAAATGGGCAAAGGATCTGAATAGACTTTTCTCCAAGGAAGATACACAAATGGCCAATAAACAAATGAAAAGATGCTCCACATTATTAGTCATTAGGGAAATGTAAATGAAAACCACAATGTAATACTACTTTATACCCACTTAGGATGGCTATACTCAAAAAGCTGGCCAAGGGCTTCCCTGCTGGCGCAGTGGTTGAGAGTCCGCCTGCCGATGCAGGGGACACGGGTTCGTGCCCCGGTCCGGGAAGATCCCACATGCCGCGGAGAGGCTGGGCCCGTGAGCCATGGCCGCTGAGCCTGCGCTTCCAGAGCCTGTGCTCTGCAGCGGGAGAGGCCACAGCAGTGAGAGGCCCGCGTACCGCAAAAAAAAAAAAAGCTGGACAATAACAAGTACTGGCAAGGATGATGTAGAGAAATTAGACCCCTGGTGCATTGCTGGTGGGAATGTAAAGTAAATGTAAAGGCGCTTTGCAAAACGGTTCCTTACACTGTTAAACATTGAGTTATTCTATTCCTGGATATATACCTAAGAGAACTGAAAACATATATCCAAACAGAACATGTACATTTATGTTCAAAGTAGCATTATTCATAATGGCCCCAAAGTGGAAACAACTGAAATGTTCATCAATGAACAAATGGATAAACAAAAGGTGGTATATCCATCAACAGAATATTATTCAGGCATAAAAAAGAATGAAGTAATAACACGTTACAACATGGATGAACCTCGAAAAAATTATGCTAAGTGAAATAATCCAGACACAAAAGGACAGATATCATATGATTCCACTAACATGAGGTACCTAGAATCAGCAAATTCATAGATATAGGAAATACAATAGAGGTTATTAGGGGCTGGAGAGTAAGGGGAATGGAAAGTTATTGTTTAATGGGTACAAAGTTCTTGTTTGGGACGATGAAACGATTCTGAAAATGGACAGTGGTGATGGTTGCAAAATATTGTGAACGTACCTAATGCCATTGAATTGTACACTTTAAAATGGTAAATATTACGTTTTGTATATTTTACCACAATTAAAAGTTAAATGTACTCTAAAAAAGAAAAGTTATACCACTACCATTTGTGGAACACAAATATTACTTTCCCTAAATGAAAGAAATTTACAATAGTTCATACAATGAAAATACATCATTAAATTCTAGCTCCGATAAAGGCTCTGAACCTGAAGCCTTCTCTCTCTGAGGGGCAGGACAGCAGAGTACTTAAGAGCACGGATTCTGAAGTTAGACCTGCCGGGTTTGAATCTCAGCTCTCTCCCTTTACCACGTTACTTGGGGCACGTTACTTAACCTCTCTGTGCCTCAGTTTCCTCATATATTAAATGAGGATAGGAGTAACACCTGCCTCATAGGATGACTGCAAGGATTGAGTTAGTACATGAAGTACTCAGAACAATACCCGGAATGTGGTGAGGTGAGGTCAGCACCCGTAAGAGACATCTTACTGAATGCCATCCTAGCACCAAACCCATCCTTTATCCTTGCTGGATTGTTTACTTAAGACTGGACTCAGATTACCTTCTCCAGGAAGCCTTCCCTGATTCTCCCCTCCCCCTTAGGCTGAATTAGTGCCCTTCCCAGCATCCCCACAGCATTCAGTGCATCTCTATGTTCCTGAAGGTACTGTTATATCTGATAATGTGTGTGTCTTCCACAGCTGAATGTGAGCTCCTTTAGGGCAGGGTTTGTGTCTTTCACCTCCCCATCCCCCATGCCCAGCACAGCCACGCACAGTGATAATGCTCAATAAATAGAGAAGAAATGAATGAAGAAGAGGGGGAGGGAGGTGTAAGACGCCACGGTAACCCTGAGGGATCTGTGAGTGGGTACTGTTTCATCAAGGTTATGATAGGCATATATGCATGACGTGTTATTCCCGTTCGGTGGGACACAGAGCTTTTCTCCATCTGATGATTAAGTGTAACCCTTAGAATGCTGTATACTTAGCGCTGGGCAGAGTGTTTAAGCTCATGCAGAAGGCAGCAAGGTAGAACTTGGGATGGCTTCACTCTGTGCTCCTTAGACTACTCTGGTTTAATCTCCTAGACTCAACACCTCAGAAAATCAGAAGCAGGCTCCAGCTTCCGGAAATCACATTTCTTTCTTCTCTTTGGCCTTCTTTCACTCAAGCTCAGCTGTCCCCTTTGGCCCCCCACCCTGGAGAAGCTCACCGAGGGGGCACACTCACCCAGGCAGACGGGTGGTTTGCCTGTCCAGCTGCCATCTGCTTTGCATGTGCGGTGCTCGGAGCCACCCTTGAGGGAGAAGCCCTCCTGGCAGGAATAGATGAGCGTGTAGCCCATGGAGGGCAAGTCCAGGGCCCCAACGTTGGCATGGGTCGGCATCTCCGGCTGCTTGCAGTGGTGGGCTGGATGACAGGGAAGACGCTGCTGGGAGACGAGGGTCTCCAGGAGGCCTCTCCACCACTCCCCTGTTCCTTGATGGACCACCCCCTTCCTTTCCCTTATGGGCCCCTTTCAGGTCCAGCATCCCCTCCCCAGCCCCAGCCCCACCCCAGCCTTGATGTCTATACGAGAGGCCAAGATGGAGATCATGTGGATATTGGCTCAGTCAACCCTGGGGGAACCTAAACCTGCAGCAATTTTCCTGAGGGAAAAGGAGTAATTATGGTCAAAATCCTGAAATCTTCCATCCTGAGGGCAGGCCTCGTAGTTGCTAGTATTTGCTGCCATGGGAAAGTTCTTTCTTTTTCTTTGCGAAGGCATAGGAATTGCCTTCTAATATCAGAAAGGCTTCTGTGCGTAAATATCTTCTGTGGGGCTCCAAGGGGTAAGGAGTACAAAGAGACCAATACTGGTCCCAACGAGGAGTTCTGAGCCCTCCGTCATTCAGAGCACTCAAGCATCTCCTAGATGCCCAGCTGGGGGAGATTATGAGTTGCCAGGAGGAGTTGTCTGGGCTGTAGGCGAAATTTGCACTCACAGACACAGTCGGGCGGGGTTCCGCTCCAGGTCAGGTTGGGAAGACAGGTCCTGGTGGTGGAGCCCTGGAGCAGGTAACCTTTCTGACAACGGAAGAGCACGGTGCTTCCAACCTGAGGACGAAGTTCCCACAATCACCTTCCATCCAGCGACGCTTCATACCTGTCACCTGACTGCTTACTTTCCCACGACATTACTCCTACCCACCCTTCTGTTTCTCTGCCTGATTAAATCTTATTTATCCCTTGAGGCAGCTTACATTATGCCTCTTCCACAAGGCCTCACCCAATTCCCTGGGCCAGATCAACACTCTCATGGGATATATCATATTTTGCTGTGGGGGGCTGAGTGCCTGACCCAGAATCAGAAGACCCTGGGTTTGAGTTCTAGCACGTACATTTACTCACTGGATGCCAGGCTGCACGAAACTCTCTACACCTTAGCCTTCCTGTGTAGAGCTGGGATGAGCAGCCCTGCCACACTACACTGGAATGTCGTGACACTCAAATGTGAGGGTAGATTTGAAAGCATTTTATGAAATGTGAAGAACTGTGCAAAGTAGAATATTACTGTGTGTGTCTCTTCCCTCCGTGAATCTATAAATTCTTTTAGGACATGTCCCCTATAGAATCTGGAGCTATGCTTTGTAAAAAATCTCTTGAGCAGAATTGCTACCCTCCCTGCAGCCCTCCCTCTGCTCCACTAGCCCCTCACCGTCTGACCTGACATTCCCTGCAGCCACCAGCTCCATCTCTCCATCTCTAATCCGTGCGGCACCCTGCTGCCAGATGAGCTTCCGAAACTGCAACTCGGATCACACTATTTCCCAGCTCGAAACACTCACGTGTCTCTATTACCTCTGGGAGCAAACTGAAACGCAAGGTGAAACCTAATTTCCACTCCCTTCCTCCACGCCCATCACCTCGTTCAGCAAATGGTACCCCTATCCACCCAGTTGTGCAAGTCAAAAACTTCAAGTCGTCCTTGATTCCTCCCTTTCCTTCAACCCCTCCATTCAATCCTTCAAGAAGTCTTCTTGGTTCTACCAACAAAATACCTCCCGACCCCTTCACATCTCTCTATGTCCACTGTCGCTACCCTGGCTCAGTCCCACCCTCATCTTTCTCTCAAGATGCTGCAATAATATCCTATTTGTCTAAGTGCTTCCATTCTTACCCCCTATTGTTCATCCTCTCCTCAGGGTCCTGAGTGATAGTTCAAATGATGGATCAGATTAAGTCACCTTCAAATGGTTTCCTATGACATTTAGAATACAATCCAAAATGCTTATCATGGTCTCAAGGCCTTATATGACCTGGTCCATGCCCTTCTCTTTTCAAAATTTATTATGTGATATTTGGTGCATAGAAAAGAATATATGGCACATATACAGACGTGAATCATCATAATAAACTGGACACCTTCAGTGGAGCCCACCACTCAACCTAAGGGTTAGAACATCATTGACATGTTTGTCATCTACGTGCTCCTTCCCTGCCCTGTTCCTCAGCTCCCCTCGGTGAAAACCAGTCTCTTGAATTTTGTGTGTGTTTTTTTTTTTCCCCCGGTACGCGGGCCTCTCACTGTTGTGGCCTCTCCCGTTGCGGAGCAACAGGCTCCGGATGTGCAGGCTCAGCGGCCATGGCTCACGGGCCCAGCCGCTCCGAGGCACGTGGGATCTTCCCAGACCGGGGCACGAACCCGTGTCCCCTGCATCGGCAGGCGGACTCTCAACCACTGCGCCACCAGGGAAGCCCGAATTTTGTGTTTTTCATTTCCTTGCTTGGCTAAAAAATAATTCTATCACATATGCCTACATATATCTCTAAACAATATAAATTTTTCTTGGTTTTAATCTTTCTAGAAATAGTATCCTACCACTTTTGACGTTCAACACTATGTTTCTAACAGTCATCCGGAGCTATAGTTCCTTAATTGTCACTGCTGTGTGATGAACCATCCTGAGACTACACCAGGATTTTTCTCCTTTCTTGGTAACACGTACGAGAGCGTCTCTGGGGTTGCTTACTCTGGGTCATAGGATGTGTGAATATTTAACTTCACAAGGCAGTGCCAGCCTAGCTCTTCGGCTTCATGTCCTTCTCCTCTCTCTTTATGTTCCCGACCCGCTGGCTGGCCAGCTTTCTAGTCCTGCAAGCTGCCAATTCCCTGCCTGAGCGTTCCTCTGCCATGGCCGTTGCCTCTGCTGGGAACGCCCACCCAGCTCTGCACAGGGCTGGCGCTTCCCACCATGGGCGCCACAGTTCAAGTTTAGGAGGCCTCTTCCCTCACTCTGCTTCCTAAAACAGCAACCACCCCGGCCCCCATCACACCCTATTATGCCATGTGTAGTGCCTATCGCTCATAGAAGCGATCTTGTTTATTTATTGTCACCAGCCAGGGAACTCCCGTAGAGCAGGCACTTGGCCTGTCTTGTTCCCACTGTATTCCTAGTGCCTAGAATAGTTCACGGCAGTAAATATTTGATAAATCCCATTGCTAGGTAAGATCCCAACCCGCCATTTCCGGCTTAGTCCCTGGTATCCCCTGGGCACATTGGGGGCTCCAGTTCATTGTCCTGCCTTGAACACACCCATAATTTCCTGCTTCCTTCTGCTCAGAGGGTCCCATCCAGGCTGTCCACATCCTTTCCTTTTGAAGCGCATTCTGAGATGTGTCCCTGGAGCCTGTATCCTGCTGGGACGGGCCTACTGGGCAGGAGACTGTCTCCCATGTGGCACTCGCTGGCTCCCGCCACCCTGTCTGAGCCCCGTAGGGTGTGGGTGCCCTGGGGACAGAAGGTCCATCTGTCTCTCTCATTTCTGTCCCTGCCCCAGCCACAAGGGGCTGCCTGGAAGTGCCTGTGGAGCTACACGAGAGTCTGTTCTTCCACATCAGCTTCTCGGGTTGGTGTAAACGCCTGCCTGTTTCTGAGGGGTCATGCTGCGCATCCTGGCTTGAAGAAGCAGGCTGCTTTCTCTCTCCAGCTTCCAAGGTCTCATGCCCCCTAGTGCTGTCCTGAGTCCTCTGAGACTGATGACAGTGACAAGGACAGAAGGCAGAAAGGCCCGATCTCGGTTGACCTCGTTACCTGGTAGCCCTGGGAATTGTTCTGTATCCCAAACTGTGGCACGCCAGGGTCCGCACACGTGGTCAGCGTGGGGTCTGGATGGCAAAACAAAGGAACAGACCATGGTCAGGGAAGCTTTCATCGCCCCTGCTCACTCTGAGAAACAGATGCGGGATCGAGGATGGAGTCACTCCCTGACTTCCCTGCCCTTGGGAATCTCCCCCCCGAGTCACGCCCCGGCTGACAATGATTTCCGGCAGCACATGAGCTATGGCCACTTCACCTCCTGTTCTAAGTAGCTCAGGGGAGCGCTCGCCCCGTTTTGCAGTGAGACCAATTAAGACAGGGAAGAAAATTCGTCATCTCGGGCCCCAAAGAAGGATCCCCACCAGCTGGGACACTCTGCTCCCGGTCACCTCTCACCTATGCAGCTGGGCTGGGTGCCACTCCATGTCCCATCTGACTGGCAGAACCTCCGTGGAGAGCCCACCAGCACCAGAGGGGGCTGGCAGGAGAAGAAGACAGAAGACCTGTAGGAGAAACCTCGGTCCTCTCTCCTGCCACGGGCCGGGATGCCAGGATCTCCGCAGAACACAGCTGGGAAGACCAGGGAGAAGGGCAGGTCCAAGTTGCTTTCTAGAACTCAGTCTGCTCGCACCCCTTAACCGCCACCCAGCCTTTGGTCCTTGTATTGCTTTCCTCTTGGTTCCACTTGAACTCTGGCTGTGGGGCAGCCCTGGGTCAATGGTTACACCTGCCTCAGCGCTGCTGTGTGTTTCCTCTCCTTTCCACATTCAAATGCTTATTAATAACCATATCCATGTAATAGAGTAACATTACAGGAAGTTGAGAACATGGAGAAAAAATAAACTATCATTGTACTACCCAAAACATTTTGTTCATTTTTGTGCTCATTCCCTTCTAGCATTTGCTCAGTTGTATGGAAACTTGTGCGTGGCTGCAAACCTGATGTCCAGGTGCTGTCACCCTTGCTTTGTTCACTTGACGTTCTGTACACATTTCCCGTGTTTATGACATCATTATCACTTATTGGCTATGCAAATTTGCAATGAGATGGTGTAACATGATTATCCTAACCCTCACATTAGGCATTTTCTATTATTATAAAGTTACTTATGGCTTTTCTTTAACTTGTATTATTTTCTTAGGGGAATTCTCTAGGAGTGAACTTACTATCCTTAAGGGTTTGAGTGTGTTCGCAGCTCTTGATGCGTATTGCCAAATGTCTTTCCATGGACTGTGTATTTACCCTGCAGTGAGCAGTATCTGAGTGTGCCTATTTCATTCGGATCAGCAAAGAGTATCTTTAAAAACTGACTGTGGAAGGCCAAGTTCCCCAAGACATCACTTCAAGCGTGAGGAACCTTCTTTATGCTATGGTATGTGTGTGTGTCTTTACATAGAGTCATGAGGTTCACAGTCAGATGCGAAATCAGATGGAAGCCTGGCCCTGGAAGCTGCGGAGTCTGGACGGAGCAATCAGAAGTCAGTTAAAGGCTGAGCCAATTGGAAGTCACCACACCCAGGAAGAGGCAACTCAAAGAATAAGAAATACGAGTGGATGACACAGAGCAGCTCAGTTTGGCTAAGAAGCAATGTGATGCCAATTAGAACAATGAGATATCTTTTTAAACTCCTCAGGCTGGTAAATATTAAGAATATTGGCAAAGTCAACTGGTAGTGAGGGTGTGAGTCAAGAAATCTTCTCATCAACTGCTGGTGGGAGCGTAAACTGGGACACCGTTTCTAGAAGACAGTTTGGCAACATGCATCAAAATGTATAGCGTGCACACCAGTTGGCCCAGCATCCTCACTCCTAGGACTTCAACACAGGCATAAAGAAATGCTACTTTCGAGGCTATGTATTGCAGAACTGCTTCTAACATGATTAAGTTGGAGAAACCCAACTTCATCACCAGTAGGGGAGGATTAAACCAGTTGTGGCACATATAACAAGGGAATTCTTTAAAGCCATTAAAAATGATGATGTATAGATTAGTGTGTATTGATAGAGCAAGGGGCTGATGGCCTGTGAATGAATACAAGTTGTGAAGAGCACGATTCAATACCATTTATAGAAAATTGCATACATACTGCTATACATGCAAAAATGCATAGTGATTGTGTGGAAGTATGACAAGCCTAACTATGGCTATCTTTGGGAAATGAGGGTTCAGTGAGGGTGCATTCTTCTTTGTATTTTTGGATATAGTACAGTTTTGGGGTTTTTTTTTTTTTTAACAATAACCGTAATTCATTGTTAGAAAGCAATTCAGCTATTTCTCAAGACAAAAAGCAAGGTTTCTGAGTCCAGACTCAACCTGGAACCTTCCTCCCTTCCTAATGTTTCCCTGGAGGAATACGAAGGTCTAAGGGGTTAACCACACACCACATGCTGCCTTTCCTGTGTCCACTTTTACTGGCCCTTGTCTCTGCTGAAATTTCCCGAACTGAAGTAAATTTTCAGAGGTCCCCAAACAGTGTCATGTGTAATTGATAGTTTTCTGCAGCATTAGAGAAATGCCAAGTAGAAAGAAAAAATAGGTCCTACTGTTTGTCCAAGTTCCAGAGCCAGATTATGGGGTAAGGCAAGAATGAGTGACCTGCAACCTGCTTCTCTGGGGGACTCGGTAAGAAATGAGCCCTGGCATGGACTTGAGGCTCTTTGAGACACAATCGGGCCAGGTAGATCAGAAATAACTCTCTCACCAGAAAATCACAAGGGCCCCAGCGCCTCTTCTGTGCAGGGTATTTTCCTTGAAGACAGGCATGTTTCTAGCACTGCCCCACTTGCCTGTCTATCACCCCAGCTTTGGGTTCTAGCGCAACCAGTTAACAACCTTTCAGGTTAAGAAACACCTCCCTTATCTCTGGCTTAATTTCCTTCCACTGTGACTCCACAGGTGAGAGGAGGCAGGGCTCAATTAAGATAGTCTCATATTCTTCCTTTAAAATCTCTTCCTTCTTTAATAGTGTCTTTGACAAAGCTCCTCCCTGATTTGGGGCCGGGAACCTCCATTCTAGGCCTCCTAGCAGCAGAGCTCTGGAAGCAGAGCAGCAGAGGAGGGAAGAGGAGGGAGCCAGCAGATGGGATGCCTCGAAGGCCCCCGTGAGCGACTTACGGAAACACTGAGGCAGCTCTCCAGTCCAGGACCCGTTTCCCTCGCAGGTGAGCACCGCAGGCAGGGAGAGCTGGTACCCCTCCAGGCAGGCATACGTCACGCTTGAGCCCCACATGAAGTCGGACCCCACCACTTTCCCGTTGGGGATGAGCTGAGGCGGTTTGCATATGATAGCTGGGGGAGACCAAAGCAGGCTGAGTGCTGGGGCTGCCCCGGGGGGAAACCAGGCCCTGGTGGCCGCTGGCACTGATGTCACTGGCTCCCTGTGCCTGCCGGGAGTCTGGGCTAAGCGGCAAGAAGCAGGAACATCCCCTCTTCCTTTGGGAGCTTGTTCTTTTTGCACCTTACGACAACCCACTCCTCTCTGCACGGCCCTGCCCTCAGTGTTCAAGGCCCAGGACCTTCCCGCTCCCTCCCTGCAGATGTTCAAGGACCACTCCTCACCTTGCACACCCCCTGATAAGATGTTAGGGCTCTGCCTCATCACACCCTCCCTTCTAGATGTTCAAGACTTTTGTACCTTCTCTGCCCCTGTGTCCACATCCGAAGCCCCCAGACACACCTTTGCAGACCGGCTTGGTGCCGTTCCACGTCCGGTCCTTGGTGCAGCTCAGCACGGACACCCTATGTGACTCCATCATGTAGCCAGGGATGCACTGGTAGGTCACAGTTTTGTTGTACCTGAAGTCACTGCCCAGCCGGAGGCCATTGGCTGGAATCCCAGGGTCGCCACAGTTTATGACTAGGATGAGGAGATAGAGCATTGTTCACTCTGAGCACAGGCCCCCCCTCCCCAGCACCCCAACGCCGTCCCTATCACTCCCTGCATGTGTCTGGGAAGGAAAGCTGTCAGGGTAGGGATGTCCTGTCTCCTCCCCGGTTCCTAGTTGGGCACCATCCATTCTAAGTCCCCGCAGCCAAGTCTGCTTGCAAAGGCTGTCCTGCATCCCCCATCCTTGCCCGCACCATCCTTACACACCCCAGCAACCTGGGCTGGGAAACCCATCCTTTTCATTTAAAGCCCACACCTCTAAGAGGAAGTATCCAGACGGCTCGCTTCATAAACGAGGCTGGGGTCCGAGGAGAGGGACGTTTCCAGGCTGAAGAGCTTAAGATGTGTTGACGGACCACATAAGACAATTTGTCACCGGAAAGGGCATCTTACTGCCTGCTCTTCTGCCCAGGAGACCTCTGTGGGTCCAGGGGCCTAGGAGCAGGGTCTTGTGACCGATGCAGTGGTCATACCGATGTTACGGTATCAAGTGAGGGTGGGGTTTGGTGAGCTCTGGCCTCAGAACAAAAGTGAACTTGACAGGGGATTTCAAATGGAGCCTGAAATCACAGCTAGGATTTTGAAAGGGAGAATGTTGTCAGATTCCCTTATCTTATCACTTCCTTCCATCTGGGCCCCACAGTGATTTGCTTTTCAAGGAAAAGGGTCTGGAGCTGCCCTTAAGAGAAGCAAGAAAGGGGAGGCAGGCTGTGGTGGGGATGGGTACAAGGGAGAGAAGGAACTAACAAAGATGGTGGACGGCAGCAGCTCTAAGGTGGAAAGAGAATCAGGCTGAGCACTGGGGCTTTGCCCTAAAAGAGAAAAAGAAAGCCCAAGGAACTGGCTAGAGTCTAAGAGATAGCAAATAATTATATATTCTCAACCTCTCTGAGCTTCAGTTGTCTCATACATAAAGTAGAGCTAATAGTACCTACTTCATGGGGTTGTGGTGAGAATCAAAAGATGTGATGCGTGTGAAACAAAGCACTTAGCTCAGTGGCTGTCGCATACTATGTGCCCAGTAAGTGGAGGCTATTTGTATGATTCTCATTCAGGGTCAAGTCCCACCACGTCAGCCAGCCTTCCCAGTCTCCTCCAGACAGCCTTCTTCTTTGGCACGGAGAAGCCCGATTGCCTTGGCCACCATTTGCCACGGAGCCCAGAGGTTCTCACCTATGCACTCCGGGTCGCTGCCTGTCCAGGTGCCATTGACCGAGCAGTGCCGGCTGAGCAGGCCTGTGGTGTAGTACCCTTCCCGACACTCATAGACGATGGAGCTGGAGAAAACCAGGCCATCGCTGAACATGACTCGGGCATTGCTTGGAGTCCCGGGGTTCCCACAAGAGATCACTAGGAAGCCGAAAGGACACGTTATTCATCAGAACAAGAGCAGGCATCCTCTGGGGGGGCTGGGCCCTGCCCAGAGTGGAGACCTCGTGCTATGTAAGGACCCTGTGGATTGAAATGCCTCTTGGGATGCTTTCATGTCGGATCATCTCCCCCTTAGAAGGGGAGGAGAGACCTGTAGGGATTTTTTTTATGATTTCTAAAAATTAAAGACTGTATCTGTTTTATTATCACACCTGAAATTTTAAACAATTCCTTAATATCACCAAATGTCCAATCAGTGCTTAGCGTTTCTGTCTATCTCTTTTTCACAGTTGATTTGTTTGAATCACGATCCAAATACAGTCCACACATGACACTTGGCTGGCACGTCTCTAAGACTCTGAATCCAGAGATTGCTGGGTTACCCTCTCCTACAATTTATCTGTTACACAAATCAGGGCATTTATCCGGTAGAATCTCCCATTTTCTGGATTTTACTAACTGCACCAATGAGGCATTGTTCAGCATATTCCTCTGTCCCCTGTACTTACTGTAGTCAAGTTCTACTCTTTGGCAAAGGTACTTTTCAAAGGTTTTGTGTTTTTCTTATCACATCGCATCGGGAGGCACAGAATGTCTGGTTGTTTCCTTGTTAGTGATGTTGAGGCTGATCAGTGGGTCGGGTCTGCCTGCCTCATCTGGCATTATAAAATTCCTGTTAGTTGTCACTTAATGGTTTTACCAGAAATTAAATATTGTTGACCAGATTGGTTATTTCATTAGGGGATAGAAATGGTGACATTCTAATTCTATAATTCTTTCTGCTTTAGCTAGTGTTTAAGAACTTGTCCATCATCAAATATTTGCTTACCCAGAAATAGAGTTCATATAGGATGGCTGGATTAATGCTTGATTTCTTTTTTTTTAAATCAGACGTGAGAACAATGAGTTGGTTCCCTAGCAAGCTCCAAAGGACAATATTTGAATTCACAGATTTGAATTTATTTGCTATGTTTCCATCTGTTGCCTCTTTTATTCTTATTGACACTCAAATTATCCCATCTTTGACTAGTGGGAACCCCTTCAAGTTGGCTCCTGAGTTCCTTTGACATGACCCACTTGTGTTTGGTACATTCCTTGTTGTAATGACAAGATTTTCTATGTTCACCTTGCATATATCCTGCCCCAGTCCTGGAATCAGCCATTTCTCTAAAGAGCTCTGGTTCCTTTGAATGGGCAATGGATTTAAAAACTACAACCTGGGCATTAAGGGTACTCATTGCTACTGAGCTGGTCATTGATTCTAGACTTTTAGGCTGGGAAAATAACTTTTCAAATTGAAAATACATTATGACTTTACGCTGATATTACCAAGGCAAGTTTAGAATTGAGTTTTTCCTTAAATTTTTGATTTTTATATGAAATCCCTTTTATGTTGAAAATCATGGTTTTTTTTTTTTTGAATTTTTTTTTTATTTTTTGCCGTATGCGGGCCTCTCACTGCTGTGGCCTCTCCCGTTGCGGAGCACAGGCTCCGGACGCGCAGACTCAGCGGCCATGGCTCATGGGCCCAGCTGCTCCGTAGCACGTGGGATCCTCCCAGACCGGGGCACGAACCCGTGTCCCCTGCATCGGCAGGAGGACTCTCAACCACTGCGCCACCAGGGAAGCCCGAAAATCTTGGTTCTTAATGACAATAAATATTTTTAACTTGTTTTATCCATATATATTATGGTATTATATACATAATAGTTTCAGAATAGTAATACCAGTTTTATTACTAGCAATATGATTGCAAAAAAAAGTTTAAGATTTCATTGTAGTTCTTTGTCCTCAGAATATATGTACCATAGTCAGATTTCATTTTTTCAAGTCAATTGAAATAATTCTCTGGGTTATTAAATCACCAACTTGATACATAGTTAAGTTCATTGGTTTCCATTTCGATTTGATATTCGGAGAGTACTTGTTTCTAATCTTTCATTTAATTTTATTTTGTAAATACGTACAACATTTACATAGTCCCAGAGTCAGATCTACAAATGATTCCTATGTAATTAGCACAACAGATAGGCCCTATCATCCATCCACTCAACAAGTATTTGTGCTGCCTACGTGCTGGGTATGCAGTGGTGACCAAGCCATGTCCCCTGCCCTTGAGCAGCCCAGTCTATCTTAAGAACCTACCTATAAACAGATGAATTAAAATATGATGTAATCAGTGCTATACTTGAAGGAAAAAAAGCACTAAAAAGAGAGCAGTTTATTGGGGCTGGAGATAAGAATTTGAGTGGAGCCTTAAAAGATAAGTGGGAGCTTGCCAAGGGAAGTCACAAAGAGCTGTGTACATGTTACACATACACTCACTCAACAAATATTTGCTTCCAGGTCCAAACTCTCAGCTGCCCACTTTCTGTTCCCTGAACACTCCTGACATTGATGGCTGACTCCATCCTGGGACCTGAGTGGCAAGAAAGGGAACCTGGGTCACAGTGGATATTTGAGAATATACTAAACTCTCCCCCTGCCAAAACACTCTCTCAGTACCACAAAACCTCTCTTACTATGCCTAGGAAATCCTATAAAAACTAACTTTGCGCCCCCAGAAAGGCAGGACTTTGGACAGACAAGTGGGCGAAGGCACTGACTCCATTTCTATCATTGGTGTCCCCTGATCACGGGCCAGAGCATCTCCCCTTGCTCTTCAGGACTATGCCACAATCTCAATTTCATGCAGCCCATTCTCTAACCACTGCCTTTTATTTCTTTAGCTCGCTCCCTCTGGAATTCGTTCTCTGGTGATTGGGACCTATAATCCACTGATCCTACCACCTTTTCACAGCCTCTTACTCCACTCATAAAGCCGTCCCCTCCTTACCCAGCTTAGATGCTAAGATTTATCATAATCACTGCTTTGTGTATACCCTCATCTTCCTTGCCACTTTCTTTCAATGTCTTAGTTGCTTAATAAAACCCCAACCCTACACCTAATGCTTCACCTACCCTGTGCCTGAAACTATGTAGCTAAATGTGTTTGAAAAAAACCCCAGACCAGTGCTGACTACTGTCACTTTATGTTAACGGCTCTTACCTTAATGAGCCCTCGGTGCTGCCTGGCAATTATACATTTCCCTATTCCATTCCCACTCCTCCCTTGCTAGATGATGATTTCATATTGCGTCCTTCCTCTTCCAACACCTCAGTCAATCTTACTCTTACTGTTAAACTGCTTCCTAACTAGGAGAGTGCTATGCAGGTTGTATTTTAGAGAGGGGGGGGACAGAGAGGGAGCGACAGAGAGAGAGAGAGAGGGAGGGAGAAATTTGGGGAACAGGTACAAAAAGTTGGACTTTAGGGAGAGAGGTTTTAAAAAAGAGTTTTGTTTTTTTTTTTTCCAGAAATTTAGGAGTGCGTGGAGAAATATATTTTCCCTTCTGGGCCTACCTCAGGAACCATCATTAAGAGCTTATATTACTTTTAAAGGATTTTTAAAAGCTGGATCTGTATTTCTTTTGGCACTTTTGATGCTATTTAAACACAGTGTTTTCCCTTAAACTGTAAGCCCCAAGAGGGCAAGGTGGGTCTGTCTCCATCACCATTGTGTCTCTAGCCTATACTACAGTATTTGGCACACAGTTGTTGAATGAAACTGTATGGAAATAAATGCACAAATGTGCTTAACTTAGTTTATCCTGGTGTCTTCCCTTCTTAGGTAAGTGGGGAATATGTTTGCCTTTGGATTACTAATGAGATGAACATGAACTCTCCGTTGATGCCCACTATTCACCATGCCAAGGGTTCAAATGGGGCCCTGCATTTCATCTGTGTATGTGAGGGCAGGTGATAGGGCGTAGGAAAATGGGGGAAGATCCTGGGGCCGGCAGAGGGGAGAAGCAGAATGGTCACATACATTACCTCCACACTCAGGCTGCGTGCCGCTCCATGAGCCGTTGGCTTGACAAGTTCGCTCTGACGATCCCCGGAGCACGTGGCCAGCTTCACAGCTGAAGCGCATCAGGCTGCCCGGGGCAAAGCTATCTCCCAAACGGATGCCATGGGCTGGGATGCCAGGGTCACCACAGATTCCCATGCTGGCTCCTATGGACCAGAACCAAGAAAACCCTGTTGTTTTTAGCATGGCAGGAAAGGGAGTGGAGGACTTGGAGAGAGAAAGATGCTGGGCTGATGCTAAGGAAGGGCAGTGGGCCCTAAGAACGAGGGCGGTGAAACTGACCGTGTGTCTAGCCTGAGTCACCAGGACAGGCTCCTGCCTTAGCGCTCAGTGGTCAAAGGACACAGAGGGCTGAGGTCATGTGTGGGTCCCCGGGGACCACGAGGCAAGGGAAGAAAGAAGGCAGAGGGAAAGCTTTGTGGAGGAAGTCATGCCTTTTTGTTCTTTGGCTTGTGCCGGCGTGGGATGCCCGTGGTCCAAGCTGGCCTTCTCCCTTTCACCTCTTCTCCACCATCTGTTGATCTGGTACCCTCTCCATTACCAGCTCCACTGTCTTAGCTCAGATGCGCAACGTCTCTCTCCTGAACTACATTGCCGGAGCCTCCTAACTAACGTCCCTTCCTCTCAAACTCTCCCTCTAGTCTATCTTCACTTTATCCTTAAATCTTAGCAATGAACAACCACAACCACAATCTGATTTTCGTTCTTTCCTGCTAAATTAGCTCCACTGGCTTCCCACTGCTGAGAGAAAAAAGTTCCAACTTTTTAGCAGAGTTTCTGCTCAACAGCCCAGCTTGAACCTTGATCCTGGGCCTTTAACTGAGGATTTTCTATTCACAAATTGTGCAATACAGGTGAGCTCTAGATTAGATATCTTAGATCCCTCATTTCACCCTTTCTTTGCCCCATGCCTCCTGCCATATTTCTGCATGTATCTGGCTTATTGTGCAAACCCAACCCAGGAGAGTTTTAAGGACCCAAGAGGTGGGGGAAGATGGAGAACAGGAGACAAAGCTACATGACCTAGTGCCTGTGCGAACCAGCACATCTCAGAATACGGAGATGCATGGGAGACACCACTGGATCAGCCTAGGCCATGGTAAGCTTGAGGAAGGAGGAAGAAAATGAAGGAATAAATGGCAACTCCATGAGAAGATAAAGCTTCCCATTGATGTAGAATGCACCTCCTCGTGAATCCACGTGTGTAGGCATCGATAGTAACATCTTGACCACAAGTGGCTTAAGCCACGTGTACCCCACCATCCACTGTTGATGTATCTTCCTCTCAGTTTTGGGATTATTTCCTTTTCCAGTCTAGTCTCAGAATATGAGAACACTATATAACCCCATGTTCCCCATTCTGCTCCTTACCATGGGAGGGGGATTCATTCAGCCTTCAACTCCAACACTTGAAAAAACAAAGCCTATCACGTTTGGCCAGGTTTTCTTATCTTTTGACGTTTTCCAGGATGTAGCTCATGCAACAGGCAGTACAGGGTCCCTTTGAAGGCAGCCCTGATGGTGAGTCGCTCGCTCTCCCTCACTGGCTAGCTGGCCTCAGCTGAAGCCAGCACTGTTACACAACAGGCCTGAGGGTGGACTCCCGGGTCCTGGGCATTATCGGACAGAACAGTCCCCACTGCCGTGTTTGGCCTCTGTTTCAACGACATAAGGAAGTCTGGGACAGAATACTGTGCCATGCGGGCAGGTGGCAACTGTTGACTCTTTACTGAAGAGGCACATCAGCAAGATGATGACAGTGCAGAGGTAGGCAATGAACTTCCTGAAGCGTGTCTCAAATGCCAGAAATCTCTGCATGTCCTTTATGGCCCAGGGACTTACGACTTCTGTTATGCACCATCTGGGTGCACTGACTGTACAGAATGAGGTTTGAACATCTGACCCTGGAACTCCTGAATGTGTATCTTTTAAGACTGACGGGAGATGATGTTGCAAAAGATGACATCTGTATCACTGGTGGAATTATATCCCACTCGCTAGTACAGATCTAGCGTTACTTCCTAATCACCTATTTTTTTCCACCTTCACTTCCTTATCTGAGGTATTTAAGATTCATTCATTCCTCAGCCTTAGTATTTATGGAATCCCTTCTACTCCTGTCCTCAGAGGTCTCCAGGAAAGCTCTGCCCATGATACTTTCTCCTAAGTGTCTGTCGTCCTTGAAGAAGACACGGGAGAAGTAAGATTGCAAACTATTCTTCAGAATATTCAGGATTGGAGATCAAACAGCTTAACGCAACATATCCCCTAATGAGTGAGGTCCATGTCTTCTGAAGGTTCTTTTCTGCTTCTTACTTTTTCATGTTCCCAAGGTGTCAGCTTGTTTCTAGTCTCCCCTTGACCTTTGATGTGGCCAAGGAAGAGTCCCTTCTTCCACATGCAGAACCAGGACTTAGGTAGTCACAAAATTATGAAATCTCAGGGTTGAAAAGGTTTTAGAGGTTTTCTAGCTTCGTTACCTATAAGAATTGTTTCTGGAATATTTCCAGTATGTCATTTCACAACCTTCACAAAAACAACTTCAGAGAAGGAAAATTACAGTTTGGGAGAAAAGACTTTGGATTCTGTGCTTCTGGGCCAGGAGACTCACTGTGTAGTTGGGTTACATATGCTAATGGGCAGGAGATGCTGAAGCCTTTCTTTCTGATTTCTTCCTCCCCTACCTTGTACTTCCTTTTCCCATGGAGAACAAAGATCCCCAAATACATAAAACAGACCTTAAGAACACCATTAGTCCCATGTCCTAGAGAAACGTCTAGAGGGAGGACTTTATGCAAAAGGGACTGTTCACCAAAGAGACTGGGGCAAATGCATGCTTGGATGGGCATTTGGATGCGAGATGCATGCCTTTCTTCTGTGGAATACTTCTTCCTCCTGGAACTTGCTCTGTGGACAACTCTGGAGGCCTCAATATACATGATCCTTGTCGTCCCCATGCCAGCCTCCCCAAGACACTTCCAATACAAGTCCAAACAGACAGGAGTCTGGGGCCCAGCTAATAGGCCAAAGGAGTCCCAGTGGCTCATACATAGTCCTGCCAGTTCATGAACTGGGTGATTAATGAGATTAATGAGGGTGAGAGGCCAAAGTCTTGGGTGTTAACAGAGTGATGTGTCTGGGATTGTCCTGGGCAGCCCACAACCCTTTGAAACAGTGGTTAGTGCTTCGGGAATTTCTTTCTTAGGAGCCCTAACTAATATCTGGTGGGTATTCTGGCCGTGCCCTAAATTTTGGAAGACAGGCTCATCTGGGAACTTCAAACTGCAAGAGCAGCTGCACATCTTGTGGGTGAAGTCCCACTTTGAGGAGAAGCCTTCTATATTAGAAGGAGGTCAGGATCCTTACCTCTAGAGGGCATCTGGCATGGGAAGGCATAGGGGTTAATTTCAGTGCCATGGTAGGTCCCCTGAGGAACGTCAAGCTACATGAACAGCTGCCCTCTTGCGGGCAACATCCCATGTGGCATCCCTTCTTGGGGCCAGGCAGGCTCACCCCAAAGAAAAGAAAGCTGTGGGGTGCTAACTCTTTTGCTTAGTGGTTTCTTCATTGGTGGGACAATTCAATTTCAAATATTTTGTTCTTTTATGACATTACAGATGAATATCTGGAAATATGGACACGGGAGCTTTGGCAGTTCCCTACATGTGCTGTGTTGATAACATCTCTCCATGTCCCCATAGAGATTAACAGGAAAACAAACTCATTCATAGGAAACGTCTGGGGGCTGGTGTGTTAGCGCTAAAGGGAAGAACAGTATTCACTGGGCAGTCAGGACACAGGACAAACGGGAGAGGTGGTGATACAGAAAGGGAAGCAGGCTGGGGCCCAGCCGTCCATAACAGGGAAGAAGAGAACACAGGAGGGGGTTTGGACCTGGGCCGAACAACAGGAAGGCTTGGACTATTCCTGGGACCTCATGGTAATAAGATCTGGACAGGACTCTGGCCATAGGGTGACCTCACAAACTGCGTCTTCACTAGTTTTGCAATCTCTTGGCTGTATGGGCTTGGCCAGCGCTGACTAAGGGCATGAAGCTGGGCTCAGACCACCAAGGGCTGAAGTCCAGTTGGGACCTCTGATAGCCGTGCTCTCTGCCTGGGAGGGATGCGATGAGGGTTCAAAAGGTCTGCTTCCCTCCCATCCATCTGTCACACTCACACCCTCGGGAGCTCGCTCGCCTCCCAGCCAGGTGTTCCTTTGGACTCCCTTCTCCCACACCAGAGCCCATACCTGAGCAGTGGGGGAGGGAGCCAGTCCAGTGTCCGTCCAGCCCACACATTCGGGTGGCATTTCCCACTAGAGTCCGCTTGCTGGTGCAGCTGTAACGCACGACCGCCCCTGCGGTATAGTTGTCCCCGGACATCTGGGAATGGGGCGGGGAGCCCGGATGGCCACAGGACACCACTGTGGGGAAGGGCAAACATCTCAGCAACTCTGCACCAGGATGGATCATCATCACAGGACACGTGCTAGGCTTTTCATGGCGACAGGCGGAGAAGAAGAGAAGCTGGGGTATCTACTGAAGCAAACTTCCTGCTGGCACACCCACTCAGCTTCAGCAGACAATGCCTACCCACCTCGCTGTCCAGTTGCCGTGTCTGTGAACTGCAGAGCGATACCTGTTGTTTTAAGAGCTGAATGAGATAATACATGTGAAACTGCTCAGCACACAGTAGGGACACAGTAATATCCGTTTCTTCTCTTTCTTGCCTCTTGTGCTCACCTCTCCCTATTTCCTCACTGCCATAGGACATACCAAGAGGTCTCTGGCAGAAAGGTGGTGCATATAGTATACCTATAACTACATATAAGTCAGACAGAGAAAGAAAAATGTCATATGATACCACTTATATGTGGAATCTTAAAAAATGGTACAAATGAACCTATTTACAAAACAGAAATTGAGTCACAGATGTAGAAAACAAACTTATGGTTACCAAGGGGGAAAGGAGGGGATAAACAGGGAGACTGGGACTGATATATACACACTACTCTATATTAAATCAATAACTAATAAGAACCTACTGTATAGCACAGGGAACTCTATTCGGTGCTCTGTAATGACCTACGTGGGATGGAGTCTAGAAGACAGTGGATATATGTATATGTATAACTGATTCACTTTGCTGTACACCTGAAACTAACACAACATTGTAAATCAACTATAATAAAAAATTAATTAAAAAAAGGACAAATGGGTGATCTGTCATCCTGAGACTGTCGGCATTGGCCACAGGGTCCAGAATGAGGGCCAGTTAGAGTCCTCTCCAAAGGCATCTCACAGCTGCCCACATCAGTTGTCTCCAACTTGTCCTCTTCTGTTGCAAGTTCCCTTTCCTGAGACACCAAAGTGTAACTGTGGAAACCAGTGATGGGGTTAGAGTGCAGAATTGAGGTGTATGGGCCACGGCAAGACAGTGCTGTCGACGTCGCTGGGTTTGCCTTGCCGTTGTTCTTGCCACGGTTGATCATTTACTCAACACGTATGTATTGAGTGCGAGGCACGGTTATATGTGTTTGGGAGAACAAGGTCCATGCTCTCGTGGAGGTTATGTTCTAGTGAGGATGAGAGACCATAAATAAGAAAACAGGTAATTCTAGGGGTTGCTATGAAGGAAAATAAAGCTGCATCAGGAAAAGGGTGCTCAAGGTGGGTGAGCAGCTGATTTTGAGTAGGATGGTGATGGTCAGGGAAGATCTCTCTGAGGCAACATTTGAGCAGTGATCTGAGTGACGTGAAAAGGCCAGCCATGTGAGATCTGGGGGAAGAGCATTCTGAGGGAAGGGACATCTAGTGGAAAAGCCCAGAGGCCGGAATGAGCCTGGGGTGTTCGTTTAACAGCAAGAAAGCCAGGGGTGCTGGAATAGAACGAACAAGGAAAGACCTGAAGGAGACATGGGTGGAGAGGTTACTGGGAGCCAGATTATGGCATAGAATTTGGACTTTATTACAAGCATGATAGGACCCCACTGGAGTGATATGATCTGATTTACATTTAACAAGATCATTCTGGCTACTGTGTGGAGAACATTCTAGGGCGGGGCAAGAAAAGAGGGGGCTGATGCAGTAGTTCAAGAAGAGATGATGGTGATTTGGACAGGCTAAACCTTGGGGTCTGGCATGCAACTGGGAAGGATATGTACTCTGGTGGCCAAAGGGCTGTCTGTCTGCGAAGACGGCCACCACAACTCATCCCGGCACAGGTCTACCACTCTTCCCACTCCCAGATGTAGAGTCTCTTATTTCCTCCCTCCTTGAACCTGGGTTGGCCTGGGACTTGCTTTGATCAACAGAATGTCGTTTTAGGAATTCTGAGCTCTGGCTTAAGAGATCCTTTAACTTCCTCTTTTTCTCTAGGAACCCAGCCTCCAAGTAAAGAAGACCCCGTGTCATCCTGCTGGAGAGAGTGGCCACGTGGAGAACAGCCAGCCACGAGTCCTCAAACATGTAGGTGGGGTCATTTTGGATCCATTTTGGATCCTCCAGTCCTAACTGAACCACGTTGGGTGCAGATGAGCCAGCCCTGCTGGGATGATTCATTTTATGTATCAACTTGACTAGGCCACAGGATGCCCAGATATTTGGTCCAACATTATTCTGTGTGTATCTCTGAGGGTTTCTGAATGAGATTAACATTTGAATTGGTAGACTAGACTGAATAAAGCAGATTGCCCTCCCCAGTGTGGGTGGGCCTCATCCAATCACCTGAAGGCCTGAATAGAACAAAAAGGTGGGGTAAGAGAGGATTCTCTCTGCCTGTCTTTGAGCTGGGGCATCAATATTCTCCTGCCTTTGCACTCAGACTTGGACTGGAATTTATACCGTTGGCTCTACCTAGTTCTCAGGCCTTCAGACTCAGACTGGAACTATGCCATCTGCTCTCCTGTGTCTCCAGCTTGTGCACTACAGATCTGGGGCCTTTTCAGCCTCCAAAACTGTATGAGCCAATTCCTTATTATCTAGCTATATATCTATATTTGTATCTCTATCTATATCTGTAAGGAATTGGCTCACATAATTTTAATATATATTATATATTATATTTAGAAGCAGATATATAGATGGCTCATGGTTTCTATAGGTACAAATATATAGGTATAAATCATATATCTAAATTTATACAGATATAGATCTTATTACATATCTATATATACTATATATTCTATCTGTCTATAAAATGTATGTAAAAAAAATATATATATCCTATTGGTTTTTGATTCTGTTTCTCTGGAGAACCCAGATTAATATATCTGCTAAGCTTCACTTAAATTCCTGACCTTTAGAATTGTGAGAAAACAAAAATAGATGCTATTTTAAGTTTTGAGATGGCTTACTACACAGCAATAGGTAACTGATACAGTGAGTTCCAAGGATTACACTATCTATTCCTTAAGACAACCCTATGAGGTAGGCACTGTTTTTATCTCCACCTTCCTGATGAAGAAAATGAGGCATGGCGAGGCAGAGTAACTTCCACCAGGTCACAGGCCTGTTCAGCAGTAGAATTAGTTCTTGAAACCTGGCAGAGGGCACACTCTCAAGCACTGTAACTGACTCCCTTCTGCAGTACTGCTTTAATACTGCTGATGAATTCTCTCCTTCTGGAAGGAATGGAGCCCCCAATTATAATTTAAATGATTCTATGACTGTTTACTAGAAATTTCTGGACTTCCAGAAATTGTCCAATTTTAACTCTGAAATGATTTTTCAAAACAATTCTTTTTTAATGGAAATGCAACATACATATAGAAAAACACAATAACCATAAAAACAGAGCTTAATGAGTTGTCACAAAGTGAATACACTACCCAGATCAAGAAAAGCATATCACCAGTGCCTCAGAAGCCCCTTCACGCCCTCTCTCTATCACTATCTCTCTTCATCCCTCCTCAAATTAAACTACTATCTTGACTTCATACACCATTAATTAGTTTGCCTGTTCTTGAATTTTATTTAAATGGAAACATATAGTATATATTCTTTTGTGTTGGCTTCTTTCACTTAACATTATGTCTGTGACATTCGTCTATGCAGTATGTAACAGTAGGTCATTATAATTGCTGTATACCAGGGTCAGCAAACATTTTCTTTAATTACTGTCCAGACAGTAATTATTTTAGGTTTTGAGGCTACATACAGTCTGTGTTGCATATTCTTCTGTTTCTTTTTTTTTTTTTGTACAATATTTTAAAAGTATTAAAAACAAAAACTCTTCTAAGCTCAAGGGCCGTCCAGAAATAGGCCATAGGCTAGATTTAGCCCAGGAGCCAAAGTTTGCTGACTTCTGCTATATAGTTTACCATTTGTGTTAGTTATCTCTTCCTGTGTAACAAATTGCCCCAAAGCTTAGACAACAATAAATGCATTACTGATCATGGTTTCTGTGGGTCAGGAATTTGGGAGTGGCTTGGCAGGTGGTTCTGACTCAGAATCCCTCATAAGTTGCAGCCAGGATGTTGACTGTGGCTGCATTCATCTGAAGGCTTGACTGGCTTCCCCCAGAGTGACTGATCCAAGAAAGCCAGGTGGAGGTGGGATATCTCTTATAACCTAGCTTTGCAAGTCACATCACTTTACACAGACCAACTCTGGTACAATGTAGGAGTATGCTACATAAAGGTATGAATAGGTTGACTGTCACACCACTGTGGGAATATACCACCTTTATCATCCATTTCCTATTGATGGATGTTGGGGTTGTTTCTGGTTTTGGACTCATGAATAATGCTGATAAGAACATTTCTGTTCATGTCTATTAGTGTACATATGTACACATTTATGTTGGTTACCCGTAATGATTTCTGTGACAGCAGCTGGTTGTTTTTTCTGATGTTCTTATTTGGCTTTAAAATGTTTCTTTGGGGAATTTGAGAGTAGTGTTCAATTATGGTAATATCTAATAATCTCTAAAAATGTATATGCAATGCTAGAAATTATTTTTTCATTACTGGCTTGATCTAGCTACTTGGGTGTCTGTAAAATTAGCAACTACAGTATACTCTATTGTTTTATTCCCTTCCTGTGGTTTGTTCTTTTGAAGGAGGAAAAAGTCAACAATAATGATGCTTGTGACAAAAGAAAAATTAATGACAATATAATTTGCCTGCTATGGATACGGAGAAACAAGAAAAGGACATATGATAACAATAAAGAGAAACAACTTGCATTCATTGCATATTTGCATAAAAATCTAGAAGGCGAAGAACAAAGACAAGGTGAATAGCTGTTGCTGCATTTCTCAATTTGTTGATATAAAAGATTAATGTTTTTAATGTTCATGCCCATGTCCAAATGGGATCTCTTTGGATCATTCCAGTTTCTGCACTGGCTCTCTAGCTGCTAACTATGTATTAAGCTTAAATGTGTACATAAAAATCAGCAAGATAGGTATTTAGCACTCCTAATAGTGGCAGATTTTCTTGCATTACACAGGATACACATATAACAGGGGATTGAGAAAGTATAAAATTGTAATGAAGCAAAAAACAATAATATAGGGCTTCCCTGGTGGCACAGTGGTTGAGAGTCTGCCTGCCGATGCAGGGGACATGGGTTCGTGCCCCGGTCTGGGAAGATCCCACATGCTGTGGAGTGGCTGGGCCCGTGAGCCATGGCCGCTGAGCCAGCATGTCCAGAGCCTGTGCTCCACAACGGGAGAGGCCACAGCAGTGAGAGGCCCGTGTACCATTAAAAAACAAACAAACAAACAAAAAAACAACCAATAATATAAATCAGCAATTCATGATTGGGTGCGGACTATGCTGAGTCCGATGGCAAAATGAAAAAGCCCCGCACCCTGGTTCCTAAACCATAAGTATGAGAGTTGGATTAATGGCCAGCCACCTCCAGCGCTTCCACTGTTTTTTAAAGCACTTTAGCAGGGAAGCGGCATATAACATAGGTATGGATCATGCATTTTCCTTGGTCCCTGCATGTCCACACTAATTAAAGCAGTTTGCCTTCACCTGGAAGGAACAGCTGATTGACATGGTTGACTAGGGGATATGTATAGTCATCTTCAATTTGTCACAATCCTATTCACAGGTAATTGGATCTTCTAGGAGTAGAAATGCAATTAGTCCACTAAAATAATGTCATGATAACCATGAAACATCAGTGAAAATTATTTTACTGGGAGTCACCTGGGATCTAGAGACTTACAGCCAGTGGAAGTTCCTCAGGGCTGGTGTTTTTAAAATAGTCTCACCAAATCTCAGGGAAAATTTCTATGTTTTCCCCCTTCAACAAGTGAATAGGCTAATTGGATTCTGATGCTAGTATATCCCTTTTATGGGAATCTTGCTGAAGTTCATATTTAGAGGAAGTAATAAACGTTGCTGTCTTTGAATGGGGTCTGCTTTGGGAAAATCTACTCCAAAAAGAACTGGTCGGTCCTTTGGTTTCTGTGTCTCTAATAAAAACGTAATGTGGTGGTGTCAGTGATTACTATAAGCAGAGTTTGGCACCATGTAAAATAAAACCCAAAGAGAAAAAGAAGTGACCGCTGGCTTTCTGTAGTAAAAAATACCAGCAATTGTTGAGCATTAGCCACTTTTTTTTTTTGAGAGAGAGAGAATGCCTAGCCTGTTTTTAGGCATTGGCTTCTACCAGACTGAGAGCTTGGTTCCTGATTCCCACAGATTAAGATCAGTCAAACAAGAGATCATAATGTAAACATAATAAAACAATGAGAAACAAGTCACCAAGAGTGAGAAGCAGCAGAAATGACAGTAGCATAACTAGACTTGAAAAGACACTGATATTGGAAGTATCAGATATAGAATACACAATAAGCATATTTAACATGTTAAATATAAAAAAAGAACACGTTTACATAGGAACAATAAACTCTGGAAATAATTAAGCAAATTTGAAAAACAAATATTGCCTTGATTTCTCAAATGCAAAATAAATAATTGGAAATAGGAACTCAATGAACAGTTAAACCTCAGCTTAACTAAAAAGATAATTATTGAATGGTAAAACATTCAATAATTATCTAGCTAAAAAAAATAAATCTCCATAAATTTTAAAAGACTGAAATCATACAAAGTATGTTCTCCAACCAAAATGCAATGAAACTAGAAACCAATAACAGAAGGAAATTTGGAAAATCCACAAATATATGGAAATTAAACAACACTCTCCTAAATAATCAGTAGGTCAAAGAAGAAATCAGGGGAGTGATTAGAAAATACTTGAGGTGAACAAAAATGAAAACATAGCATACCAAAACTTATGAGATACAGTGAAAGCAGTGCTCAGAGGGAAATTTATAACTGTAATTGCCTACATTAAAAAGAGGAAAGGTCTCAAACCAACAACCTAACCTTCCCCTCTAATAAACTGGGAAAAAGAAGAGCAAAGCAAATGGAAGAAAAGAAATAAAAAAGGTTAGAGCAGAGATAAATGAAATAGAAAAACAATAGAGAAAATAAACAAAATCAAAGCTTGGTCCTTTGAAAAGGTCAGAAAATTGACAAATGTTCTAGTCTGATGAGAGAGAGAGAGAGAGCCAGAGACAGAGGGAGGGAGAGAGAGATAGATACGGGGGCAGAGAGAGGATTCAAATTCTAAAATCAGGAATGAAAGTGGAGACATTACTACCAACTGAGTTTACAGAAGTAAAAAGGATTACAGAATACTATGAACATGAACAGTTGTATACCAATACATTAGATAACCTAGATGAAATGGAAAAATTACTAGAAACACACAAACTACCAAAAATGACTCAAGAAGAAATGAAATATCTGAAGAGAATTATAACAAATAAGTAGAAACAATCAATAATCAAAAAATTTTAACAAAGAAAAGCCCAGGACCAGATGAATTCTACCAAAATTTTAAAGAAGAAATAATACCAGTCTTTCTCAAACTATTCCTAAAAATGGAAGAAGAGGGACAATTGCCAACTCATTCTATGAGGCCAGCATTGTCCTGATACCAAAGCAAAAGATATCATAAGGAAAGAAAACTACAGACCAATATTCCTTATGAATGCAGTTGCAAAAATCCTCAACAAAATACTAGCAAACCAAATCCAGTAGCATATTAAGATGAATTTTACCGTGACCAAGAATGATTTGTTCCAAGAACACAAGAGTTGTTCAACATATGAAAATCAATCAATGTAATACACCACATTAATAGAATGAGGAAAAAAAAGCCCCACATGATCATCTCAATAGATGCAGAAAAATCATTTGAAAAAATCCAATACCCTTTCGTGGTAAAAATGTTCAACAAAACTAGGAGTAGAAGAGAACTTCCTCAATCTGATAAAGGGAATCTGCAAAAATCCCACAGCTAACATCATACTTAATGGTGAAAGACTGAAGACTTTACTCCAAAGACTAGAAACAAGACAAGAATGTCTATTTTGCCACTTCTATTCAACATTGTACTGAAGGTTCTAGCTGGGCAATTATGTAAGAAAAAGAAATAAAAGGCATCAGGTTGGAAAGAAAGAAGTAAAATTATGCTTTTTCACAGATGACATGATATTGGATTATGATATGACATTGGATTAGGCAGTGGTTTCTTAAATATTCCTTCAAAAGCACAAGCAACAGAAGAGAAAAAAGATAACTCAGACTTCATTAAAATTCAATACTTTCATGCATCAAAGGACATCATCCAGAATTATCTTTGGGAGAAAAGTTTGCAAATTATATGTCTGATAGAGGTGTAGTATTCAGAATATATAAAGAACAGTTAAATCAAAAGATATTAAGACAAACAACCCAATTAAAAAATGCGCAAAGAACTTGAATAGACGTTTCTCTAAAGAAGAGATGCGAATGGCCAATAAGCACATATTCAACATCATTAGTCATTAGGGACATGCAAACCAAAACCACAATGAGATACCACTTCACACCTGCTAGAATGGCTGTAATAAAAAAGATGGACAATAACAAGTGTACATGAGGCTATGGAGAAACTGGAACCTTCATACAGTGCCCATGGGAATGTAAAATGGTGCAGCCACTTTAGAAAACAGTGAACCTTAAAAAATTAAACACAGAGTTACCATATGACCCAGCAATTTCATCCTAGGTATATATTCAAGAGAACTGACAACATATGGTCACACAAAAACTTGTACACAAGTGTCCACAGCAGCATTGCTCATAATATCCAAAAAGTGGAAACAACCCAGATGTCCATCAACTGATGAATGGATGAACAAAATGCGGTATATCCATACAATGGAATAATATTTGGCCCTAAAAAGGAATGAAGTAAACGATACATGCTACAACATGGATGAACTTTGAAAACCTTATGCTAAGTGGAAGAAGTCAGACACAAAAGGCCACACACATAATTTCATTTATATGAAATGTCCAAAATAGGCAAATTCACAGATGCAAAGTATGGTTACCGGGGGATAGAGTGGTGGTGGGCAATGGGAAGTGACTGCTAAAGGGTGTCCTCTTGGGGTGATGAAAATGCTCTGGAATTAGATAGTGGTGATGGTTGCACAATTTTGTGAATATATTAAAATCACCAAATTATATACTCTAAAAGTGAATTTTCTGGTATGTGAATTATATTTCTCTCCAAAAAAAAGGAAGAAAAATGGAAGTGGATTAAATCCTCCTAAGGAAATGATTATAGATAATATTGATGTAATGATCTATTAATTATATCAGTATCAATATTAACATCAGATAAAATAAGCTTTGGGGCAAAAAATGAACATAGATAGGGTCACTTGATTAAGATAAAAGCCTCATTTTACCAGAAGATACAGCAATTTGAAACCACCACGCACTCTGAATCTCAGCTGTCACCACTGCGCTCAGGTGGCTGTCCATTTCCAACCCCAGATGATTTGTCAGTCATAAATGCGGCTGGATGGCCAGGTCAGGGTCCTCAAGCAAGCGAAATATGGGCAGGTGAGTAGCTGTACCAGACTCCTATCATACCTAGAGGCACAAGGGCATAACGAGATGGAGTCATCCAGACTGGGGGGCCTACAAAATATGTATGACCCACCACAGATAAGAGGACTACTGAATGGCACCAGCTCAATGCCCATCAGTCCCTCGGGACTGCATCTTCACCTCTACTACTGGGAAGAGAGGGGAGAGAGTAACCCACAGGGTTCATCATTAGCGACAAGAGATCAGGAGCCCAAGGAACTGATTTTCTCTTCAGGATGTGTGAGGCTAGCAACCAGATGTCAGGATTCTGAGTGCCTCCCCCATCCTTTTCTAACCCACATGGTGTCCCCATATTTTTTCCTAATTATAGTTAAAGCAGTTATTGTTTATTGAGTAGCTACTATATACCAGACATATTGTACTAGGCACTTTTAATGGATGTTCTCACTTAATCCTCTAATAACCCTATGGAAGAGGCATTAGCATCATTGTTACAGATGAAGAAATGGAGGATCTGAGAGGTTAATGGACTTCTTTCAAACCACACAGCATGTTTAGTGGCAGAACCAGAATTCAAATCCAGGTCGGTCTGCCTCCAGGGTCCGTGGCATTTCTGCTTCAGTCTTTCAAGAGAAAGGGGTTCATGTGTTGTCTTTCTGGAAAAGCAAGGAGGGTGTAACATGGGAGACAGTGTCCCGCTATGCAGCCGGGACCCCTGAAGGAAGGGAACCCTGGAGGCTGAAGAGGTTGGTGGCAGCACTAGAGAGGAAAGAGAATAAGCCTGTAGCCAGGAACAAAGAAAGCATGAGAACTGGTGTGGCAACTAACCCAACAGGGCCCAAGATGCTCTGTGACATCCGCAGAGCAGCCACAGTGACTGTCATCGTGAACACACACACACACACACACACACACACACACACACACACACAGAGGAGGGCTGTTCTTTGATATGGACCATCCTGTCAGAAGGCACGGGTGATCATTGTGAGTAGATAACATCAACTTACAGAGACACTGGGGGCGGGGACGGTCCCATGTGCCATCTCCCTGGCAGCTGAGCACCGGGGTGCCCAGGAGGTAGAAGCCGTGGTTGCACTGGTAAGACACGGTGGTGCCGTAGCTGAACGTGTGCGGGCCGCTGGCGTGGATTTGACGAACGCTGTTTTCTTGGTGCCCAGGATCTGTACAGTTGATGACTGCAATGGAACGGGATGATTAGATGTAGAGACCTGGACGCGAGGATTTTCCTATGCTTTTAAATGAGAATTCCAAAGTCCAAACAGGCACGTATTTCCAGTACAGCAAAATTTCCAGACCAAGACAGGCTACACAAAGGAGATCCTGCCTGGGAAGGTGAGCTTGTCCTGAGGCTGCTGTACTTCTCCCCTCACCTTGATCACCTGGTTAAGGGATTCATTCTTCCATGTCCAGCTAGACATCACCTCCCTGCAGAAGCCTTCCCACCTCCTCCCAGACTGGTTAACCTCTCCCTCCTCAGTGCTCCCAGTACAAACCTGGATCGCTCCATTGTGATTTGTTTGAATACAAGAATCCCTTGAGGGCAGGGATGGCTTCTCTCTGTGAGCAGATCCCTGATACAATGTCTCCCTCAGCAAAGCTGAGGAAGGAGGGTGGGCTCTTCTGGAAACTGTTTTAATCACTTTTATGAGTATTTCAGGGGGAGATTAATCCTGGGGGATAAATTTGACTTTTAAATCCTGAAGTGTTTCCAAAGCAGCTTAACTCAAAATCGAGTGAGATTTGAGAATAATGACCATATTATTCATAACCCATGATGTGTACTTTAAAAAAAAAGTAAATTTATTTAATTTATTTATTTTTGGCTGCATTGGGTCTTCGTTGCTGCGCGCGGGCTTTCTCTAGTTGCGGTGAGCGGGGGCTTCTCTTGCTGCGGAGCACAGGCTCCAGGTGCGCGGGCTTCAGTAGTTGTGGCTCGCGGGTCCTGCTGCTCTGCGGCATGTGGGATCCTCCCGGATCAGGGCTCGAACCCGTGTCTCCTGCATTGGCAGGCAGACTCCTAGCCGCTGTGCCACCAGGGAAGCCCGATGATCTGTACTTTTGCTTTCAAAACACTTTCACATCCATTATTTTACCTGAATCTCATGCATCATAAGGGGGGCAGGGCCAGTACTTAAAATCTTTGATAAGCTTTTCAGGTGTGAGCTGTTTTAACTTCTGATGAACCTCTCTGAGGCTCAGAGCGGTTGGAGTCACTGAACAGGCAAGTAGCCTTTATTCATTCATGTTGTTTATCGTGATATACTGAGTGCCAAGCATTGCGCTGGGCAGTGAGGATATGACAGAATTTACAATCTGGAGTAGGGTTTCTCTACCTTGGTACGAAGGATATCTTGGGTTGATAATTATTTATTGAGGGGGCAGTCCTGTGCATTGTAGGATGTTTAACAGCATCCCTGGCCTCTGTCCACTAGATGCCAATAGAAACCCTCCAGTTGTGACAACCAAAAATGTCTTCCGACATCTGTCCCCTGTTGGGACAGGGGAGCAGGTAAAATCATCCCCAATTGAGAACTACTGGTCTAGAGAGAAAGGGACAAATGAACAATTATCCTGTTTGATAAGTGCTCTGATAGGGACAGCAGAGAATGTTCCACAAGCACAAAGCAGAGCATCTAGCCCGTGCAGGGGGTGGAGCATGAAAGGCTTCCCAGAAGGAGGCTCTTGATGACTGGGTAGAAATCACCCAGACAAAGAGAGGGTGGGAGGGGACAGAGAAGAATGCATTGGAGGAAACTGTGTCTGGTGCCCTGGGGGGTTTATGGGCACAGGGCACTGTGTGAGGACTCCGGAAGAGGTTCAGTGTGGCTGGGACCCAATGCAGAGCTGAGGCTGGGGGTGGACGAAGTGGAGAAGAGTGGGCTGGACAGGAGGCTGGGCCAGGTCTGTGGGCCCCATTAAACCAGCAGAGGAGACTATTATTATCTTAAGGGCAGTGGGAAGTCTCTCAAGGTGTTTTAAACATGGAGTGACTTGATCAGATTTGCATTTTAGGCAGGTCACTCTGTCAGAGTAGAGAATAGGCTGGTGGGGAGAAGGAGCAGAGGCCATCATTTCTAAGGATTTTACCCCAGCCGTCTGTTTTCAAGATCGGCTCTTGAGTACAGCACCCCAGGAAGGGGCTGGGACGGGGGGAGCTGAAGTTACAGGACAGGACCTTGTGTTGGGGAGACAGAGCACAGTTCTTGAGGAGAAGGGGGTAATGGGATAACAACACCCCAAAGCATCAGTTCTCAGCTCCTTCCTGCCTGGATAGGTGATGGAAGGAAGGTCAACTCAAGGTCACGACAATTTCCCCTGTGTTCCCTAGAACCTAGTCTCACTCAAAATGGCACCTTGAAATGTTGAGAGGAATGTTATTTTAAGGTTAGCTGTGAATGTATCTTTAATGATTTTAAAACATCATTTGAAAAATTTGGTTCTTTAATATCAGTTACAAATGACTTGTGACACACTGCACAGCCAATCGCCATGCACCCCCAAACACCGCGAGGAGGAGCCGTCATCCGAGGGAGTCTCAGCCCTCACACCTTACATCTGTGAAGACTTGATCAACCTCCAGACCAGGGCTGGCCTCACTCACTGTTCACTCTGTCTGACTCTCCATTCAAACCTCAGCTAGCTTGCCAGGCCACTCTTGGGTGGAGGCAGACAGCTCCACTGCCCTTCATTGCTGTGAGCAGCCTTTAAAAGCTTTAGAAGCTATTTCCTAAATAGACCGAATGGGGCTGGAATATCCTCTACTCAGAGTCTGCCTCTTGAGTCCGTGGTTTCATTTCTTCCCTCCCCCTTCATCCCAACCCCTAGACTGTTGGCTTTTTAGTTTTCATTTGAACGCTTGTGGGTTTTTTTTCTTTCATCAAGAATGGGGCTCTATATGATAATGGTGAATTATTGGGTCTACGAAATGTAAACAGAAGATAGTTTTCCATTTCTATTTTGAAAGATGAATGTCCTTTGCTTTCTTTACCTAATCAGTGAAGAAATTTGACGTGGCTGTATCTAGGGGTTGAGAAAGCCCCCATTTATGGTTCTTTTCTGTCCCAAGTCTTCACCATTTGGTCAAAGTAGCACCACAATGGAATCCACTGGCTTCCGCTTGTGGGTCGCAGACCACAGATGGCAGAGGTACTGGGGGTGGGGGAGGGGAGAAGAAGGGTGACTCACTTCGGCAGGTGGGCAGCACGTCGCTCCACTGCCCGCTGGCCAGGCACTGGGACCGAGCAGCCCCCTCAGCCACATGCCCAGGGTTGCAAACAAACTTGACCACATCGTTGAGGTTGAACTGGTTGCCCTGGGTGAGGCCGTTCATTGGGTTGCCTGGGTGTCCACAGGTAATCGCTGTAATCAGAACAGAGGAGAGGTAAGCCCTCCTGTTATTCCATATCCCCCAAAGTCCATCCTCTCCTCACCTGGCGTTTCTCATACCCATCAGTGAAGTTCAGCCTTAGGTCTAACTTTAGTCTCTTTTGCTGCAAAATTCTGCTTCCCTGAAATCAGCATGTGGACATTCCCTTTTCTTTGAAGGCATGTCCACCGCTTGGACAACACGAGAGAAGTCATTCTTGGACTTCCACAGGGTGTTAGGTTCACAGCGTCGTTCTCTGTCCCTCCCGCCTCGTTTCCTCTCCCTTATCCCCTGGCTCCCCAACTCCACTCTTCTTCGCCAGATACACTGGTGACTATCCCTCATGTCATGCAGACCCAGCCTAGTTCCTGGGCCAATCTGGACGGAGCCAGAGTCAATACTAACCATGCCTGCGTGGAGGGACTGGTCAGTCTGACAGACCAGTGGGAACCAGAGCTCTTAGTGGGGGCACAACCCTTCCCCCACTCCTTCCACGTGAAGGGAGTTCAATTCATGTAATTCCTGGCCTTTCTTTGCTCTCTTCCTTACTCTGCCCCGGGTAACGTGGAATGGCCCATCGTGCAATTTGGGAAGAATAAAGGCTCAGCCCTGCCTTTCTCCTCTTGGGACCCGGCGGCCTGTGGGCAGCGCTGCTCTGCCCCACTCCTCCAGAGACAGGCTCTCCCCAGCAATGGAGCGATGCCCGCCCCAGTGCAGTGCTGCCTCTGACTGTGTGTGAATCCACCCCGTTCTGGGGTTTATTTAGCAGATTCCACTTGGCTCTCACATTAAGCTATGGGTTCCAACTTAGTCTTTATCAGGAATAAAAGTGATATTTTGTCTTCCACCCATGACTCTGTTTCCTTTTGTAATTTGTTCAACCCTGGGCAGGGAAGGAAGAGTGTTCTGGTGCTTGTAGGGCTCAGGCTTTCCCCCCTTCCTCCCAGTAGTGGAGTTCACTCCACCCAGTGGCGCTGGCCTCTTCGACTTTTCTTGAACAAGCAAGTTCCTGCCCCAGAGCCTATGTACTTGCTTTCCTCTTGGCTGGAACATCCCTTGGTTCCTGCACTCATATCCTCCGGTGCCCCCTCAGATGTCACTAGCAGAGAGGCCTTCCCTTACGACCAGATAAACAACCTCCCCAGTACTGCCCAGCCCCCTAGCCCTGCCCTGCTTTTCTCCATAGCAGTTGGCACACTCTGCATGTACTTCCTCGTGTGTTCATTGCCTGTCTCCCTCTACCTGAATGGAATCTCCCTGGGACAGGGACTCTGTTTCGCTCCTTGCTCTATCTTTCATGTATGTATCAGTGCCTGACATACAGGAAGAGCTTGATAAATATTTGCTGAGCGAATGAACAAATGAGTGAGCCATGAATGGATGGATGCCTGGCTTCTGCTCTGCTCCCTCATTCCTAGTTCTGTTTAGTGCCTGCCTGGTACCTAGTCCCTTTGGGTTGAACTCCCACTTGATGGCTTTGAGGCCTCTCCCTTGGTTCTGGATTTTTAGCTGTGAGCGGTTGAGGAGCCACGAGGAATGCTTTCTTAGCCCAACACTTGGATTTATGAGGACCCCACCCCAGACCCAAATGGTATGAACGGGGGTCGGGGAACAAGGCCAAGTAGGACCCACTTTTGGCTGTGGCCACGTCTGCTGTCTTTCTGGAACCATTCTCTTAGGTAAATCCCAACAGTAGCATCCCTGACTCTAGCAGAGAGAGCTGGGCAGAGGCGTGCTGTTATAACGGACTACAGGGGTTCAAGACTGCCCGGTGTGGTGGGACGAGAATGCACCAGGAGGCCAGCAACCCAGGGTTTATAGTTCAGCTCTGTCTCTTCCTTCCTTTGGACAACTCGCTCTACGCCTCAGCTCCTCTATCTGTAAAGTAAGGATTTCAATATGCATTAACAGGGTTGCTTTAAAAACAGATTCATACGTTTGCTCTCCATTAAATGCTTACCGCGCACTAAGTGCGAGACACTCTGCTACATACTGATGATATGCAAGGAGCTCAGGGGGCTCACTTCTCAGCCCAGTAGGAGAGCAGGCAGGGATGCAGGCTGTCACAACACCATGGCCTGTGCCGAGACAGGCCAGTGCCCAGGAGGGGCACCTACCCTCTGCTAGGGAGGGAGTGGTTAAGGAGGGTCCACAGAGGGCATGGCATGCCCTCTGAGCTGGGTCTCAAGGCTGAGCAGGACTTTGCCAGGTTAGCGAAGTGGTGGGAGAATGGAGGTAAGCTTCATAGGGTCTGTGAATCCCCTCAAATTATATGCAAAATATTGGGTGTTTGCGATCAGCTTGGGAGAGGATCCATTTTCTCACCAGACTCACAAAGGGTCATGTCCCCAAAGGCTAAAATAACCACTTGTATAGAGTGAGAGAAGAGGGCTGAGGAGTAAAACCTTTGGGAGGAGTACCAGCTTCTGAGCTGCAGATTGACCGAAATGCCCGCAAAGGACACGGAGGGGTGGTCAGCAAAGCAGTAAATCAAGCTCACAGGAGGTGGGAGTGTCGCAGACCCATGGGGAGAGTTCAAGACTTGTCAGATGGCCCAGAGGGCTCTGTTTCTCTGGAGAGCCCTGACGAATACAGGCGCAAAGGGAGAAGGAGAACACACCACTGGGAAGGAAAAGAGGAGTTCTGCTGGACTGGGGCTTAACTGGACCTCGAGCACATGCACCACTGGACCCAGATTTCCTGAGGGCCGAGACTACGGCACATTCAATTCATCTTTACCCACAACACCTAACACAGCACCTGGCACAAAGTAGGTACTAAGGAAAGGTTTCTTGAATTCGGTCTTACAGGCTGAGGGAAATTAATAGAAATGGAAGGTCCACAGTTCAGAGGAGAGAAGTGAAAACAGACTAAGCTTACTAGGAAGGCAGAAGGGAAGGAGGTCCAGAGACCCATGGAGGGATTAGCCTTGGGCCTCCTTCTAGATGGGAGGGAAGGGACAAGGACAGACGTGCGAGCCAGGGAAGCAGGAAGTGGAAGGGGTTATTACCTGATGGCTTCTATTTTCTCTGCACAGTAGAAAGTGAGATTATATGATTAGCTAATAATTATTGGGGTCTATATGCATTATTTCATTTAATCCTCACAACCCCCTGAGGTAGGCACCATCGTTATCCTCATAGGAAAAGAGAGTTTCAGAGGAGTCTGGGGACTTGTTCAAGAGGCACAGTTTCTAAGTGGCTCGTCTGAGTTCTAAACCTAGCTTCTCTGCTTTCAGGACATCTTCACTATTTGCTATTTGCTGACAAATAGAATACAGGTGTTCAGAAAGGAGGTGAAATTGTGAATTAGCTGTGAAATTGTGTGGAATGGACAAGGGAGCTGACTGAGGAAATGTAGATGGGCGGCTGGAAAGTTCTGAGAGTCTGGTTGATATCATAAACCTTGAGTCCATAGGTGATGGCAGCTAACACAGTACCTGCCACAGAGCAATCACTTGTTCTATTACTCTTGCCGTCCTACTCCAGATACTTCCTAAAACTCTGAGCTCCAGGAGAGAATGGAGCTTGGTACAAGAGATCCTGGATTCTGTGATGTGACAGGGCGGTGGCATCACCGCCACCACCACACTCTCATCACAACAGCAACAGCAGCATCTGACCATTTCACATTATTGATGAATCCTCGCAATAGTCTCTGAGGTACCTGTTTTTCATAGATGAGGAAAGAGACCTAGTGAGATAAGCTAACTTGCCTAAAGCCACATGCTATATAGTGGTAGATCTGGAACTTGAACCCAGGCAATCTAGGTCCAGGGTCCAAGTGTCCAAATGCTTTACTATACTGCCTTTCGGTAAGGACCAGGTGCAAAATTAAGTATCTTAGGTTCGGCAGACATCCTCCATTTTTTCAGACTCCAACATTCCCTATTATTGGTAACCCAAACCTTTTCACACATATTCTGTGTCAATTTCTTAAAGGCATTTGAATTTGCATTTCCTGGATTAAACCAAACATGTTTTGTTTAGACACATCTAGAAGGCTGACTAATATAGATAGGTCTTCCTTTCTGTAAACCTTCCTTTCTGTAAAGCATTTCTTAATACTTAAGAAACTATTAAGACTAGTTTTCATGCATTGCTTGTTAAGGCTCATTATTTCATTGTTCCATCTCATATATGAAAAACCAAATGAAAAAGAATTAAAAACAAAAACCTGCCTTACAAAAATTAAGAACAAAACCTGCACTTTATATAAAGGCTCACTTTATGGAACTTTAGAAAGTGAAAAATTTTCCAAATTACTTCCAGGCAACTGAGAATAAACAGTGGCCATCTAAGTCCCAAAAATGCAGACTAACAAGAAGAAAAAATAAAACTGTAGAAAGTCCAGGCCTGCAGCATAACTAGAAGACAGACAATGCTGTAAACTTTTAAGTTACGTGTAAGTAGAAAAATAAACACTAAACCCAGGGAGAACTATTTCTCATGCTTCTGTCGCAAGCCTTTGTAGAGAGCAAGGCTGTATGGAGAGGAGAGGAGACGAGGGGAGCAGGGGAATATTGATCTAAAGTCACTGCTAGAAAGAGAAAGTCTATCTTAAATGTGAACATATTGAAAAAGGATCCT
This sequence comes from Monodon monoceros, assembly GCF_005190385.1. NCBI lineage: Eukaryota > Metazoa > Chordata > Mammalia > Artiodactyla > Monodontidae > Monodon > Monodon monoceros. Next base: position 154,599,026 of record NW_021703774.1, on the reverse strand, counting down.
GGTATGTCAATGCACTGATTACAGGAAAGGGACATACAAGTTAACAACCTTTCCTAAATATCAAATGAAAAAAGAAAAAAAGCAAAGCAAAAAAAGCAAAGAGAACACATCATACAGAGAAAGAAAGAAATATGTGTATTATATTTTACACATAATAATTAAACATGACAGAATTAAAACCAAACATATAAGTTATAACAATATATGTGAATGAATTTGACTAACCTATTAAAAGAAAAAGATTTTCAAACTGGCTCAGAAGGCAAGGCCCAACTCTATGATGTATATAACAGACACATCTCATTTAAGTGATTCAGAAAGTCTAAAACAAAGGGTGGTTAAAGGTATACCAGGCAAATGGGCAAAGGCTGAGAGTAGCGGGCATAAGCCTAATAGTATTAGACACAGTACAATTCAAAGTAGAAAATACTAAAAGTGATAATGAAGTTTTTTTAAAGGCTAAAACCACAATTTGCAATGTAGATATAATAGTTATGAATATCTATGTACCAAATAGAGCAATTACTGTTACATAACAGAAACTACGGGAAATGTAAGAAAAAATAGAAGAACACTGATGAAAGAAAACTTTGAAACACAAATTTCAGAACAAAACAGGTCGGGTGGACAAAAATCGAAGTAAGCATACAGAAGACATAAACTACAAAATCAATAAGGCACGTCTTACGATTATACATAGAACTTAACACATTAATACACTTTCTTCTCAAATGCACATGGAACATTCATAACAACTGATCAAATATTAGGCCACAAAGGAAGCCTCAGTAAATTCCATGAAGTAGAAATATTATATACAGTGCAATAAATTAGAAATTAATATCAATGTAAAAATCAAAAAGGTCCTTCCATCTGGAAATAAAAACCACACACTCTTTTATTAAAAAAAACTTCTAGGCGAAAGGGGGAATTAATATCAAAATTACAGAATTTCTGAGAAATAATAAAACCCTAATTTTTATAATCTGTGGGGTATGATTAGAGCAGTGATCAGAAGAAATTTTATAACCTTAAACACTTACATCCATAATAGTCAATAAAAACGAAAGACTGAAAATAAATGAACTAAATTCTTAATTCAAAAGCAAGAAAATGAACAAAGAAGTTAATCACAAGGAAGAAAATAATAAAGGTGAAAGCAATGGTTAATGATGCAGAAAACTGAAAACAACAGATGTAATTATTGTCTTTGAAAAACATTAACAAAACATACAAAACCCTCTAGCTAACCTAATCAAGACAACACAAGAGAAAGTCCACATTGCACCTGAGCCCGTGACTAGGGAGAGTGGGTACCATACTTACGCACACAGAAAGGGGTCTTGCCTGACCAGTGATGATCCTGCTGGCAGATGCGCACAGACATGCCGATCAGGCGGAAGCCGGCGTTGCACTGGTACACCACGCTGCCCCGGTAGTTGTAGTTCTCCCCATTGATTTGCCCGTTGACGATGGGCTCAGGGGTCCCGCAGTGTCCAGCTTTGGTGGGATGTGGGGAAAGAGTGTAACTTGAAGAGGAGCTTATAGAAAATAAGGTGGAACTTGGTCAAATGAGGGGAGGGGGAGACATGGACGGTGGGGAAAAGGACCACCCATCGTTTTTCCCACCTCCCCCTGACTGCAGCATCCAGGACTGACTTCAGGAATCCTAGACGTGATAGAAGTGGTGCTGAAGACCTGGCAACCCCAAATCCCAAGGTTGCATTCCAAATGGCTACCCATCTCTGAGCTTTAGTTTCTGTGTCTGTACACGGGTGAGAAATAATCACTGTTACTGCCCTGCCTCTGGGAACGTCCCCCTCTTTTTCTCATCAGCCAGCATTTCCAGAGCATCGACTGCATGGAGGGCACCGTGGTCTCATTAAGGCAGTCAAAGCCTAGCTGTGAATGAGCTTATTTACAAAACAGAAACAGACTTACAGACTGACAGAACGGACTTATGGTTACCAGCGGGGAAAGGGGTGGGGGTGGGGGGATAGTTAGGGAGTTCGGGATTGATGTGTACACACTGCTATATTCTAAATAGATAACCAACAAGGACCTACTGTATAGCACAGGGAACTCTGCTCAATATTATGTAACAACCTAAATGGGAAAAGAATTTGAAAAGGAATTAAAAAAGTCTGGTCATGTTGAAAATGACCATGTAAGACCAGGTGGCTCAGCTAAATTCATCCTTCTTTCCTGAGTGGCAAGGAACACAGATAATATAAACCTAGGTGAGTTATTTTTTTAAAATGGGGTTTAGGTAGAGTGTATTTCTCATGTTTCCACTAGCATTTTTTGGCTCTGTGTGGAAATAACTCATGACTGTGTCTCTAACAGAGGCCTGAGACAGGGGGAGGGCAGTACTGTACACTCTGGAACAGACCGTCCAATCTATGCTGTTGGGTCTGTGTAGCTGGGACCCTCCTTTGGAGTTGAGGGGTCCAAGAAAGGTGTGAGAGAAGAGAGAACTTTAGTATCTAATGTTTAGGCAGGGACTGGATTAACCATGGGGGAAATGATAACTCTGTCCTCTGTAAGCCAGGTTGCTTTTTATGCTTTTGTCATACACTGACATATTTTTGTCATAAAACAAGCTAATGACAAAAATATTTATTTATTATATAATATAGTACATATAATATTGTATTTTTGTATACATATGTATGTAAAATTTGCTGATATATATTGGGTTGGTCAAAAAGTTCGTCTGGGTTTTCCCCTAAGATCTTACGGAAAAACCAATAATATAAATGGTATTTTAGGTGTGCTGCAGGAATGTGTCTCTGTAAAGTGTCCCTGGAGGCGGAGACTGGGGCTTCACCCATCCTACAAGGGCCAATAAGAAGGGAGTGTCTTTTTGATCAGAATGAGAGCCCCTCAAAGGTTTGTCTCCTCCGACTTGAAGTTCTTCTCATTCGTTTGGGCGCTCCAAGGGAAGCTTGTTCAGGGTTTTGCTTATGGTAGATGCCAATAGCTGTTTGGATTAAGCATTTTATGACAGTAGGTAAAACAGTACGGTTCAAAGATTGGAATGCAGCTTTGGAAAGATCTAACCTGTCCTGAGGAGGGAAAAAGGGACAGGAGAGGTCCAGGGAGGTCACTTACCGAGGCAGCGGACTTCGGAGCCACTCCAGAGCCCGTTGGCCATGCACTCTCGCACCCTGGAGCCCACCAGCGTGTACCCGGAGTTGCAGGAGAAGATGGCCGTCGCTCCATAGACGGATAGGGTTCCGATGCGGTGCCCATTGGGCGGGATGGGGAGCTCTCCACAGGAGATGACTATAAAGACCACAAAATGCTCAGGAAGCCAGCCCTGAGAGACGGGACATGTGCTGCTTCTGATTAGCAAGAATAATGACAAAAATAAGATCTGTTTAACCTACTCTAATGGGACTCTTGACCAGAATACGGGTCGCCACCGTGACTGCTATGCTGTTACGCTGGGCCCGTGATTCTTAACTGGAGGTGTCGCCAGAAGCACCCGAGGAGCTTTAAAAATGTCCAGGCTGCACTCTGGACCCACGATTCACAGTCTCTGGAGATATGGCCCAAGCGTGTGTATTAAAGAAAACCAAAACTCCTCAGGGGTTTTGGATGTGCACCCTTGTTAGGAACCACGGCGCCAGAGAGATGGCGACTCTGTGGTGTGCCCCTCGGCGTCCAGGGCAGATACTGCCAGGCACTCCCCTTGTGCTCTCTGCCGAGCCCGGCAGCAGCCCTACCCTCGTTCTCCACAGAGCACTGCGGACGGCCCCTGGCTGCACTGAGACGTGGCGCCTTCACTGTAAGGAAGCTGTGCCACGCTCGTGACTCCTACTCTGTCACATACATGGTTCCACTTCGGAGTCTGGACTTGGATGAACAAAGGTAACAGTGTCTTGGGTCATAGGTGTTGGGAAGATACCACTCCTCCTACCCAGTCTCAAATGTCCCCCTGTGGCCTGATAAGTGATCTCCTTCTGTCCCTTCACAGACACTTACTTCCTCTATCACATCTTTACCGATTCAGTAAATAGCATCAGAATATCCCTACTGGCGGATGCTCTGCTGACCCACTCAGACCCCCTTTTAGGACTGAAGGACTTCTTCCCCCAGCTGCTGGCAAACAACCCCTTGCTGCGAGCCCTCTTCAGACTGCCTTGGTTAAAAAGTCCTCCCACCTAAGGTCATGCTCTCTTCCTGGGGCAGCCTGCACCCAGGGTTTGGTCAGTGTGGAAGTATAAAGGCCTCCTGCCCTAACTTGTGACAATTCTGAAGGGCCACCAAGATTCAGAGCTCTTTGCAGGGTCAGCTGAGGCCTTCTCTGATACTGCATCAGAGATCACCTTCTCCATCTTCCCAGCCCCACTTCTTCTCCTCCTCTTGCCTCCCCTCACTCTCCCCTCCCCTTCCCTTCCCCAGGTGGTGATCCCAAGGGCATTCCCGAACAAATCTCCATCTCAGAGGTGCTTCCCAGGGACCCTGACCTTTGAAACTATCTTAAAGAACCAAAGAAAAACAAACAGTGGAGAAGAGGCAGGCACACATAGGTGGCCTGGTCCCTTGCGTTATATTCATTCCCCCTATACACACTCCCATTATAGGTCTTATCACACTTTGTTATCCTTGCTTCTTTATTTGTCTGCCTCTCCAGTAGACTCTCAGCTCCTTGTAGGCAGGAACCACAACCTTTTCTCCTCATACCTCTACAATACCTGGTATGAATGTGGAGTAAATGAATTAGTGGATGCTCACCTGAACAGAGGCAGCTTTTTAATAAGATGACAAGATGCTGAGAAGTGCTTCCTTAAAGGAATAGGCCTCTCCCCAGCTCCTGGTTCTAGGCGAGTGATCAGAAGGAGGTTCACTGCAGTCCCTGGCTATACTCCTCTTCTCCCCCCCAACCCCAATTCAGCCCAGGTATGAGACGGCTCAGGGTGTAGGCACTGTGCCAAACTTGCCCACCCTGTCCTCCTGGGCTTACTTTGGCAGGTGGGCATAGAGTTGCCGAGGCTCCACTTGCCATTGGCCTGACAGCGGATGACCCTCTGGCCAGTGTAGTAGTAGCCAGGGTCACAGATGAGCATCAGCTGGGCCTGGAACTGGTACTGCGTCTCAAAGATGAGCCTCCATCGGCCGTGTTCCACACTGATGCTGCTGACGTCGGGACAGGTCACAGCTGGGGAGGTAAAACGCAGAGAGGATTAATAAATTAATTATGGAAGACGCTGACAACCCAGAGCTGGGGACTGGGAGACCGTAACGCAGTAATGATGAATCCAAGAGCCGTTCGTCCCCAGGCAGGTGTGGTCAATGAGTGAAGTGAGCTGGGTGGGGAATTAGCAAGCTGGGGTGGGCAGATATGCCAAATTAAAAAGGAAAGGGAGGGCTTCCCTGGTGGCGCAGTGGTTGGGAGTCCGCCTGCCAATGCAGGGGACATGGGTTCGTGCCCTGGTCTGGGAAGATCCCACTACGCCGCGGAGCGGCTGAGCCCGTGAGCCATAGCCGCTGAGCCTGCGCGTCCGGAGCCTGTGCTCCGCAACGGGAGAGGCCACAACAGTGAGAGGCCCGCGTACCGCCACAAAAAGAAAAAAAAAAAAAAAGAAAGGGAGGTGGCACTCAGTCAGTGTTGACTGTGGATGTGAGACTGCAAATTCCAATTGGTCAGATCTGCCCTTTTCAAGAGAAGCTAGAAATACGAATTTTTATGTAAAATTTTCTGATTTTAAAATGTTGGGAAGAAATTCAAAAATTTTTAATAAAGCACTGCATAGGCCAAAGAACCAAAGCAAAACAAAAACAAAAACACAAAACCTTGTATCTTCAGACTAGATATAGCCCATTAGGCTGCCAGTGTGTGACTTTGGCCTTAAAACCGAAGTATATCTCTGTTAGTTTGGAGTTCTGTGATCAAAGGACATTCATGCCAACTTTCTGACAGTTTTTCCACCTAAAAGGAAGTGGACCAGTCATTCCTACATTCTGTGATGGTTTATGGAAACATCTCAGGGAGCAATGGTCTATCAATGCTTTGAAGCAGTTTCAAATGGGAACCCAGGTTGGTAGATGGCAGTACCCACTTGTCTCAGCTCTCTGAGTCCCCAGCTTCCATGGGCATGTCTTTTCCCATTACTGGATTTTTAGCTCGCTCCTTGCAGGAATCTTTTCAGCTGCTTATCCAGCCCTTTGACACCCCCCCCCCACCCACCCAAGGACTCACGGACACACTGTGCGGGGACATTGTGGTTGCTCCATAGGCCTGTCTCCAGACATTCTGCAGTGGCCTCGGCACCTGCCTGGAAGTGGTAGCCTTCGCTGCAGCTGTACACAGCCTTGGTCCCCACCGTGTACTCTTTGCCAAACACCATTCCGTTCTTGGGGGCCTCAGGAAGCCCACAGGAAAGAGCTAGTGGAGGAAAAAAATGTCATGAGCATGTCTGCTTCAAGGATGGTGTTCTGAGAACATATTTTTATCTTTCCTCTCCCTTGAGGCCTTAATAAAATGATAGTAAAGACTAATAAGAGGGAAAAGCCTCATAACAAAAAAGAAAATGGGAAGATCGGTAGAGGAGATGAAAAAAAAAAGCTTTGGGGGCTTCCCTGGTGGTGCAGTGGTTGAGAGTCTGCCTGCCGATGCTGGGGACACGGGTTCGTGCCCCGGTCCGGGAAGATCCCACATGCCGCAGAGCGGCTGGGCCTGTGAGCCATAGCCGCTGAACCTGCGTGTCCGGAGCCTATGCTCCGCAACGGGAGAGGCCACAACAGTGAGAGGCCCGCGTACCGGAAAAAAAAAAAAAAAAAAAAAAAAGCTTTGGAAGATGAAATGCACATAGAAGTGTGTTGATGGATTAAATGAAGTTGAGAAGTTGCAGCACAAAATATACAGGAGGGAGCTACGGGGTGAGACCAATTCTCCATCTCTTCTCACAAACACAGTGTAGAGACATTCAGGCGGCCATTCTCCAAACTAAACAGAGAGGGTTTTCTTACCCACTGAAGGAAAAAAAAGAAAAAAAAAAAAAAAAAGGAAAGAACTCCCTTGAGAGAATTAGAGATGCTATGGTAGAAGTAGGCATCCTGGGATAAAGCTCTTTTAATCCTTAAATATAAAGGCTCTCAGCCTAAAGCCTGCCCCTCTGTCTGCTTATCTCTGCCACATACTCAACTTCTTATTCATGGGAGAGACCTAGTGGGCAATGATAGCTGCATATAATAACAGCAGAGGTAACCCACATCTGTTACGTGGAAAAATCAACCTAGCCTTTACTTTGAAATATGAACAATTAAAGATCACTATACAAATGAAAAAAACCAGCAGCATGAAAGTGATAAACAAAGATAAGATTAAAAATAGAAAGAAAAGTCTCCTTTAGGAAACAGAACTAACTCAGGTAACAGAAAACATACAACTTTAAACTTCTCATCTTGAGAAAGTCAAGGTGACGTATAATAAAATGAGAAGAGAGGGCTTTGAAAAGAGAACAACAAAAAGTGAACAAGGAAGGGCTCTGTTAAGTTAAAAATAGGATCACCAAAATACGCATTAAATAGAGGGGGTGGAAATTGTAGACAAAGATATGGCTGCCTGCCATTTCAGCAAACAAAGGATACCGCAGCCATCTCAGCCCCACAGCCACCCCCAACAGTGAGCGCTAGGGGAGCTCAGGATGGAGACAAATAGGCTGCCCCCTCAGCCACAGCAGCGGCCCTCGACAGTGCACCCTGAGGGGATTCAGGAATGGAAAGAACAGGATGCTGGCCCTAGATAGCTAAGGTGCATTTCAAAGGAATGATTTCAACGAGCCCTGACTCTGGCATCTTGTACACAGAAAAGCGCTAAACTCATTAACCTGAGGGGGTCTGGTTTTCTTTAATTAACAGTAATCTTTTGCTGTCCTGACCACCTGGTTTTTGTTGCAAAAACTCCTATACATCCTGGCTCTTCCCTTGCCACCTCGGAGCAGTCCCTCAGAGCTATCTGAGAGGCTGTCTTCTGGGCTTAAGTCTGTTGAATAAAAACATAATTTTCAACTTTTAGGCTGTGAAATAAAATTCATATTTTATGCAAGACAAGAAAAACTTAAACAAAAAATTTTCTGCCCAGTGTGCATGGTGTATCTGCCTTATGTCTCGACAAAACCTCCCCCATTGTCAGACATACCTGCTCAACCATAAAGAGCTACATTCTCCTACCATCAACAAGGCAACCCCTTAAAAGATAACATTCCTCTTGATCTTGTAAGGGGCCACGATGACATTTAGGTCTGGTTTGTGTAAACTGTCAATAATACGTCATTTAACGTAGAGCCCTCTGCTCCAAAAAACTTATATAACTCTGACATCTAACGGGTGGAACAGTTCTCAGAGCTTTCTGAGATGCTGTTTCTGGGTTATAATCCTCACATTTGGCTCGAATAAAATTTTCCACTTCTTTCATTGATTGACTATCGATTAATTTTTGTCGACAAGGTTGTGCATTTTTTTTCAGTCGACAGTTTTGGTGACTGACGAAGGGACCTAGAGCAGACTTCTCTCCTTCACCTGAACTCTACGAGGGTCTGGAATCTGCACCAGCAGAGGCCTCTGGCGCCCATCCACCTCCTCGGAGAATCCAGACAAATTCGGGTGAACCTCTCCTGGTTCTTGGAGCTCCTGATTATTGGTTGAAGATCCTGAGTTTTATTTGGTGGTGTCTAACAGGTACCTGCCTCCGCATTTGAAAGATACTAGGAGAGCCCAGTTGAAAGACACTGGGATTTGCTCAGTCGAAAGGTGCTGAGCGGTCTGGGCTGAGTGGTCAGGGAGGAGGCTGACCTGACGTTTCCCCTCAAATCAGCTACCTATGCGAGAACGTGTTGGGATAAAAGTGCAAATATTACATGAGAGCTTTTAGCTCCGAAGAAGGGACATCTCCTCCTGGCCGAGAAGGGCTTTCTCAGGCAACTGAGAAACTTGCGGGAGTGGTGGAGGCAAGTCCTCACACTGTGCAGTGGTCCCACGGGGATGCAACGGGGAAGAGCCAATTTTGACTGCATGTTGGATCTGTTTCTTTGACTGTAGCCTCTGCTTTTCGTTACTTTCTTTTTCTTTTTTTTGCGGTACGCGAGCCTCTCACTCTTGTGGCCTCTCCCGTTGCGGAGCACAGGCTCTGGACGCGCAGGCTCAGCGGCCATGGCTCACGGGCCCAGCCGCTCTGCGGCATGTGGGATCCTCCCGGACCAGGGTACGAACCCATGTACCCTGCATCGGCAAGCGGACTCTCAGTCACTGCGCCACCAGGGAAGCCCTGCTTTCGTTCTTATAATCATACATCATAGCCTCTCTCAGGGAACCCTGCCCACCTGTGAATGGCTGCAAGAAAGAAGAAATTAACACTTCCCCTCCCCAAGGCTGGCCATGTCAAGAGATGTTTTGCAAGACTGATGGCCCTTCTTACTTTACTTCCTCCCCGCCTCTCCCTCTCTATTCTGCCTTTTTACTTTACTTCCCTCTCTGATTCTATAAAAGAAATTGACATCCAGACTCTGATAAGATGGTTTTTTGGGGACCCTAGTCCGCCATCTTCTCGGTCTGCCGCTTTCCGAATAAAGTCGTATTCCTTGCCTCAGCGCCTTGTCTCCCGATTTATTGGCCAGTTGTGTGGCGAGCAGAGTGGGCTTGGACTCGGTAACAAATCTGGCTGAGCCAGCTGGGAACCTTGCTGCTCGTGGCTAGCAGGTCTCCGTTGGGGAATATCGGGGCGAGGCCCTAGCAGCTGCCAGGATCATTTGTCCTGAGGATCTTCCCTTCAGAGTTCCCTGAGGCAGCACCGGCTACCCCAGCACTGGGCAGGGCAGTTGAAGCAAGGAACCGACAAACTTCTACGAGTCGACGGACTCGATTTTGGAGGGTAAGTCGCTCTGGCGTGCACACAGGGAACATATTCCCCCCTCTGTTTGGGCTTTTCCTTTATGGGACAAGCCAATCTGGTTGGGGTACCCTGTTGGAGAGGGGAATTGTTGTTGGACTCTACCTGATTTTGGGAACTGGTCCGTTGGGAACTAGTTCGTTGGTTTTGGTCTTGGTTTTGTTTTGGTTTTGTGTGCATCGATGCTTGAATTTGTTTGTGCCTTTTGTGTTGGAATTTGCGTCTTTTGTGTTTTGATGTTATCAAACTTATAAAAATGGGAAATACTCCATCTATCCCGAGAGAGAGCCCTTTGAGGCGTATATTAGATAAATGGGCAAAACATAGCCGTGAGCCTATGACTAAGAAAGACATGATATACTCTTGTAATAGGGTGTGGACCCAATATACGTTAGGATCAGAAGGACGATGGCCCCTGAATGGCTCACTCAATTATACGATCTCGTAGTTAGAAGTGTTTTGCAAAAGAGCAGGGAAAAGAGATGAGATTCCGTATGTAGAAGCATTTATGTTATTGCATCAGGAGGAAAAGGAGTCAGAGGGCTGCCACCTTATGGTGCAGCGATCTGAAAGAAAACCTAAGAAGGAACTTATTCTACAGGGGGAAGAGGGAGAAAATTAGAGTGGGGACATGTTATTTCAAAACTTAACCCCCTCTCCAGCCTATCCAGCTCCCCCAGTGGCTGAGCAGTCTTCACCAGCAGGTGTTCCACCTGCACCCCCCCAACCCCCTGCTGCCAACATATTCACCACCTCCTGGTTCCCCTACCCATGGGGATCAAATAGCAGTTTCTATAGTAACCCCTGGAGCACAGGAACCTGGTTTAGTATCACCATCTAAGACCCGATAGAGCAACCAATTTGGACTGGGAGCCACTTCTGCAGCAGGGCAATTTCCCTTGCGCCGATATCCTGTAAGAGGCCAGGGGACTCCTTTAGACTTGAGGCGTCCAATTCTAATTTCCCCTCAGGAGCCCCGGGTAACTTTGACAGTGGGGAACAAGTTGACTGACTTTCTAATGGATATGGGTGCCACATATTCTGTGGTAAACATCAAGGTGGCACAGAAAACTTCTCAGTCTATCCCGGTCAAGGGAGTTTCTGGAGAAGTACAAAACCGTTCGTTCTTACAACCTCAGAATGCCAACTAGGGGACCTCACCCTACAGGGCCATGGATCCCGAACATATGTGGATCCCTCCTCCCCCAAGGTCCCGGACCTTTGGGCTATGCATTTCATGGCCCAGTCTGCCCCAGACATCAGGAGCAAAATTCAGAAAGCAACTGCTGGTCCTCAGACTCCAATGAATGATTTGTTCCAACTGGCTTATTTGCTTCTCAATAATAGGGATACGGCCGAAAAGGCCGAACTCACCCAGAGAAATATGAAAAAGGCCCGAAAGATTGTAATGGCTTTGTCTGCTCAGAGACCAACAAAGGGGAAAAAAAGTCATCCTAGGAGAAACTTGCCTGTATCTTTGAGATGCAAATGTCCTATCTGGTCTTCTCCAGAACCCTTAACTCTGCCATCTTTTTAAAATGCAAATTTTGAAAAAGAGGGTAAAGTAATTTAGAACCTGTTTTCCATAAATATTAGTAAAAAGGGTTTAGCCATCTAGACAAGTGAGGTTGATTTGTTCCATCTGCCAGAAACCCAATTTTAATCCAACCTCTTTTGTAAATTGATGGGTTTTACATTGCTGTACCCGACTCAGGGCTGAAATTTTGAAATGAGAGCTATGATGTCTCTCTGTTCGTGTGTTTGTATGTGTCTTTGTCTTTGGATAACATTGCTGCGGTTAATCTGTAAATGATCTCTATTTAATTGGCTTAAAGAAAAGTAAGTGCTTACAAACCAAACAATTCTAAATACAAGAGAAATTAAGATAAATGAGTTTTCAGGTTCACGTGAACTGGGAAATATTTAGTATTAAATTAATACCTGGTATTAATGTTTGTTGATCTAATTAATATAGACATGTCTTTAGAGCCATCAACATTAAGTATAATACTTTCACTGCACCTAGGTTTAATAGAAGTTAAATAAAATCTTGTTATACCTGTTGCAAATTTGTCAGCAAGAGAAATAACTTGATATGATGAAACTTTAAAGTAAGTGGAACGAGATAAGAGCTTTTAGGTAAACTCGATAAGAATAATTATGTTCTAAAAATCATCTAAAATACTTTCTCCAGATTTTGGTAACTATTACTTATCTCTTGGTTTTCACTAGAAATTAAGGTTTTTAAGAGTCGGGGATTCTAATTTAAATATATAATTAAAGCTATTGAAAATAATAAAACATTTCAGTATGGTAGAATGTGTGCTTTCAGTTAAGAAGGTATGAGGAATGGAATTACATTTTACTGAGAAAGTTTTATACAAGGTCAGGATTAACTAAATTTAGATTGAAGTTAACTAAGTAAATGGATTCTGTTAAGTAAGCTAATACAAGACGAATTTGATCTCTCCCTCTGTTAGAAGTGATCCTTTTAGATAACAGATTGTATGAGTCTCTGTGCCCTTAGGTGATCTGTATTTGTTTTCTTTTAATCATTTTGTGACTTTGGTTAAATGAGTAAGTGTTGTTTCACAGTGACCTATGATCCTGTTGTGGTTTTTTTTGTTTGTTTTTTGTTTTTGTTTTTGCGGTACGCGGACCTCTCACTGTTGTGGCCTCTCCCGTAGTGGAGCACAGGCTCCGGATGCGCAGGCTCAGCGGCCATGGCTCACGGGCCCAGCCGCTCCGCGGCATGTGGGATCCTCCCGGACCGGGGCACGAACCCGTGTCCCCTGCACCGGCAGGCGGACTCTCAACCACTGCGCCACCAGGGAAGCCCCCCTGTTGTGTTTTAAAACATTTTTGATATTTTTAACAAACTTCCCAAATATCAAAATCTGACTAAAGCCTTTTAGCCTCCAGCTGACTCTGGGATACTTTGAAACAGCATCTCTGAGACATCTCAGAGAGAGAGGAATGTCAAACTAAGTTTATTTGGTATGTTAAATTACTTCAAAAACATTGTCAAGTGATTGGAGATGAACCTTAGGTTATAGAATATTTAATATAGATATTCCAAAATTTATACGGAATCCCTAACAGCTGATATGATGTCCTGATATGTTATCAATTATAATTCTAGTTATTCTAAAATGTTATATGTCACAGAAATATCAGTTTCCTGCTATTTGCATTGTACTCAAATCTTTAACCATGCTATTTTAAGTTTTGTCCTGATGCTTTAACAAAATGACGATTTTCAAGAAGACTCATAAAAAGGAACTTTTTGACAAATATAAGTTTCTGATAGCCTTCAGATAATATCACTGGATTGGGTGACAAATGACAAAACTAATGGAAAACATGATAACTTCAACCGGATCAACAGGAATTAATCAATAAACTAGTAAATATGGGACTGAATGAACTGGTAAATATGATTTATAACTTTATGACTTTGGGAAATATACTGGCTTTAATCTTTGTTTTTCAGAAAAAAACCTTTTCTCTTATGCTATGACCTACAACAAGTTGATAAAGTGTGACTTTGTAAACAAAGATGAAACATTTATCTTTTTCTCTCTACCTGGTTGATCCTGCCAGTAGCATATCTCAAAGATTAAGCCATGCATGTCTAAGTATGCATGACCAGTACAGTGAAACTGTGGATGGCTCATTAAATCAGCTATGGTTCCTTTGGTCACTCGTTATTGGAACTGGAATTACAACTAGTAATATATATATACTTATATATATCGTATATACTTATACGTATATCGTATATACTTATACGATTATACTAATCGTTTTAATTTGTTCTTGGTTTCCAAATTGTTTGTGCTTTGTGTGTCCCTGCTGCACTATGTCTTTGTCAATGTTACTAGCCGCATTACTTATATCCTGTCTATTTCATAAGACTGTTGTCTGTTACAGTGCCTAGTGTGTAACCAGGCCCCCAGCAAAACTTCTCACATTTATAACATAAAATAGTTGTAATAGTGTGATTCCACGTATGGGAAGAAGCAACAAGGGAAAATGTCTCCTGATCATAATTAGACAGAGGATCCAGAGAATCTTTAATTATCAATAGGGCCTAATCCAAAAATTAGCACCTGAAGTGGCATATCAACAATTTTCGCCTGACCTGGGATGAGCCTCCCAGCGCTGTGGGACAAAATTTGATCAAGACATGTCTCCCAAATATTGGTCAAATTCCCCTCCAACGTCAGCCGGTGAACCCTGAGGAAACTCAGGAAGGAGAAGAATACCTGCCATCTAGCAGGCATCAGATCGCAGCCATTTCCTATGGTGAGCCGTGAAGAAACTCAGAATGTGAAAATACACGATACAGACCCCAGATGGCTGTGGTACATATCAAAGGAATGATTTCAGCGAGCCCAGACACTTGCATCTTCTCATACATAGAAAAACGCTAAATTTTTTAACTTGAGATGTGGCCTCCCAGGCGTGAAGACTCAAAATTCCCGATAACTCTCAACTTTCTAGGTTGTGAATATTTTTTAAGTCTACAGGTGTAAAGCAGACACTTCCAAAGAGGAACAAAAGAAGACAGATCTCATCATTTGGATCACTGGCACCAATGGCGGACACTCCCAGAAAGATCCATCTGACTGAGCAGTTAGAATGGTGGTCACCCCTTTTCCCACAAGATTGTGGAATGCACATTCACAGTGGGGAACTGTAACAGGGAAGAGCCAATTTTGACTCCATGTTGGATCTGTTTCTTGGACTTCAGCCTTTGCTTTTTGTTGCTTTTGTTATTATAATCGTACATCATGGCCTGCCTCAGGGAACCCTGCCCACCTGTGAATGGTTGCAAGAAAGAAGAAATTAACACATCCCCTCCCCGAGGCTGGCCATTCCAGGAGATGTTTTGCAAGACTGATGGCCCTTTTTACTTTACTTCCCTCTCTGATTCTATAAAAGGGACTGGCATCCAGACCCCATAAGATGGTTCTTTGGAGACCCCTGGTCCAACATCTTCTCAGGCTGCCAAACTTCCGAATAAAGTCGTATTGTTGCCTCAGCACCTCGTCTCCCGATTTATTGGCCTGTCGTGCGGCAAGCAGAGCGAGCTTGGACTTGCTAACAGGGAAACCAACTCATTTTAATTAAACAACTTTCTCTGCACGAATAAGAACCGGCCATTCCGTGATCTGAGCACCCACAGTGCTCGGGAGGGAGAATCCGAGACATGAAGAGGAGCTGAAACAACTCTAGGGTAGAAACCTAGAGGTGTCAAGATCATAAGCAGCACGTTGGCCCACCACACAATTTCACTAGGAACTTTTATCCTCAACAAATTCAGCTTTAAAGTGGGAAATAGAGTCTCTCAAACAGAAAAAACGAGGGGCATCAGAAAGCCAAACTCCAGCTAACACCCCAGCCAGATTCATGTCTTATACTTGCAAGTACCTAATTAATTGGGAAAATTATATCAAAGGAGAGCTCAACCTAAAATGGCCAATATGGGGCTCTTTTATTGCGTATGCCGTTAAGTTAAAAAAAGCCGGCTTGATAAAACATCTTTTCAGAATTCTCACCTTAAAAAAACCAAAGCTCGGGGCTTCCCTGGTGGCGCAGTGGTTGCGAGTCCGCCTGCCGGTGCAGGGGACACGGGTTCGTGCCCCGGTCCGGGAAGATCCCACATGCCGCGGAGCGGCTGCGCCCGTGAGCCATGGCCGCTGAGCCTGCGCGTCCGGAGCCTGTGCTCCGCAGCGGGAGAGGCCACAGCAGTGAGAGGCCCGTGTACCGAAAAAAACAAAAACAAAAAACCCCCCAAAAAACCCAAAAGCTCTTCTAGGGGGAACTTGCATTTCTCTTCCTGTGTCTTTGAGGTGTAAATCTTCTACCTGATCTTCTTAGGTGTTTTGTGTGTGTGTGTGTTTTCAAAAATTGCTCTCTGCCATCTGAGAGGTGCACATATGATACACATCTGGCAATCAAGTAGACTGGGATTCTGAACCGTCTTCTGTCTGACTGTGCCGACTGTCAGCGGCTTTTGCTGTCTTAACCTTTGTTGCATCAGCCTGTACAGTGAAGACCTTTACTTTCTTAGACTGTTTTGGGGAGTAAACTTTCTAGATCTTGTGAAGGCTACATCCTTCACACTTTCTTATGGGGATGCCTCTTGCGTCTTATTGATTTGAGTCCACTATTTACATATATCTCATTAATGGCCAGATTATGGATCCTTTAAATTGGAGGAACTTCTAAACTGATCAATGTTTAGAGAACTTTCATTATGAAGCGCTGTTTTATTGGTACCTTTGGGGGTGGGGGAAACAAATTAGAAGGTGGAAAAATATATAATGGTTAACCTAAGAACTCCTTTAATTTAAAACAGACAAACAAAAACTGGTCTGAGAAGCCTTATTTCTGGTCTCTGATTCCCCTCAATGGGTCTAACAGATGCTAATAAAAACATTAGAATAACTGAGAGGCTATCTTCCAGGCTTAATTCTGCCAAATAAAACATAATTCTCAACTTTTAGGCTGTGCATTTTTTTTTCAGTCGACAAAATGAAAAGTAAATGAAATTTCCCAGAATATAGACCAAGAAGACAGAGACTGAAAATGAGAGAGAAAAGGACTGGAAACACAGGGAATCAGCCCAGGAGGTCCAGCAGGTCTGGGCTGCAGGAAAAGAGAACAGAGAAAGTGGAGGGGATGGAATGATCATAGATGGAAGTTTCCCAGAGCTGGAGAGAGACAGTGTTCAGATTGAAAGGTGCCAAAGGCAGCTCATCTCACTGCCCCTCCCTGGCCCTTCTCTCTTGGATAACTGAGAGGACAGAAGGTAACCTCTTAGCCTGAGAGACTACCAGGCTGTCTAGTGATCTCCGTCACACACCGCAGTCCCCCAAACCCAGAGGGACACCTCCCGTGGGTAGGAGAGGAGGGGGGAGAATCACAAAGTACCTGAAAGCTTGTGGTGGAATGAGGCCTCTGAGGGAGAGAATGCGTAGTGAGAGAACGGGCAGGGGAAGGAGAGGGAAAGCATCAGGATGCATAGACTCTCCAATGTGCTGTGTTTGTCAGTGGAGAAGTATGGTTTGGAAAGCAGCAGCAGGGAAAGGGAAGCATGCCAGGCCTTTTGCCCTGGGTTCTGTGGGAAATAGGGGATGAGCCCCCTCCCCTGAAAGGGCCACAGCATCTGTGTTCTCAGATGAGAGCCACAGTCTCTGTGGAGGAAGGAAGTGAAGAGAGCCTTCTGGGCGGTGACTGAGGGTGTACACTTGTTGGCCATGGAACCAGGATTCCAGAGAGCACGGAGGGAATGGCAGAGAGGGAGGGCATCGGAGAGGAGCTGGGGCTGGGGCTGGGGCTGGAGAGAAGCAGTACAGAGCAGTGTGGGGATGAGTGGACAGAGCCTGGTTCTGGGAAGTGACAAAAGATAGAGGTGAGAGGCCTGGTTGCTTCCAACTAGAACTTTGGGAAAAAGACTTGTCTGTGTGGATACAGTTAGAAAAATGGAAACTGAAGCCAAAAGACGTTTGTCACTTGCGGACAATCAGTTCTCTGTGAACTTTGCTTAAAGCATCAAAGAGAATATCAATGATGCACTGCTTCTGTTCTTTTGAGAAAGCTCAGGCACAGGCCCGAGAAGGTTGTGAGGGTCAGAGATGACAGATGTCATTAAAAAAGTACGTCACCATGCTGGGAACCAAAACACAAGAACCTCAACCTTAACTGATTTCTTGTTTTTGTCTATATAATTGGTAAATTTTTTCTTTCTTTTTTAAAATGCAGTATATAATGTTGAGAATCTGGGAGGAAAGACAACAAGCTGCTGGTGGAGGTATAAGTGAAGACAAACTTTTTGGATGGCAACGAGTATCAAAAGCTGTAGACTTTGTATACGTATGTTTCAGTAATCTCATTTCTGGGAATTTATTTTAAGGAAATAAATATGGATGATCCCAAAGACGGAATTATAAGGATTTTAACAGCAGCATCGTTGATAGGAGCAAAAAATACAGAAAGTCAAATGACCAACAACAGGATGATACTTGAATAAATGACAGTTTTTCTGTCATGCGACACAACCATTGCAAATATTGATGACTAAGTGTATTTAATCATGTGATAGATGCTAACAAAATAGGAAGAGACTTGTACACCAATAATGCCATTTTTATAAACAATATATGAACGAACAAAGGAAATGTTAACAGCAGTGATTTCAGTTGATGGGGTTATAGGTCATTTTCACTTTTTCCTTGGCATTATCTATAGTTTCTTTTTTCTTCTTCAGATTTCTAGTCTGAATGTATATTACTTTCAGGAAAATAAAATCCCATAAATGATCAAAAGCAATGCGTGCGAACTTCCTGGTATATATCACGTGCTTGATCGCTGATGACCGCGTAGGTGATGGTCACTGTTCACCCTGCTCCCCTCTGCCCCTCGTCTCCTCCCACCGGACCTGGCACTTCGGCCAGCCCCAATTGCTTTGCATATTTTGTGATCTCTCTCAGAGTCTGTGGTTTTGCAAACGCTTTGGCTGTTGCCTAGAATGTTTTCCTTGCCAATGCCTGGCCCCCAACTTTCCTTGTTCTATGAGCCCAAGCAACCCCTCTTCTGGAAGCCCCCTAGCTGTACAGGAGCAGGTAGGTCCCCTCTTAACCTTGGGCTCCCACAGTACTGTTTGCACTCCTGATATAGCACTTCCTTCCTCTGTCATTTGGCATTTTTGTGGCTACATATCCATCTCCCTCCCTTCTCTGAAAACACTGACGCTGTGTTTTACACATCTGTATATCCCCAGGGCTTCAGATGTTATGGATCCTCAGTATACGTTTCCTGAAAGAATGAATTAATTATCTATGAGGAAGCCCACATTTGGAAGTGATTGGTCCTGGGACAAGCCCAAGTTGCGGGTAGGACCCAAGCCACCTGTCACCTCTTTCCCACCTGCTTCTCACCTTGACAGAGAGGAATGGCCTCGCTCCACAGGTGGTAGCCCTGGGGGTGCCGGGTGCAAATGGCCATGCTGTGTCCCACCAACCGGTAGCCGGCGTTGCAGCCAAAGTGGATGGAGCCTCCAGGCTGGGTGCTGGTCTGGCCCAGAAGGAAGCCATGGAGTGGAGCCCTGGGCAGGCTGCAGTAGGGAGCTGGATAACAAGATGAGGGTCAGGGGACCACACACAGCGGGAAGACAGAGGTGGTCCTTCCTGCAGGCCCCGCCCCCTTGCTTCTCCCTCTCTGTCCCTATCTTCACCACTGCCAGGTCCACTGCTGGTAAGGAGGTTGATACTGAAAAGCAGCCAAGTTTAGGAAAGCCAAAGAAAAGAAAAGGAAAGAAAGGAAAGAAAGGAAAGGAAAGGAAAGGAAAAGAGAAGGGAAGGATAAGAAAGGAAAAACAGGAAAGGAAAGAGAAGAAAACAAGAAAAAAACAGCTCCATGAAGCACTGGGTCCCCTTTGCACCTGGAGGCAGCACTAGCCGTGCAGCTGAGTTCAGGCTCTCGAATCCCACCATATCCCAAAGGGACACAGAAAATAGAACCCAATGGGGTTGGTTCCAGAAGGGTGTGACCGCAGGGGCGAGGTCTCTGGAGTCAGGGCTGTGCTCAAGTCCCATTTCCCACCTTTCCACAGTTCTGTGACTTGGGACAAATCACTGAGGCGCTTTCAGGTCCATTTTCCTCACCTGTGTATTGCGATTGGCAATGCCTCCCTCATAGGTTTTGGGACAATTTAAATGGGATCGTGTCTGTAAAACCCCCAGCCCAGTGCAGGGCACTCAGTGCTCAGTAAATGGTCCCTGTTCTGCTTTCTGTTGTGTGTGGAGGATGGGGGGAGAGAGAGCTGTGGCAACCCAGGGCATCAAATCCACAGTCCTAATTCCCCCTCAACATCTGGCTTCAACTTATTTCATTCATTTATTCAACAGACAGATAGAGAGTGTCTATTATACGCCAGGTGCTGTTCTAAGTGCTGGGGATACAACAGTGAAGAGAACAGACAAAAACCCCAGCCTTAGAGAACTTGGCAATAAAAACGTCTGCCAGGGATGCTCGGGGGAAGTTCTGTGAGGCCGGGAAAGAGGGATGACCAAAGGAGCACAGAGAGCAAGCCCGTTCATCTGCTCTAAGAGTCCCTGGCATGGGATCAAGGTAGGATGAAGATGACAGGACCCTCCCTGCATCCTCCCCACAGTATGGTCCTCTGGCCTCTTACGTGATCACATCCCTCTGCTGGTGAAATTGATGCTTTAAAATACCTCCTTTTCAAGCCAGAAACGCTTCCTTACTTCTGCTTTGCCACCTGTGTCCTGTTTATGTGGTATCTACAAGTCTACCTCGGTCAAGAACAAGAATCTCAGTTATAAAATATACTTAGTCACAGTGATGGAGGCATGTGCAGAGCACACGACTCTACTGTATTTCCATTAAGGACTCATTGCTTCACCATGTAATTAATTCACTTTCTATGTGGCGTATGTATTGTAATTATAACTGACTCATTACCCACAAATAGGTGATTAATCTTTAAAAACATCAAGGGAAGCACAACTCCTTAATGGCTTTTAGTTCAGAGTTTAGCAGCTAGCATAGTGAAATGCTGCTAAATTGCTTTATTTCTCTTTTGTGTTACTAGCTTCTAGGAACTCAGCCTGAACCTCCCTGACAGATGGCTTAAGGTCTCTTTTCCATCATGAGGAAACCGAGGCCTGAAGAGGTTGAGTGACAGAGCCGACTGCCGACCCTGGGGGCCGTGAAGGTACCCTCCTTCTTGTGTGTGTGGGGGAAAGGAATTTGGGGTCCACTTTGCAGAGGAAATGGACGCTGAGATAGTAAAGCTCCTTCTCCTCCCAGGCTCCCCTCAGCTTCATCTGGCTGGTCCCCCCCACCCCCAAAGCCATACCTAAGAGTTTCTTAAGACTTCGATAGCCCGCTAAGTTTGGGTTGGTCTTCCGAGTCGGCAGCCCATGAGAAGAGATGGATTGAGACAAGGGGAAACTCAGGCTATAATATGTATATCTGACATCCCTTCTAACCAATATTCTTTGAAAATTTGTCCAACGTTTGTTTGGAACTCAGGCTAAATGCAGCCAGGGGAAAGAGTGCTGCAGGGGGACTGGTGCCTGGTGGAACTCGCCATGGTCTTAAGTAATTCATTTCTGCTCCCAAGCTCACAGAGCCAGCCAGCAGTTCAACGGACCCACTGCCCTGCAAAATGGGCAGCAAGCAGCTTTTCAAATTTTCTTTCCAGCGACAGACAGTAATCCCCATGATGGGAGTTCAGATAACGTTGATTTTCTCCATCTCATTTTATTTCCAAGGATATTTTTGTGCTCCTTGTAGATGGCTGGCTGTTCAGCTATCCGGTTGGATTGGCCCTCGATCTGACACTGCCTATGAGATATGGCTTGCAGAGCAGAAGAGAGGCTCCTGGACTTGGAATATAACCCATCGTTTGCTGCTTTTCTAATATTTGCCAGTTGGGGACCCACATCTTAGGGTTTTTTGGTTTAAAGGACCTTCTATTAACATTTCAACAGTGTTAGGGACGGGACCACCTATAGGCCTTATCAGGTCATATAAAATAAACTTATCCAAAAGACACAGGCTGGCAGTATGAGCAGAAAGAGGGAAGAGCTTAAAAGTGGGGAGAGGTATAGAAAAGGGGGAGGTGGGAAAATGTCAAGGACACTGTGCAGGTAGAGGTGAGAGTGCCCACGAGGAGGAGAAAGGCTGCCGGTCCCCAGGCGTGTGGAGGAGCTCGGCCAGGCACGAGGACATGGCCCATGGCTTATTCTTCTGGGTGAGAAATGTAAGGGGCTCGGGGGTTGTGGCCCTTCTCATGAGTCTGTATGTTTTACTCACCTGCATACCGAATCTTAAAGCCCTTCCGATTGTAGGCATGGTCAGACGACCAGCGCAGGTACACAGAGTTGCTTGAGCTGGTGACAATCAGGGGAGCTGAGTAGTTCCCACTGAGGGCTTTCAGCAGAGGACTTTGTCCTGAGGGACCTGGGAGGAGAGTGTGGACACAGGATTACAGACTATCACAGCTATCAGAGATACTAAATGTGATACCTTTAATGTAACCACCTCCGATTTTCCCCTTCTCAAGTGAAGACGTGAAGATTTGGGATGGTAACTCAGCACCATCACTGGTCCATCTGCTCCTCTCTCAGTATCCACAGGCTTTGCTCTAGGTGCTCTCCCCTCCTGAGCCCTAAAGCAGGGATCCAAGAAGTCCCTGACAACACATAGCTGTTGGCAGGTGAGATGACATCTATTTGCCATCCTGGGACTTGCCCACAGTCAAGCAGCGGGTTAAAAGAGCTGGTTTTCAACCTGGGAACATTTTCTATCGCACCATCCTACTTGTGCATACTAAAAACAGTTCAGTCCCTGCCACATAGAAAAAATATTTATGAATGAATAGATAGCAATAAAGCTAGAGGAAAACATGATCATGTCTCAATGTTATAAATAACATAGCTCCCCAATGGTCCCTTCCAAGGCTCTTCCAGAAAGGCCTCCCTGTTCTTTCTCTCCTCCTTAGATGCCTAGAAGTGCATCCCAAGGGTGCTGATTCAAGGGAGGCAGAGTACAAAGCTAGATAATCCAAAACACAGGATTTATTATCCTGGAAAGAGCCCTAAGTGATGGTTCTCATATGCTGCCGAGACAGCTCTTGGGAGCTTGGCAAAAGTAACAGACCACATTAAACAAAGGAGAGCCATCAGAACTGCTGTGACAAACTATGAAGGAAGGGGTCAAATGGCTCAGAGGAATGGCATGCTGGGATAGGTCTGCTGTATTAGACCAGAACACCCACCAGCTGACCGTGACCTTCGGGAGGATCTGGGGGACACACCAGTTCCTAAAGCAATAAGG
Source organism: Monodon monoceros (assembly GCF_005190385.1). Lineage (NCBI taxonomy): Eukaryota > Metazoa > Chordata > Mammalia > Artiodactyla > Monodontidae > Monodon > Monodon monoceros. The sequence continues at coordinate 154,576,255 of NW_021703774.1, read as the reverse complement.
AATGCACTGCTGAGGGGGTGAGGACAAACATCAACAACCTGAGAATTGGCTGTCCTCTGTAGGCGGAAACTGATGGGAGGAGAGGCTGTCACCAAGCTGGGCTTCCTAGTATTGATGGGGAGGAAAGGAGCCTAAATACAGAGGCCAGGCAGAAGTACTGGTTGGCATAATTACTAAAATGGGCAGCAAGGTTGGGATGGCAGCCAGGAGGGCCTGACCTGCAGGATCTATGGAGATGGCTGACACAACATGATATTCCTAAGGGCAAGATAGATGGGCGGCCAAAAAAAATGAACATATGAAGAAAACAGATCATGAATATATAACCAAAAGGGTGTAGAAAGTTCCAATCCCTGGAGTAATTTGGAGACTTGAGCCAGGTTTCGTTTCTTACTCCAGAATACTTTGGCTGAAGGAGGGGCTGGGTCCTTATGAAAAAGGACCCTACAAAATAACACCAGTTGGATATGGTAGTGATTCCCGAGTCTTTATCCCAAAAGACCCACCACTATTAATTCAGGTAACTGAATATTGGGGAAAAGGGAATGTCTGGATATTTGGAAGACTTTTGTATACAGAGTGTGTGAATTGATGCTGATACCTGGGACCCAAAGCACTATTATGGCTCCTTTGTTACAACAGGGTTATATGAGGGATGGGATTGGTGAGAAATGGAGTCTTGTCCCCAAAACTTAACCCAGTAGTAGCCTCAACTGCAGTAGCTATGCCAGATGTAGTATATTCATTAGAGGAGATTATCATAGCTTTGGTTATATGAAATGCAGTTATTGATCTAGCAATGCATTCTTTTCTATACCCACCAGAAAGGAGGATTGTAAGCAATTTGCATTTACATGAGGGAGACAACAGTATACATCCATGGTCTTGCTCCAGAGCTATGTTAATTCTCCTGCTCTGTCATAATGTAGTATGAAGAGATGTGGACCATCTGGACATCCTGCAGAATACAGTGTATTGATTTACTATATTGATGACATTGTATTAATTGGATCTGATGTGCCAGAAGGGACAATTAGTGTAGATGCCTTTGCAAGACACACGCTCCAAAGGGCAAGAGGAAGCCTACAAAGAGTCAGGTGAATTTTTTAGGGTCCTGTGGTCTGGGGCATGCTGAGACATATCCTCCAAATTAAAGGGCAGGTTATTGCACCTTTCGCCTCCTACCACCAAGAGAAAAGCATAGTGTTTGGTAGACCTCTTTGGGTTTTGGAAGCAGCATACTCTTCACTTGGAAGTACTGTTATGACCCATTTATTGGTTGACATTCAAGGGGCTAGCTTTGAGTGGTGGCTAGATTAAAGAAAGGGTGCTGTAGCAGGTCTAGGCTGTAACATGAGCAGGCCTGCTCATACAACTCATCAGCTTCCATGGTACTGGAGTTTCTGTGGTAGGGAAAGACCTTGTGTGGAGCATCTGGAAAGTCCTAATTGGGAGGTTGCATCATAGACTCCTGGGGTTTTGAAGCCAGTCTGTGCTATCTTTAGCAGGGCACAATTTGATTTACTTACCATCAAAGATCTCAAACTCATCATACTGCTTCTCACTGAGAAAGTACTCCACTGTGAGGGTGATGTTATATTCGGGCTCCACTCTCACCAGCCAAGAGCAGGTCTGGAACTGGGGATAGCTTCCCGGGTAGCTCTGACTCAGGATCACACCTGTGGAGTCTGTCAGAAGCTCATTCGTTGGGCAGTGCACTTGGAGAAAGAAAGAGAAATACCAGGTACATGGGATGGAGATGGAACGAGTGCCAACACATTGGCTTTTCCCTGGTGAAGAAGACAACCATTGGAAAACCAGACGGCATTTGAGCACATTCAAGCAAGACTCCAATACCCATCATTTTACTGCTCCATGGCATGAGTTGGTCTCAGATTCTGTGTCAACGTTACTATATTGCTGAGATTCAGGCTTGGTCAGTTGGTTGGAATCACTTCTTAGCTCAGATATGGGCTTTGGAGCAGGCAGGGATGATACGTACATACAGATAACTGTAAGGCATCCTCAAATCCAAGAGCTAAGTAAGTTTGATTTGTACAAGGAGAGTATAGGACAGAGGTAAGCCCATGGGATTTTGAGTCAAACACACCTGGATTTATAGTCCACCCCTGTCACTTACTACCTGTGTGGTCTTGAACAAATTATTTCCTTTCTGTGCAATAGCTTCACCATCTCCAACCCAAAAAGATAGCACCTACCTTACAGGGCTGTTGTATTACACAAAATGTTATATAATTATATATTATTTTAAGGTCTCTTTTTCCTTAAAATAATCTTTTAAGGAAAGATTATTTTAATCTTTAATATTTTAAAGATTAAAAGATTAAAGATTATTCTTTAATCTTTAAAGGTTAAAAGATTAAAGATTATTCTTTAATCTTTAAAGGTTATTTTAATCTTAATAAATTAGGATTATTTTATTATTATAATATATAATCTTAGTAAGATTAAGATTATATATTATAATATAATATATTACCATATTATACTAAATAATATATGTATGGCATGCCTCCATAAATTATAGAGATGATGATGATAATTACACCAGGAACAGAAGGAAACAGCAGAGCGTGGCTGTGACCTGATTAGTAGTACGAAGATATCTAGAAAGAAATTGAAGATGAAACAAATAAATGGAAAGATATTCTGTGTTCATGGGCTGGAAGAATTACTATTATTAAAATGTCCATACTACCTAAAGCAATCTACAGATTCAATGCAATCCTTATCAAAATACCCATGGCATTTTTCACAGAGCTAGAACAAATAACTTCAAAATTTGTATGGAAGCACAAAAGACCCTGAATAGCCAAAGCAATCTTGAGAAAGAACAACAAAGCTGGAGTTATCATGCTTCCTGAATTCAAACTATACTACAAAGCTACAGTAATCAAAACAGTATAGTACTGGCACAAAAAGTGACACATAGATCAATGGAACAGAATAGAGAAAAATAAGTCCACACATATATGGGCAATTAATCTATCCTAAAAGAGGCAAGAATACACAATGGGGAAAAGACAGTCTCTTCAAGAAGTGGTATTGGGAAAACTGGACAGCTACATGTAAAAGAATAAAACTAGACCATTTTCTCACATCATATACAAAAATAAACTCAAACTGGATTAAAGACTTAAATCTAAGACCTGAAACCATAAAACTCCTAGAAGAAAACATAGGTAGTATACACTTTGAAATCAGTCTTAGCAATATGTTTTTGGATCTGTCTCCTCAGGCAAGGGCAACAAAAGCAAAAATAAGCAAATGGGACCATATCAAACTAAAAAGTTTTGGCACAGCAAAGGAAACCATCAACAAAAATGAAAGGGCAGGCATTTCCTCTTGGTTAGTAAGCTGAAAGTCTTTAACATTTGGAGATGATTCCTGGTGACTTTGCCTGAGCTCCCAGAGCCGTGTGGCTGACAGGGTCTTGGTGCTCTGGCCCAGTGTCAGGCCTGATTCTCTGACGTGGCAGAGCCGAGTTCAGGACATTGGACCACCAGAGACCTCGTGGCCCCATGTAATATCAATCAGTGGGAGCTCTCCCAGAGATCTCCATCTCAATGCTAAGACCCAGATCCCCCCAACAGCCAGCAAGCTCCAGTGTTGGATGCTCCATGCCAAGCAACTAACAAGACAGGAACACAAACCCACCCATTAGCACACAGGCTGCCTAAAGTCATACTAAGTTCACAGACATGCCAAAACACACCACCAGATGCGGCCCTGCCCATGAGAAAGAAAAGATCCAACCCCACCCACCAGAAGACAGGCAGCAGTCCCCTCCACCAGGAAGCCTACACAAGCCACTGAACCAAACTCACCCACTGGGGGCACACACCAAAAACAACAGGAACTACGAACCTGCAGCCTGCAAAAAGGAGACCCCAAACACAGTAAGTTAAACAAAATGAGAAGACAGAGAAATATGCAGCAGATGAAGGAGCAAGGTAAAAACCCACCAGACCAAACAAATGAAGAGGAAATGGGCATTCTGCCTCAGAAAGAATTCAGAATAATAATAGTAAAGATATCCAAAATCTTGGAAACAGAATGGAGAAAATACAAGAAATGTTTAACAAGGACCTAGAAGAACTAAAGAGCAAACAAACAATGATGAACAACACAACAAATGAACTTAAAAATTCTCTAGAAGGGATCAATAGCAGAATAACTGAGGCAGAAGAATGGATAAGTGACCTGGAAGATAAAATAGTGGAAATAACTGCTGCAGAGCAGAATAAAGAAAAAAGAATGAAAAGAATTGAGGACAGTCTCAGAGACCTCTGGGACAACATTAAATGCAGCAACATTCAAATTATAGGGGCTGCAGAGGAAGAGAAAAAGAAAGGGTCTGAGAAAATATTTTAAGTGATTATAGTTGAAAACTTCCCTAATATGGGAAAGGAAATAGTCAATCAAGTCCAGGAAGTGCAGAGAGTCCCATACAGGATAAATCCAAGGAGAAACACACCAAGACACATATTAATCAAACTATCAAAAATTAAATACAAGGAAAAAATATTAAAAGCAGCAAGGGAAAAGCAACAAATAACACACAAGGGAATCCCCATAAGGTTAACAGCTAATCTTTCAGCAGAAACTCTGCAAGCCAGAAGGGAATGGCAGGACATATTTAAAGTGATGAAAGGGAAAAACCTACAACCAAGATTACTCCACGCAGCAAGGATCTCATTCAGATTTGATGGAGAAATTAAAACCCTTACAGACAAGCAACAGTTAAGAGAATTCAGCACCACCAAACCAGCTTTACAACAAATGCTAAAGGAACTTCTCTAGGCAGGAAACACAAGAGAAGAAAAAGACCTACAAAAACAAACCCAAAACAATTATGAAAATGGTAATAGGAACATACATATTGATAATTACCTTAAATGTAAATGTATTAAGTGATCCAACCAAAAGACACAGACTGGCTGAATGGATACAAAAACAAGACCCATATATATGTTGTCTACAAGAAACCCACTTCAGACCTAGGGACACACACAGACTGAAAGTGAGGGGATGGAAAAAGATATTCCACATATGGAAATCAAAAGAAAGTTGGAGTAGCAATTCTCATATCAGACAAAATAGACTTTAAAATAAAGACTATTACAAGAGACAAAGAAGGACACAACATAATGATCAAGGGATCAATCCAAGAAGATAAAATGATTGTAAATATTTATGCACCCAACGTAGGAGCACCTCAATACATAAAGCATTTAAATGTTAACAGCCATAAAAGGGGAAATCGACAGTAACAATAATAGTAGGGGACTTTAACACCCCACTTTCACCAATGGACAGATCATCCAAATTGAAAACAAATAAGGAAACACCAGCTTTAAATGATCTGTTAAACAAGATGGACTTAATTGATATTTATAGGACATTCCATCCAAAAGTAACAGAATACACTTTCTTCTCAAGTGCTCATGGAATATTCTCCAGGATAGATCATATCTTGAGTCACAAATCAAGGCTTGGCAAATTTAAGAAAATTGAAATTGTATCAAGTATCTTTTCCAACCACAAATCTATGAGATTACATATCAATTACAGGAAAAAACTGTAAAAAGTACAAACACATGGAGACTAAACAATATGCTACTAAACAACCAAGAGATCACTGAAGAAATCAAAGAGGAAATCAAAAAATACCTAGAAACAAATGACAATGAAAACACGACGATCCAAAACCTATGGGATGCAGCAAAAGCAGTTCTAAGAGGGAAGTTTTCAGCAATAGAATCCTACCACAAGAAACAAGAAACATCTCAAATAAACAACCTAACCTTACACCTAAAGCAATTAGAGAAAGAAGAACAAAAATCCCCCAAAGTTAGCAGAAGGAAAGAAATCATAAACATCAGATCAGAAATAAATGAAAAAGAAATGAAGGAAATGATAGCAAAGATCAATAAAACTAAAAGCTGGTTCTTTGAGAAGATAAACAAAATTGATAGACCATTAGCCAGACTCATCAAGAAAAAAAGGGAGAAGACTCAAATCAATAGAATTAGAAATGCAAAAGGAGAAGTAACAACTGACACTGCAGAAATACAAAGGATCATGAGAGATTACCACAAGAAACTATATGCCAATAAAATGGACCACCTGGAAGAAATGGACAAATTCTTAGAAAAGCACAACCATCCGAGACTGAACCAGGAAGAAATAGAAAATATGAACAGACCAGTCACAAGCACTGAAATTGAGACTGTGATTAAAAATCTTCCAGTGAAAAAAAGCCCAGAACCAGATGGGTTCACAGGCGAATCCTATCAAACATTTAGAGAAGAGCTAACACCTATCTTCTCAAAGTCTTCCAAAATATAGCAGAGGGAGGAACACTCCCAAACTCATTCTATGAGGCCACCATCACCCTAATTCCAAAACTAGACAAAGATGTCACAAAAAAAGAAAACTACAGGCCAATATCACTGATAAACATAGATGTAAAAATCCTCAACAAAATACTAGCAAACAGAATCCAACAGCACATTAAAAGGATCATACACCATGATCAAGTGGGGTTTACCCCAGGAATGCAAGCATTCTTCAATATACGCAAATCAACCAACGTGATATGCCATATTAACAAATTGAAGGTTAAAAACCATATGATCATCTCAATAGATGCAGAAAAAGCTTTTGACAAAATTCAACACGCATTTATGATAAAAAACTCTCCAGAAAGCGGGCATAGAGAGAACCTACCTCAACATAATAAAGGCCATATATGACAAACCCACAGCCAACATTGTTCCCAATGGTGAAAAACTGAAACCATTTTTTCTAAGATCAGGAAAAAGACAATGTTGCCCACTGTCACAGCTATTATTCAATATAGTTTTGGAAGTTTTTTACCCACAGCAGTCAGCAAGGAAAAAGAAATAAAAGGAATCCAAATCGGAAAAGAAGACATAAAACTGTCAGATTTTGCAGATGACATGATACTATACATAGAGAATCCTAAAGATGCTACCAGAAAACTACAGGAGCTAATCAATGAATTTGGTAAAGTAGCAGTATATAAAATTAATGCACAGAAATCTTTTGCATTCCTAAACGCTAATGATGAAAAATCTGAAAGAGAAATTAAAGAAAAACTCCCATTTGCCACTGCAACAAAAAGAATAAGATACCTAGGAATAAATCTACCTAAGGAGACAAAAGACCTGTATGCAGAAAACTATAAGACAGTGATGAAAGAAATTAAAGATGATACAAACAGATGGAGACATATACCATGTTCTTGGATTGGATGAATCAACATTGTGAAAATGACTATACTACCCAAAGCAATCTACAGATTCAATGCAGTCCCTATCAAACTACCGATGGCATTTTTCACAGAACTAGAACAAAAAATTTCACAATTTGTATGGAAACACAAAAGACCCCAAATAGCCAAAGCAATCTTGAGAAAGGAAAACAGAGCTGGAGGAATCAGGCTCCCTGACTTCAGACTATACTACAAAGCTACAGTAATCAAGGCAGTATGGTACTGGCACAAAAACAGAAATATAGATCAATGGAAAAGGATAGAGAGCCCAGAGATAAACCCACGCACATATGGTCACCTTATGTTTGATAAAGGAGGCAAGAATATACAATGGAGAAAAGACAGCCTCTTCAATAAGTGGTTCTGGGAAAACTGGACAGCTATTTGTAAAAGAATGAAATTAGAACACTCCCTAACACCATACACAAAAATAAACTCCAAATGGATTAAAGACCTAAACGTAAGTCCAGACACTATAAAACTCTTAAGAGGGAAACATAGGCAGAACACTCTATGACATAAATCACAGCAAGATCCTTTTTGACCTACCTCCTAGAGAAATGGAAATAAAAACAAAACTAAACAAATGGGACCTAATGAAACTTAAAAGCTTTTGCACAGCAGAGGAAACCATGAACAAGACCAAAAGACTACCCTCAGAATGGGAGAAAATATTTGCAAACGAAGCAACTGACAAAGGATTAATCTCCAAAATGTACAAGCAGCTCATGTAGCTCAATATCAAAAAAAGAAACAACCCAGTCCAAAAATGGGCAGAAGCCCTAAACAGACATTTCTCCAAAGATGATATACAGATTGCAAACAAACACGTGAAAGGATGCTCAACATCACTAATCATCAGAGAAATGCAAATCAAAACTACAGTGAGGTATCACCTCACACCGGTCAGAATGGCCATCGTCAAAAAATCTACAAACAATAAATGCTGGAGAGGGTCTGGAGAAACGGGACCCCTCTTGCACTGTTCGTGGGAATGTAAATTGATACAGCCACTATGGAGAACAGTATGGAGGTTCCTTAAGAAACTAAAAATAGAAGTACCATATGACCCAGCAATCCCACTATTGGGCATATACCCTGAGTAAGCCATAATTCAAAAAGAGTCATGTATCCCAATGTTCATTGCAGCACTCTTTAAAATAGCCAGAACATGGAAGCAACCTAAGTGTCCATCGACAGATGAATGGATAAAGAAGATGTGGCACATATATACAATGTAATATTACTCAGCCATAAAAAGAAATGAAGTTGAGTTATTTGTAGTGAGTTGGATGGACCTAGAGTCTGTCATACAGAATGAAGTAAGTCAGAAAGAGAAAACAAATACTGTATCCTAACACATATATATGGAATCTAAAAAAAAAATGGTTCTGACAAACCTTACAGTAGGATAGGAATAAAGATGCAGACATAGAGAATGGACTTGTGGACAAGTGGAAGGGGGATGGTAAGCTGGGATGAACTGAGAGAGTAGCATTGACATATGTACACTACCAAATGTAAAATAGATAACTAGTGGGAAGCAGCCTCATCGCACAGGGAGATCAGCTTGTTGCTTTGTGACCACTTAGAGGGGTGGGATAGGGAGGGTGGGAGGGAGATGCAAGAGGGATGGAATATGGGGATACATGTATACATATAGCTGATTCAGTTTGTTGTACACCAGAAACTAACACAATATTGTAAAGCAATTATAATCCAGTAAAGATATTAAAAAAAAATGAAAGGGCAACGTACTGAATGGGTGAAGATATTTACAAATGATATACCTGATAAGGGGTTAATATCCAAAATATGTAAAGTACTCATACAGCTTAATATCAGAAAAAACAAACAATCTGATTAAAAATGGGCAGAGGACCTGAACAGACATTTTTCCAAAGAAGACATACAGATGGCCAACAGGCACATGAAAAGATGCTCAACATCACTAATTATTAGAGAAATGCAAACCAAAACCACAGTGAGATATCACCTCACACTTGTCAGGATGGCAATCATCAAAAAGACAAGAAATAACAAGTGTTGGTGAGAATGTGAAGAAAAGAGAACCCTTGTGCACTGTTGGTGAGAATGTAAATTGGTGCAGCCACTATGGAAAACAGCATGGAGTTCCCTCAAAAAATTAAAAATAGAAATACCATATGATCCAGCAATTCCACTCCTGGGTATCTAGCTGAAGAAAATGAAAACACTAATTCGAAAAGACATATGCATCCCAATATTCATTGCAGCATTACTTACAATAACCAAGATATAGAAGCAACCTTAGTGTCCATCGATAGGTGAATGGATAAAGAAGAAGTGGTATATATACACAATGGAATATTACTCAGCCATAAAAAAGAATGAAATCTTGCCAATTGCAACAACGTGGATGGACCTGGATGGTATTATGCTAAGTGAAATAAATCAGACAGCTAAAGACAAATACTGTATGATTTCACTTACATATGAAATCTGAAAAGCAAAACAAACTAACAAATATAACAAAACAGAAACAGACTTACAAATACAGAGAACAAAGTGGTGGTTGCCAGAGAACAGAGGGATGGGGAGTTGGGAAAACAGCTGAAGGTGATTAAGAGGTACAGACTGCCAGTTAGGAAATAGAGAAGGCCCAGGGATGTGATATACAGCATGGGGAATATAGTCAATAATATTATAGTAACTGTATGGTGCATAATCTATAAAAAGATCAAACCACTATGCTGTGTACCTGAAACTAATGTAATATTGTAAGTCAATTATAATTTGATTAAAGGAAAAGATATCTAAAGATAAACATATCACCCTAAGGAAGATGGTCAGTGTGGGACTTAGAAGAAATGGAGAAGCAACATTGGAATTATATAAGAATGGCTTCTAAGGAGGAAAGCAGCCTGGCTTTTGAAATGTTCCAGATTTCACTAACCTGACAGCCAGCACAGGTCACTGAGGTGTGGTGGTAATTAAGTTCCCCAGGCCTTATGGTCTGCTCCTTCCAGTAGCAGGTGTCTTTCAAGCTTTTTACCTTCTACTTGAATCTGCCTCCATCAGGGGGAAACAAGGCATGCTCTCTCAAATGAGATGGGTCCATAGGTTTGCCTTTTTGTGTGCAACGTTATCAGATTTAGGCATTAGTGTTTACAAGTTTTTTTGTTTTTTGTTTTTCCTATGCTTGAGATATCTGGCCTTTGAAGATTTAGTAGTATTCTTCCGTGACACCATCTAGTCTTAATGTTTTTGGTGGGGCTTCCTCTGAAAACATTCTCCCCACCTTTTTAAAGAGAATATTGAAAGTATAAACTTTCTCTCTCTACTGGGGTCAATTTTATTAAATTATAGCTTCCTAGAAATTCATTCATATCACTAATTTTTTGGCATAGATATGTACAAAATAGTCTCATAATTTAAAAATTTCCTCGGTTCAACGGTTATATTCCACTCTTCCTTTTTTATTTTTGTAAGCTCCTGCTTTTTCCCTTTGTTTAACTTACCTAATGGTTTGATTATTTTGCTACTCTTTATTTCAGGTACTTCTTTTTACTTTACCAGTAAGCCTGTTCTGCTTATAACTCATGAATTTCTTTTTAAAGTTCAAAAACTTAGAGATATAATTTATGTACAATAAAATGCACATATTTTAGGTACACAATTTAATGAGTTTTGGCTAATGTATATATCTATGTGACCACTACCACAGTCAGGATATAGATTATTTCCGTTGCCCCAGAAAATTCTCTCATGCCCCTTTGCAATCAGTATGACCTGCCCCAATGCTCCAGGAAATCAATGATGCTATTTCTATAAGCATTAGTTTTGTGTACCAGGGCTTCATGTAGTTGGAATCATATATGCATTATTTTTGTGCCTGGTTTCTTTTGCTAAACATAATTTTTGTAAGAGTCAACTCATGCTGTTTTATGTATCACTATTTCCTTTGTTTTTATTATTCTGTAGCAATCATAGGACAATTTGCTTATTTATTCTCCTACTGATGAACATTTGGGTTGTTTCCAGTTTGGGATTATTACAAAATTCATATAACAGTCTTTTTATGGATATGGGTTTTCATTTCTCTTTGGTAAATAACTAGGAGTAGAATTGCCAGGTGATAGTGTAGGGGAATTTATCTTTAAAAGAAACTTCCAATCGGTTTTCCAAAGTGATTGTATGATTTTACATCCCAACCAGCAATATATGAAAATTCTATTTGTTCCACATCCTTTTTAACATTTTGTATTGTTAGTCTTAAATTTAAGCTATTCTAGGGGGTGCATAGTAATATTTCATTATGGTTTAATTTGCATTTGCCTTATGACTAATGATGTTGAGCATGTTTTCATATACTTATTGGCCATTCATACCTTATTTTACAAAGTGTCTGTTCAAGTCTCTTGTACATATTTTCATTGGATTATTTTATTACTGAGTTGTAAAAGTTCTTTACATAGTCTAGGTACAGGGCCTTTTAAAAAATACACATACTCTGAATATCTTCTCTTATTCTGTAGTTTGTCTTTACTTTTTACATTCAGTTCTGTTGCTTTTTCCTTCATGTGTTTCGAATCTCTTTTATCGTCTGCATATACACTTGTATATCTTTTTTAATGTAGTTATAGCTTATTGGTCATTTCTAAATATCTCTATTTTTGGTAATACTCCTTGATTGCAGTATTATTTGAAATTTCTTTATGTTTCTTATGTTTACCATTTGTATGGCATATCTTTTTCTCTTCTTTCCCTTGCAATCTATCTGGTACTTATGTTTAAAGTACAACTTTTGTAGAAAATAAATAATTACTGTTTAAAGCCTCTAAATTTTGGCATGGTGTTTTTGCAACAAAAGTTCAGTAATATAACTATATTTTGCAAATATTTTATGTTAACTACTTATTCTTGGTCTGTCATTGAAAGAGATATGTTGAAGTCTACCACTGTAATTGTGAATTTGTCCCTGTCTCCCTGTAATTCTATGAATTTTCCCTTTATACATTTCAATACTATTCTTAGGTGCACAGAAGTTTATGACTATTATATATTCTTGGTAGATTATGTTTACCAGCATGAAATATCCCTCTTTATGTCTTTTAATGCTTTCTGCCTTAAATTCTATTTAGTCTGTTATTAGCTTTGCTACACCAGATTTTAGAGGTTAGTACTTGCTATTTATTTTTTTTTTAACATTTTGCTTCATACCAGGGATGAGTGACACCTTTCTAGCTATGACCTTAGAGAGGCAAATGAATATATTCAATTCTAAGTTCATGGAAAGCTTATAATTAGACTTTTAAAATTTAACCAATCTGAAAATCTCTGACCTTTAATTAGCAGTTGGATTCAATTACATTTATCACGGTTGCACATATATTTGCACATGGTTTTTTTTTAAAATAAATAAATTTATTAAACATTGTCATCGTTGCTGGGCGTGGGCTTTCTCTAGTTGTGGCGAGCAGGGGCTACTCTTTGTTGTGGTGCGTGGGCTTCTCATTGCGGTGGCTTCTCTTGTTGCGGAGCACGGGCTTTAGGCACGCGGGCTTCAGTAGTTGTGGCATGTGGCTTCAGTAGTTGTGGCTTGTAGGCTCTAGAGCGCAGGCTCAGTAGTTGTGGTGCACGGGCTTAGTTGCTCCGTGGCATGTGGGATCTTCCTGGACCTAGGGCTCAAACCCGTGTCCTCGGCATTGGTGGGCAGATTCTTAACCATTGTGCCACCAGGGAAGCCCTTGCACTTAGTTTTGCTACCTCATTTTGTATTTTCTGTTTACCATGATTTAAAATATATTTTTCTCCTTCAATGTTTCCCATTTGATTAACCAAATTTACTTTATTCTCTTTATTTTTGATTATGAATTTAGAACTTACACATACTATGGACATACATACTTTAAGAAAACTAGGCAGAAATTTAAACATTGTATTTAAATGTATATATTTTTAATAATGTACATGGTTAATCAATATATATGGCTTTCCTCAGCAGGAAAGGGTCCTCAGCTCTTTTTCTTTCTTTAAAATAGGTTCTCCAATGTCATTTATTTCTCAAATTGTCTTCAGATTTTTATTTTCTAGTCAATATATTTTAGATTTACTACCATATTTTACTGATTTCTTAGCTTATTGTTAATTTTTGCATCTGAATCATTCTACCTGTATCCATCTTTTTCTTGCTGAATATGGTAGATATTTCTGGTGTTTACCAGTATCAGACTTTCTTTTATTTCCTGAGCATATAAAAAACTTCACTTTCCATCCATGTGCCTATTTCTGGCCAGTTAGATGTGAGTAGAATAATGTGTGTCACTTTGGGGCTGAGGAAGTGAAAAGCCCTTATGTGAATGTCCATTCTCCTTCTTCCTCTGCTGCAATGGAGGATGGAGGCAGGGGCCTAGTTTTCAGATGGCAGCACAAGACTGAAGCAGCCTGGATCACTGAGTTATCAGCTCTATAGAGTTACCTGGACTACAGAAAATTTTGCCTGAAGAAGATATAAACTTTTGCTGTGTTAAGCCACTGAGATGTGGGGATTGCTTGTTATTGCAGCATATGCCTATCCTATCCTGACTAATGCACTGAAGTGTATCCTTTAATTATGCTTTTAGTAAGATAGTAACTTAGTCCTTGTGTGTCTGAAGATTTCATTAATTCATCCTCACTCTTAATTGATAATTTGGCTGGGTTTAGAAGTTCAGTTTACAATTATTTTTCCTGCTGCATTTTATCTTTTGATAGGTATTACTGTTGATGCAATAATGTTATGAGTCTGATTTATCTTTTCTCCATGATGGTTTTAACATTTTATCTTTATCCTTGATGTTCTATAATTGCATTGTGATGTTTTTAGGTTTGAATTTCACCAAATTTTCTATGCTGCTATAGCAAACTTCTGAGCTGATAGAAAAATGTCTGATCTTTGTCATAGGAGACTAGGACATCATTGGACAAGGCATTAACTGAAGCAGAAAAGAGAAGAAAAAGCCAAAATGTAAAAGAAAGTTGTACACTGAAGAGGTTATGAATGGAAAAACATCCTATATTCATGGATTGGAAGACCTAATGTTGTTAAGATGGCAGTGAGACCCAGACTGGTCTATGGATTCAACTCAATCTCTACAAAAATTCCAGCTGGTTTCTTTGTAGATATTGATAAGTTGATCCTAAAATTCATATGGAAATTCAGCAGATCCAGCATATCCAAAATAATCTTGAAAAAGAAGAACAAAGCTGGAGGACTCACACTTCCTGATTTCAAAACATATGACCAAGCTACAGTAATCAAGATAGTGTGGTACTGGCTAAGGATAGACTTATAGATCAAGAAAATAGAATTGAGGATCAAGAAATAAAACCCCAAATTTGTAGTCAATAGATTTCAACAGGGTACCAAAACAATTCAATGGGGAAAGAATAGTTTTTCCAGTAAGTGATGCCAGGACCACTGCATATCCATATGCAAAATAATGAAGTTGGACCCCTACCTCACACTATATATAAAAATTAACTCAAAATAGATACAGTTCTAAATGTAAGAGCTAAAATTATAAACTCTTAGAGGAAAACAAAGATGTAAATCTTCTTGATCTTGGATTAGGCAATAGTTTCTCAGGTATGACACCAAAAGCACAAGCACCAAAAAAAAAAATATATATATATATAAATTGGACATCATCAAAATTAAAAACTTTTGTGCTTCTGAGAACACCATCAAGAAAGTGAAAAGACAACCCATAAAATGTGAAAATTTTTTGAAAATCACACATCTGATAAAGGACTTGTATCTAGAATATATATAAAAAAACTCCTACAACTCAATAATTAAACAGATAAATAACTTAAAGATGGGCAAAGGATCCAAATAGATATTTCTTCATGCAAATGAACAATAAGCACATGAAAAAATGCTCAACATCTTAGCCATCAGGAAGATACAAATCAAAACAACAATGAGATACCCATTATACACACTAGGATGGCTATAATTTAAAAGACAGTTAATAATAACAGAGAGGATGTGGAAAGATTGAAACCCTCATACACTGCTGGTGGGAACAGAAAATGGTTCAGCTGCTGTGGAGAATACTCTGGCAGTTCCTCAAAAGTTTAAATATAGAGTTACCATATGACCCAGCAATTCCACTCTTAGATACATACCTAAAAGAAATGAAAACATATGTTTCACCCAATAACTTGTGCATGAATGCTCATAGCAGTATTATTCATAATAGCTAGAAGTAGAAACTACTCAAGTGTCCATCAATGATAAGTGGATAAACAAAATGTGCTATAGGTACAATGGAATATTATTTTCAACAAAAAGGAATGAAGTGCTGATACATGCTACAACATGAATGAACCTATAAAACATTATGCTATGTGAAAGAAGTCACAAAAAACCACACATCATAGGATTCTATTTATATGAAATACCCAGGATAGGCAAATTCATAGAGACAGAAAGTAGTTTGGTGGTTGCCTAGAACTGAGGGGGCTGGAAAGAAATGGGAACTGACTGCTAAAGGTTACAGGATTTCTTTTGGGGGTGATTAAAATGTTTTAAAATTGATTGTGATAATGGCTGCAAAACTCTGAATATACTAAAAACCATTGAAGTATACACTTCAAGCGGATGAGTTGGATGGTATATGAATTATATCCTGATCAAGCTGCTATTATAGAAAAGACTATGAAGGGTCACACCTTGGGAAGCCCAAGTATGATACCAAGTCCCAGAGGAAAGCACAAGGCTGAGAATGGGGAGTGAAGCCAGGAAGACTGGAGCCACGTAGACATAGAAACGGAGCCAGAGATGATAAGAAACTTGGGCTGGAGCAAATTAAGGAGATTCTGGAGCAGATGAAGGTGAAAGTTCACTTTTATCGGGGACTGGTCATTTGGTATGTGGGTGGGTCAGCTCAACTGAAATAAATACTGTATTTCTCAGTGTATCAGCAGCCTAATTCTGGGGCTTGTAGCCCCTCTCTTCCTCGTCAATAATCCATAATGCAGATTCTCCCTACTCTTGATTTCCTAGAGATGCAGAAGCTGACCTGTTTCTCCATAGGCTACTAAATAACAATAATAATAGCCCACACTGAACAGTTACTGTGTGCCAGGCATAGTTTTCCAAGGTGCTTTACATTACTGACCCATTTAATCCCTCATAACAAGCCCACGGCGTAAGTAACATCATTATCCTTATTTTACAGATGAGAAAACTGAGGCATGGAACAGCTAGGTATCTTGCCCCAGGTCAGATGCCTCGTGAGTGGAAAGAATTGGTTTTGGTCTTAGTTGGGATAACTTGGTGAAGCACATTCATTTTCATCAAGGCATCACAGTGGATTGAAGACAACTGTGGTTTCTCGGTTGCCTAGTTCAGCCCGTAGGGTTTTGGACGCACCTGCACTCCAGTAAGGCAAGGTTGGTGTGTGAGTCCCAACTCCCACCAAGGCCCCACAACCTCCTGCCATTTCCAGGGAATGTCAGTTAGAAAAAAGGGAGACAGAAATAAATGTGGCCACTACAGCCAAATCACAGCCCTGGACCTAGGAGCAGAGCAGAGAACCCATCCAGAGCACTTGTTCACTCACTCATTCAAACATTTACCAAGTGACTTCTTGCTTCATGGGCAGGGACTGGGAATATATAGAGAGAAGGAAAACAGGGGAGATGTTTTGGAGGAACTCCAAGGCATGGCTCGGTGTGATTACCTTCACATATTGGGGGCGGCCCTTCAAACTGCAGGTAAGTTCCAAGTTTGCAGGTCAGGATTTCATTCCCAACTAAGGTAAAGCCAGGGAGGCACCTGTAGCGTACGATGTCACCTGTCAAGGAGAGACCAGTATGGGGATTCCCTGGAGAAGTCTGGGCAGGGCTGACTGGCACCCCTTAGTAGCTTGAACCCACTTCCAGGCAAGACGATCAGTGGCGGGTTGTGCTCTGTTCAGACTAAATTACTAGCTCAACTCCAGTCAGATGACCCAGATGACTGTGGCTCCCCTCTCACAGCTCAGCCTTGCTGGGCCTAGCAGTGTTGCACATTCTAGGAACTTTTTATAGTGCCTTGCATGGACTTATTTCTCAAAACATCCTGACTCGAATCATGGAAGAAAACTGCTTTCCTAGCTCCTCTGGCTACGTATGGCTAAAAACAAAAGTGATTGTATTTTGGGTGAAACTCAGTTGACAGAACATCAACCCTCTTGCACTGGGCCTGTTGTTTCTCTCCAAGGACAGGAGGCAGAGATAAGCCCCATGGGCCAGGCCCCACCCCTCCCCGGCCCCTCCTCGCCAGCCCCATCCTTGTTGGTTTGGGAGGTCTAACCTATGTTGAATTCTTCATTCTCTGTGACGACTTCAGCATTGGGGAGGATGGTGGGAGGAGGGCATTTGGTGAGCGGATAAGCTGAAAAGACAAAAGCAGACAAGTCGGTATAAAAGCGTCATTCTTGGGGCACGTGGTCATTCATTTGTTCAGTGCTTCACGTTCTCACTCCTCATCTATCCACACAGCAGATATTAACGAGTACTTATCTGTACACAGGGCAAGATTA
The DNA here is from genome assembly GCF_005190385.1 of Monodon monoceros. Taxonomy (NCBI): domain Eukaryota; kingdom Metazoa; phylum Chordata; class Mammalia; order Artiodactyla; family Monodontidae; genus Monodon; species Monodon monoceros. Next base: position 154,558,378 of record NW_021703774.1, on the reverse strand, counting down.
GCAAAGCACTATTTTGCTTATCTGCTGCCATCTGTTTTTATTTGCTTTTGATGCAAAAAACCAGGAACCATATATCAAGAGTAACAATAAAGGAGAGGATCTAAGAAGGCAGTGACGGTGCCTAGCGCTGAAGGGAGGGGAGAGAAGCATTTACTGAACACCTGCTATACGCCAAGCATTTTCACACGCTGTCACCTTGAATTCTCACAATAGCTGATCCCCCTGAGAGATGTTCCCACTCTACTTATGAGGAAGCTAAGATTCAGAAAGCTTCAGTTACTTCTCTAAGGTCACACAGGAAGTAAGTGGCACAGACAGGATTTGAATCCAGGTCTGGCTGCTCTCAAATCCCATATTCTTTCCACTACTCAGCATCTAAATGCTGTGTGTGGCTTACGTGGGGGACCAGCAAAGACAGCTTGTTTCTCTTCTGACCTTTGGCTAAACACTCTGGCTTCAGTGGATTTTCTAAATCAGAAGCCGTCCCTCTGGGCAGAGACTGGCCTGTGTGGGGAGGGTGTTACCGAGGCAAAGTTCAGGGTGGGCTCATAACTTGGCTTTCTTTCATTATCTGGTACGTGGCTGAGTGCTGGATGTGTCAGCTGCTGTTGCCACTGATGTTGCTGTTATTATTTCCAAAGTCACTTCTACCCTTGCTATGTTTTTTGAAATAGCATTTTTTAAAATTTACAAATGTAACACATTATCATTACTCTTCTATGAGAAGAGTAAGAGGAAAATTAAACTCATCCATTGCCTTCTCAGAGATAACCACTGTTAACCCTTTACTGTAAATTCTTAGGGTATATATTTTCTGCACATAGATTTTTCTTTTACAAAATTTGCACCATGTGACATACTTTGTGTTGGTCCTTGTGCACTTACTATTATATTGCAAGAATTTTCCCATGTCATCACATTCCTTCAAAAGTATGATTGAAATGACTTCATAGGATTTAATCATATAATCTACTAAAATTTATTTAACAGATACTCTATTGTTAACAATTTAGATTTCCAAAGTTTTGCAATTTAAAATGAAACTGTGATGAACATCCTTCTATATATGCATCTTTTATGAAGTTTTTTCTTTTTATAAAACTAGGAATGATTAGAGTGTATGACTTTTTTTTTTTTTTTTTTTTTTTTTGCGGTACGCGGGCCTCTCACTGTTGTGGCCTCTCCCATTGCGGAGCACAGGCTCCGGACACACAGGCTCAGCGGCCATGGCTCACGGGTCCAGCCGCTCCACGGTACGTGGGATCCTCCCGGACCGGGGCACGAACCCGTGTCCCCTGCATCGGCAGGTGGACTCTCAACCACTGCGCCACCACGGAAGCCCGAGTGTATGACTTTTTTAAACTACAGGCATCTCTCACTGAACATCAATAATCCATTCCTGGAAATCAGACATTCTGTGTCAAGATGCTACTAGGAGCCTACTTCCCATTACTTTAAATGGGAAAAAATTATAATGCATAACCCAAGACCCAAAAAGTACTGAAAACTACAAAATACCTATGCAACAAACCACTATGCTAGAAGGTAAACACTTAAAGCATCACTTCATGATCACCCAATGATTAGTACATTTGTAACAAAACAGCAGTTCTATGCATTGCATATTGCACCATGAACATTGAAGACTTTTCAGCTTGAGACAGAAACCTTAGGCAGAAACAAAGGCTAAATACGAAAGGCACGGCGAGAACGTGTTTGGGACAGTGCTGGGTGGTGGATGTTTCACAGTGAACATCATCACTCTGGGAGAACCTCAGAGCCAGTGGCACCTGAAACACCTGTTCCACATGTTCATGTGGCATTCTGACATTTTACCAATCGTATCTGGAACGTAACTTAAGACTCCTCCTGCATGTAGTTTTATTTAAAATGTCGTATTATGTTTTGAGGATTTAACTTTAATTTTTTCTACAGATGTGTCCACTGAAACACGTCATATTGAGTGACACATAGCTTTATGAAGCCCTCTTGGGGTAACCAGACAGGTTTAATCTTGATTTAACATAAACCAGGGAGGACCAGGCCTGTGTTTGATACATACTTCCATTTTTCTTTCCAGGAAAATTGCTCCAACAGATACTGTCCACAGAACGACAGTTTCTCCAACCCTGGGTGCTTTCATTCTTCTTTCATCTGGTCCTTTTAATGATTATCTATTGGGGGTTTGCCCTGGGTCAGGCACTGTGCTAGGTGTGGATGATGCAAGAGTAAAGAGACACAGTCCTTGCCTCACAGAGCTTAGAGCCATCAGGGGAAATAGTCATCAATTTTAATCTTTGTCAACTTGATAGACAGCAAACAGAGTACCACTTCTTTTCTTTTATTGGCATTTGACAACCAGTTAGGCTAAATATTTTTTTCATATGTTACTAGACTCTTTGCATTTTTCTTTTCTTTTTTTTTTAACATCTTTATTGGAGTATAACTGCTTTACGATGGTGTGTTAGTTTCTGCTTTATAACAAAGTGAATCAGTTATACATATACATATGTTCCCATATCTCTTCCCTCTTGTGTCTCCCTCCCTCCCACATTTTTCTTTTTAACTCTATTCATGTCCTTTGCCTCTATTTTTCCTATAAATTTGAAAAACTCTATGTACAATATATTTAAGATTGATCTTTGCCTATTATTTCCCAATTTATCATTTGCTCCCATCTATTTATGACACTCTTTTGACTTGTACAAGCATTAAATGTTTATTTAGCCAATTCTCAATGTTTTCCTTTATAGAGCTTAAAAAAATTTGATTCCTTGCATTCTCAGCCTCATGCTTACCTTTAAAACATACCTTCTAAAACCTTCTAGGACACACTTAACTTTCCCAGAAAAAAAATCAATAAAAGAAATCTCCACCTAAACACCGTGAGGATACTTTATAGTTTGTGGTTATTAGTGTGATCGGGTGATTTCCCATTACATTTTTAAAATTAACTTTTAAAAAATTACAAATTTCTGCTCAATGCAGAAAGCTGGTGGAGTACTGAAAAGCAATAAAACAAAAATTCCCCAAGTCCCACCACCTGGGCACAGCCATTGCTAGCATTTTGGTGTATGACTTTTGATATTTTACAGATAACTCCCCTCCCCTCCCCACCCCCAAACACACACTGCATCTACCATGTTATTGCTGCAGAACTCTAGGGCAGGGGGCCATTCAGGACTCCTGTTTCCTTTTGTCTCCATCTCCCTTATTCCCCTGGGGGGTGAGGCACTGATACAGCTTTGACTCCATTATGTGTTAACATGCTAACTAGTGGGCAGGGCTCATTTGCCTATGTCATCCAAGTTTTACCACTTGTCTCAATAAAGTTTTTAATAGCAAACGCATCCAGTTCAGAACCATACGTTGCATTTCGTTGTCATGTTTCTTAGTCTCCTTTAGTCTGCAACAGTTCTTTCCTTGGCCTTCCTGACTTTTACACTTTTGAAAATTATATGCCAGTTAATTTCTAGTATGTAACACTGTATTACATACATTACCCTCAATTTAGGTTTGTCTGATTCCTCATGATTAGATTCAGGTTGTACATCTTTGATGGGACGATTACAGAAGTGATGCTGGGTCCTTCTCACTGCATCCTATCAGGTGGGGTATGATTTCCCCTTTTATTAATCTCTCAGCCAGATAGCTCTTATTTGGAGTCCATGTTACCTAGACTCTTAACGCTGGAAGTAGATGCTTTCCAAAATTTCCTTCTATTTCCTAAACTATAAGTTTCCAAGGGCATTTTTCTCTGCAATTCTAATCCGATTTTGTCATTAAAAAAAATACTGTAGAATATTGCCATAAGTCTCCTTAAGGTATTTTTCTTCTTTTTGGTTCTCATATGAAAGGAAATTTATTTAGGGCTAATGTTTGGCTATAAAAAGGCAAACATTCTTTCCCCCATCCCATTCCCAATCCCTGCTCTTTGCAAGTCGGCCTCCTGCTTTTTCTTCAGTTCTAGTCTCAAATACCAACTCTTAAGACACATTTTCCCCAATTATTCTACATGAAGTAGATCCTCTGCCTTTTCATTTGCTATCTTACTTGTTTCTTTCATAGCACATATTACAAGTTGCAAAGATTTTATTTGTTTACTTACTTGTTTGTTATCTCTTCTTGGGGGAAGAAAGCTGTATGGGGAGCAGGCATTTCACAGAGCAGGAAGCAATAAACATACTTATTCTCTAATGATAATGAATAGATAATGAAGATATGAAAGGATGCTCATCCTCATCTTCAACATAAAAGTGAAATGCTATCCACCAGGTTGGCAAAAATTTAAAAGTCCAATAAAGCCCAGCGTTTGCAAGGATGTAGTGCAACAGAAGCTCTACCTCTGTTGCTAGGAAGAGTGTAAATTGTTATAACTACTTCGTGCGATCAGTTTGGCATTACCTAGTAAAACTGAATATGTGAATACTTACAACCTCACAGTTCCACACAGGCATGTACCCTAGAGAAACTCTTGTCCACAAGAAGGAATGTACAACAATGCTCAGATTGTTTGAAATAAAATAACTTGAATGCCTATTAAGAGTAGACTAGATAAATCACTATTTTCACTCAATGGAATACTAGACGGCATTGAAAAATGAACTAAATCTAGTCACATGCATCTGCATGGATTTCAAAAGCTTAATTTTGAGTGAAAAAAGCAGGTCACAGAAGAACACTTACTGAACAATTCTATTCACGTAACAGAAATAACATGTGAAATGAAACAGTATATATTTTTGGAGACATACACCTATGGAGTAAAATTATAATGTAAAGCAATGAATGGTCAACAGAAAATTCAGGACCGTGGTTAACTCTGGGGGTCGGGCAGGGGGAACGTGTTGGGGGCGGTGCACAGGGGCTTCCAAGGCACTGGTGTTCTTTTTCTTAGGCTCAGCGATGGGTGTTCATCTTATTCTTCTTTAAACGGCACATGTATGTTACACACAATTTTTACACATTGCTATATTCCACAATTTATCAAAAGCCCGATGAGTGGGTGGAATGTGCCTTCTTGTTCACTCGGCCCCTTGCAAAGAGCCTGTCCCACCCGAGCCCGTTGGCCTGGGCCTAGCAGTAGATCCTCTCGCCCAGGCCCATGTCTGCTCTCTGGTCAATGAGGCCTTGGACCATGTTCTGAGCAAGCACCTGAGGGTCTCATGTCTCATCTGAGGGCATCAGGGGCACAGTGGCCAGGACACACACAGAAGCAAGCGCTCTCCTGGGCAGACTTACTCAGGAGAACTCGGGAACAAGGATGCCCCAGGGCAGGGCTGGGCCTCCTTCACCTGGTCCTGGTGCAGGTGAATGCTGAAGAGCAGGGACCAGAGATCTGGCCTAGGACTGAGGTGATTTCTTAAGGATCCTGTTAATCTCTAAATATAATAATAATGATGATCATGATAATTATTAACACTGCCATTTATTGAGTACCTTTTATACTCTGTGCCTAGAGCTAGGCATTCCCATGCATGATTTCATTTAACTCTGTGAGGTTAGGTACTGATATGATTCCCATTTTGTGGATAATGAAATCGAGGCTCAGAAAGGTAAATGACAGACCCACAGTCACATAGCTAATATGTGGTAGAGATCTGAACCCAAGTCTGTGTGATGCTGGAGTCCACACTCTATCACTCTATGGGCAAGTCACATGGAGTCAGAATGACATAGCCTTCAAGACCTGGGTCCCATTAACGGGGTGTGCCCAACATGAGGGGTGTGGGTACCAAGGCAGATTGAGATGGTGGGCTTCTCATCTCCATATCGTGCTCACCTGGGCCCAAGCTCCTTGGGGACAGCGGCTGGAGCTGCGGATGCTCTCAACAATGTTGTTTCTGTCTTTCTGTCTCGATATCACTAACTCTCCCAAGGACTTAAGGCTGAATGCATTCATATTTCTATAAATGCACGTGTGAGGCAGAAACACCCTGCGGTCCCACTGGAGCAGTCAGTGCAGAGCTACAAGGACTGGGTTCTCCTCCCAATTATAGGCATGCAATTTTGGGCAGGCTCTCCTGCCTTCCTTGGCTCTCATTTCCTCATTTGTAAATTGGGGGTAATAATAGCTGCTTCACTACCTCACAGAATTCTTAGAGGCCACAAACTCCAAGCCCCTCATTCCGCAGGTGAAGAAACTGAGCTCTCAAGCTGGGGACAGACCTACACAAGGTCAGACATTGACTTGAGGTGGAGCCAGGAATAAAGTCAAGCCTTCCTGATTTCCAGTCCAAATAGATGCAATGTTCTGCAAATTGTAAACAAGGGGGGTTATTTCATGGCTGGGAGAACTTTTTGTAAGTTTTTCTATGCTGTGTCCACTATTACAAAAATGAGGAAATACCTGGGTCCATAACCTTGGGCTTTTAGAAGAAAGTAGGCTGTCGATAAGGACAGATGCACCCTGAATTGTTCATGCTCCTTTACTTGAATTCTCCCTGATTTTGTCTGGGCACAGTAGTTCCTGTGGAGTCGACAGAGGCCCTGGATTCCTTTGGAGTGGACAACCCTCTAGAATGTGCTGAGGGACAGGGTGGGGCACAGGTAAAGGGATAACCCAGCCAGGGAGCTGGTGTGAACGATGGATAAGAAAGAAGCCTCACTCTGCTGCCTCTGAACTTGAACTTGGTGCCAAGGATCAGCGTCACGGGCCTCTCCTCCCTACTAGTGTGGAGGGGAAGGAAGAGAGCTCCGGTGCTAGGAGCTCTCACATACCCTACACAATGAATTCTCATAACCCTGAGGAGACCAAGGCAGAGAAGCTATGTTGCTCTTCCAAGTCCCACAGCTGGCAAATGCGGGAGCCAGGAGTCAAGCCCAGCACTTGAGAGTCTGCACTCCCCGCCCCCACCCTCCCCCACAGGCTTCCATACTGACCGGAGAAAGCTATGGCGAAGATCCCACCCGCAGCTGCATCACGGTGGAACTTGAGCAGGACCTGGTTGGATGAGCTGTGCATTGTCTTCTTGGCCAAGCTGTGGCTGAAGGTTCCGAGCTGTGGGGCTGTCTGCTGTGGCCCATCCCTGCAACAGGAAAGAAGGTCCTGCATGTCACAGGTCACCATGCCTACCTGTTCCACCTGGTGTGTCAGAGGCCTTCAGTGAGCAAAGAGACATCTCTGTGTTGCCTTCCCTGGAACCTTATCCAGTCCCTCCCATTTGTTCTTAGCTATTGTCTGGAAACTAAATGAGAAATCAATCCAGGGCAGTCAGGTGACAGTTATCCAGCCCTGGAAATTTTGAGAAGAAATCCCATTATTTTCTGCTGACTCCCAGAACCTCCAAACAAAGAAATTTTTAAATTATATCTTTGTCCAAAGATTCAGTGGTTTGGAAAAAAAGCTGTCTAGGATACTGCACTTATCAACTAATAACTCATAATCCCATTTTAAAATTAACTCAAGATATGCTAACTATATAACTCAGAGCTGAGCTGTCCAGTTTGGTAACCGCTAGGCTACATGGGACTATTTACTTTTAAGTTATTTAAATTTTAATAAAGTTTAAAAATCAGCTCCTCAGTCACTCTAGTCACATTCAAGTGCTCAATGGCTACATGTAGAGTGGCTGCCATATTGGACCTCACAGATATGGAATATTTCTCTCACTGTGGACAGTTCTGTGGTCAGCACTGGCTCAGCATGACGTGACCAGTGGGATTTCACAAAATTCCACTCCAAAGCTCTTTCACTAGTTCAGGTAGCTTATCTTAGGTAAATGTAGAATTTTGGTTTGGGCTCTGGAAATATTGAGAAAAGTCAGCTCATCTACGCCCTTTCCCATTCCCACACCCATTAGTACTTTGACGCCCAGCAGGACTCCAGGTTGGGAACCACTGTCTTGCCATTCCTTTCCCTCCAAGGAATCAGAAAGGCTAACTGAAGCTGAGTCATCATTCCACTATGTTTATTTGAGACCCAAGAGGCTGACAGCCATTTAAAACCATTCTGCTCGTGGTATTCTGGACAAATAGATGGGTGACCCAGTTTACAGCCCAGTTAGTGCCCTTTTCTCATTGGCTGCTGACATGGCAGCTGGTCCTACCAGACGGTGATGAAGTCTCCAGAGGGCTCCGTCTGTAGCAGGCTGATGTTGAGGCGGATGCCATGACCAATGGGTACGGTGATCAGCCAGACACAGTCCTGGGAGCTGGAGTAGGGACTGGGAAAGCCCGGGGAGTACACAGTGCCATTGAAAGAGGTGACGTTCCCGCCACAGGGCACTGCCAGGGAGAGGATACAAACACAGATGAGTGCTGGAGATCACCTCCCCCCTGAGAATTCAGATGACTTCCTGATGCAGTCCCAGCCCCCAGCACGAACCATCCTGCTCCATGAGGCTGGGCGGGATAGGGAGAGGAGATGGGGCTGAGGGAGGGCCAGGCCTGGCGTTCCCTGCTGTTCCCAACACACCACAGCTCTAGTGGCCCTCCATCTTCAGTGCAGGTCCTCTGTGGGCCTGCCTCAGCCCCTGGCCCCCCTCTTTCTCTTTCTTGTGGAAGAGACCTGTCCAGAAGGAAGGACACACCAAAGCTACCCCCTCTCCTTTCCTAGGAATACTAGAGTCAGGGCTTCAGTACTGTTCTTGGGAAGAGGTAAGAAATTATGATAGTATCTCTTTCTTTCTCTTTTTATTCTGAGATTCTTGGAGTCGGACTTTTGGTCTTGACTTAAGAGTTGTGGATTCTTGTGGTGAGGCTATGGTTGGGTTCAAATTATGGCTAAACCATTAATTGACTAGATAATTGACTAGATAAGTGTAGCCTCTCTTTCTTCACCTAGAAAATGGGACTAAGACTTCGCTCCTCATAGGATCGTGGTGGCAATCAGATGAACTGCTCCGTGTAAAATGCTCAGCCAGTGCTAGCTCACGGAGGAGGCATCTGCTACATAGACATGATCCTCTCTCCCTATCTTTCTGTCTCCCCAGAGCAAACTTACACTTAGACTCACTCTGATCTAGGCTTTAGGCAGGGGTATAAAGAGTCCTGGAAGTCTCCATGGTATTTGGATTTAATCACCATGGAGGAGAATAAAAAGAGGTTCTGGGCAAAAAAAAAACCCTGGTCCAGAATAATAAGTGTATTGGTTGGCATGGGTCATCACACAGAGATATGGATGGGGCCGGACCAGGCTGAGAAGAAAGAGTCCCAATGCCTCCAAGCGGCGGCCAGGGTTCCTGCGAATGTGAACGCATCCTGAAGCTGGTGCACATGGGCATGCCATCCCTCCTCCATGTACTGAACCTCCATCTGGTGCCAGGCATGGCCAGGGGAGGCAAAGGACAGCAAGGATACCACGGCACGTGATTCTGATCTGTGAGTGTGTCCCAGCGGACTGTGAGTGCCCTGGGACACAGCTAAGCGTACCGGCATCTCCAGCCCAGGGTGGAGCACGCCATCAACATGGAATGCCACAGAACATTTAGGGGGGGGGCCCTCATCTGGTCCTGTGAGGGGGTGAGGGAGTCCTGGCAGAATTCACATTTAGACTCAGACCTGAGGGATGACAAGGGCCAAACAGGTAAGGCAGGGGAGAAGAGCAATGTTCTATAAGAAGGGACCAGGATGTGCTCAGAACCAGGGGCCAGAGAGGACGGCACATGGTGAAATGGAAAGTATTTCAGCTGAGCTGGAGCGTAAAGTCTGAGAGAGTGGAGAACAGGGGGAGGTAAGTGGGGACCAGGCCCTGAGGCACACCGTGTGCTACCCCAAGGGGGTTGGATGTTACCCCAAGGGAGATGGGGACGCCTTACTAGCTTCTGAGCAGGGCAGTGTCTGGAGTACATGAATGGCTTCAAAGGCTCACCCTCACTACACTGTGAAAGGTGGATTGAGGAACACAGACTGAAGGCTGGGCGCCCAGTGACGAGCCTCATCTAAGTGGCCTGGATTAAGGTGGAGGCAGCACACAGAGAGAAGTGGATGCATTTGAAGGGCAATTAGGATGTAGAATTAGCAAGACTTGGTGACTAGGTCAGATAAGGGAGAGGGAGCCTGCCCAAATTGAAGGCTGAATAACCAGGGGACTAGAGGCACCCTTCACTAGATGAGGATCTCAATGTAAAGGCAGAAAGACAATGACTTCCATTTTGAACACGCTGGGATTTAGATGCCTCTGGATAGGAGAAGATATTCAGTAAGGAATTGGATGTACAGGTGAAGAATTCAGGAAAGAGACAAAGGTTGCAGATACAGATGGCATTTGGAGATGTGAGGGAAAGAAGACAGTCTGGGAAAAAAATTCAAAGGACAGCAACACTTAAGGGACAAAGAAATAGATGACCAAAAAGTTGGCACAGGCAGAAAGGTAATTGGAAAAGCAAGAGAAGATGGCGTCTAAGAAGCTAAGGGAAGAGGGCTTCCTTGGTGGTGCAGTGATTAAGAATCCGCCTGCCAATGCAGGGGACACGGGTTTGAGCCCTGGTCCGGGAAGATCCCACATGCCGCAGAGCAACTAAGCCCGTGCGCTCCAACTGCTGAGCCTGTGCTCTAGAGCCTGCATGTCACAGCTACTGAAGCCCACGCACCTAGAGCCCATGCTCCACAACAAGAGAAGCTACCCTAATGAGAAGCCCATGCACTGCAACAAAGAGTAGCCCCCGCTCACCGCAACTAGAGAAAGCCCGTGCACAGCAATAAAGACCCAATGCAGCCAAAAACAAACAAACAAATAAATAAAAGAAGCTAAGGGAAGAACTTTCTTAGGAGGGAGAAGGGATTGTGGCTCAAGATGTCTGATGGAGGAAGCACTGCTTGTTCCTCTCTCCTGTGATGCCATATAAAGGAGTAAAAAGGGAACAAAAGTCCACAATGAAGCTTGTCATATAGCAGGTGACCAGCCAACAATTCCAGAATGATGGACTAGTTATACACGAGGATGGATCTGAAAATCTGAAAAACGAACTGGAAGTTGAATAGTTTTAGAGATTATGATCTTATATTCCAACACCAGAACAGCTCAGTTGTGCAAACAAGGTCTCTTTATCTATGGAGAGTTAATACTTCCAGCTCATCGTTTCTGGGCCAGTTACTGCACTGGGCGCTTTACATGAGCCATCTTGCAACCCTCGCAGCTCTTACGAAGCAGAGGTGAGAAGCTCCATTGTACTAAGGAAGAAACTGGAGGTCAGAGAGGTGAAGTGGTTCAGAATGAAGCCCAGGGCGGTCTGATTCTGGAACTGGGGTGTTTTCTCCTGGACTATACTGTCCTCCTGCCATATTTTCCCCTTTCAAGACAAATCCCAGCTTCTCCTCCAGGAAAAGGAAGGAAAATGGAACTGAGGTGTGCAGACAGGGGTAGGGACAGCATGACCTCCTGGTCCTTCTCCATCCTGGTTCTGGTTAATGAAGACCCAGGAAAGTGCCACCTCTAGCTCCCTGATATCATCAACTCAGATCTCTCTAGGCTCGTGTAGGAGAGGGAGAATAAGCTGGGAGGTGTTTCTAGAAAACAAGAATTTTCTAGAAAGATGCTTTATTCTCTCCTCCCTTTAGGAAAGTGCCATGATTACCTCTCTCTACCCCTCAGCATATCAGTGTCTTCCCTTCTGACTGGGGACATCTAACCCACAAGGTTGGCTATTCCCAAGGGCTGAGTATGTATTCCTTTGGCTGCGACCCACATCTCTTCCAGGTCCTCCCTAGTGCTGGCCCAGAACTCTGTCCCAGGACCCTCTTCCTGGATAGGCTTGGTCTCATCTCTATGGAAACAGGATGGACAAAGTTTGCCGGGACCTCCCAGCATGGGTGATCCCATGGGGCGGGCACGTGGAGGCTGGGACTACTCTGGATCAGTGTCCCTAAAAAGAATCACCAGGGATGAGGGAGGGACATACCTTCACACCTGGGCAGGGGGTGGTCCCAGTTCCGGTTGGTGCCGTGTTGACATGTGAGGACAGGGTGGCCCATCAGTTGATACCCTGGGAGGCACTCGAAGGTCACCGACTGCCCAACATTGTAGCCAGCTCCCCGCACAATGCCATTCGCAAAGGGCTCGGGGTCTGGGCACTCTTGAAGTTCATAGGCTGGAAAAGATCACGAGAGAAGATTACTTTCTCCTCTCTGGGCATTTTCTCCCTGACCAGAATATAGGCATACCAGGGAGTTAGCATAGTGGTGGAGGACCAAGACATGGACTCAGATGGGCCTTCCTCATTTTCTAGCTATTGGCTTTGGGCAAATTATTTAAGTTCTCTATGCCTTTGTTTTCTTATTTAGAAAATGGTTATTGTGAGAATCCAGTAGGATCAAATATACACAGCTCTTTGCACAGTCCTGGCACATGGTGAGAACGTAATCAATGCTATCTGTTATTATTGTTTCCATGGGAATAGGGGACCCAAGGAAGACAAGGCTAGATTGAACCATTCTTCTTCTTTTTTTTTTTTAAACATCTTTACTGGAGTATAATTGCTTTACAATGTTGTGTTAGTTTCTGCTGTATAACAAGGTGAATCAGCTATTCGTACATGTATATCCCCTCCCTCTTGCATCTCCCTCCCACCCTCCCTATCCCACCCCTCTAGGTGGTCACAAGCACTGAGTTGATCTCCCCGTGCGATGCAGCTGCTTCCTACTAGCTATCTATTTCACATTTGTGAACCATTATTCTTTGAGCACCTCACTGGGGCTCAGCATTGACCTCCGCTCTTTCCTGTTGCTGATCTCATTCAACCACCAAGGTCACAAACACAGGAAGTGGTCAGGTGAGGACATGAGTGGGGCCCTTCTAACTCTGAGAAATAAGAGCCCATCAGGAGGGAAGAAATGGGGTGGGAGGAAGCCAAACCTGCGGCAAAGGACAGAATAGCCGGGGTAAAAGTCCCTCTAAAGAACAAGGAAGTTGCTTCCGAGTCTGAGTGTGCCTGCCTCACACTCCTTAATGGGAGTGGCTGAGTCCTGGCCCACCACGAGAAGTCGTTGAGGGATTTGCTAAGCATGTCACAGAGCAGAGCCTTCACTTAACTGGACAGTAACTGGGCTCACCAGACAGAAAGTCAGCCATGGGAGTAGAGGGAGCATTCCAAAAGTGGAAATTCTCAGGGGGGGTAGCTGAGACCCAGTGAATGCTCCATGCAAGCCGGAGCACTCATCACGTGCAATAACAACACGAATGACAGTCATCACGAGAGTGCCGTTGCTGAAGTTCTCCCTCTGTGATGGTGGCTATTATGTATTTCCTTTCAGTATCGTGCAGGGAGGTCTCTGTGGGAAGAACTGGGCAGGTTTCACTGGACATCATCAAGTAGTTGGCTGTGTTGAAAAAGCGAGCAGTTCTAGAGAGAGTGGGTGGGCTGGTCAGCCAAAGGGAACATGGCTCTGTTAGCAGCAGAGGGTTTGGACAACCTGGCAAATAAAGTCTTAGTAGAAGTAGGGAGCCTGTAGCTCAGGGAGGTGACTGAATGGATGAATTGGGCTTGTGGGGTTTTTTTTTGGTAAAATATTTCATTTATTTATTTATTTATTTTTGGCTGCGTTGGGTCTTCGTTGCTGTGTGCAGGCTTTCTCTAGCTGAGGCGAATGGGGGCTACTCTTCGTTGCAGTGAGCGGGCTTCTCATTGCGGTGGCTTCTCTTGTTGCGGAGCATGGGGTTCTAGGCACATGGGCTTCAGTAGTTGCGGCACGTGGGCTCAGTAGTTGTGGCTCGCGGGCTCTAGAGCGCAGGCTCAGTAGTTGTGGTGCACCAGCTTAGTTGCTCCGTGGCATGTGGATCTTCCTGGACCAGGGCTCAAACCCATGTCCCCTGCATTGGCAGGTGGATTCTTAACCACTGCGCCACCAGGGAAGTCCGAGCTAGGCTTTTAAAGAGAAGCCTCGGTGGGAACAGGGGGACCCAATGATGGGGAGGAGCCTGAAGACCGAGGCCTCATGAGAAACCAGAAGCAGCCTGAAGGAGAGAAGCTGGGTCTTTCTTACAGGAATTGTCTCCAGTGGAAGGAGCTGGGCTTTTCACAAAGAGAGACCCTGAAGTGAGGGTACCAGGACTGCTTTCACAGGGAGAGAAGTCTCAGAGCCCGTTCCACCAGAGGAAGCTTCAAAGGGAGAAGTTGATGAACTAGAGACTGTCATACAGAGTGAAGTAAGTCAGAAAGAGGAAAACAAATAGCGTATAATATTGCTTATATATGAAATCTAGAAAAGTGATACAGATGAACTTATTTGCAAAGTAGAAATAGAGACACAGATGTAGAGAACAAATGTATTGATACCAAGGGGGGAAAGGGGGAGTGGGATGAATTGGGAGATTGGTATTGACATAGACACACTATGTATAAAATAGATAACTAATGAGAACCTACTGTATAGCACAGGGACCTCTACTCAGTGCTCTGTGGTGACCTAAATGGGAAGGAAATCCAAAAAAGAGGGGATATATGTATATATATATATATATATATATATATATATAGCTGATTCACTTTGCTGTACAGTAGAAAGTAACACAACACACTGTAAAGCAACTATACTCCAATAAAAATTAATTAAAAAAAAAAAAAAAGGGAGAGGTTGGGCCTAGAGGGCAGACGTGACCCCTAAGAGGTGGACTCATTAACTTTCCCAGGAAAGGGCTCTGTAGGGAGACTAGTAGTAGATGCTCCAGTGGGAACAGATACAATTTCAAACAAAGCGCCATGTTAAAAATACTAATAATGATGATGTCTAACATTTTGGAACAATGTCATCATTTTGCTAAGTTCTTGTGTTTTTACAATCTCCTGAGAAATTTTAGTGGAATAAGTTAAGCCTGTCAGACTAGGAGACCTGGGTAGGAGTAGCTTATGCTGTTACTGAAAACTTTATGGGAATATTTACCTGAAGAAGGGAAAGGAGAACCCCAGCCGAGGATGTTCAGAGTGTCTAACAGGAGGGATTCTGAGGAAAAGTAAGGATTTGGATTTCTTCCAAAGAAAGTCAAGGGACCACAGAGAGCTAGGCCTGCTCTATAGAAATGGCGGCTGTGGTGACAGGTGGCTCTTTCATGAAGCAGGTCTTTTCATAAAGGAAAAACCTGGGGTGAGTGGTCAGGCTAAAGAATGTGGGTCTATGGGGCAGGGAGGATTATTTGGGCCTGACACATTGGGAGGCCTTGGTGGGAGCACCTGGGCCTCTGGCACTAGAGACAACCTAGTTGGGAGGTTGGGGTCATCATACACGAGAAGGCTTAATGGAAGCTGAGGTCAGGTCTGAGGGGGGCAGCTGCCCTGACACCAAGAGTGGCTCCGCAGGGGCCGTCAGGACTGGGGCAGTGGGCAGGTGCCGAGGAAAGAGCTGGACCTGTGACCCAAGGGAAGCCTCAAGGGGAACTGCCAGGCAAGTGCTGGGGTACAATGTGAGTGAGGGGAGCTGGGCTACCACAGAGTGGAAACCCCAGTGGACATCGCTGGGCCTCTCACACAGTTGGGCCAACTCAGGTGAAGGGGTTGGTCCTCTGAAGGCAAACTTACCACCCCTCCTCCCTGCTTCCACCCCTGCCCCCCGCCACACACACAGCGAGCATCCTCAAGAAACCGGCTTCCTCTCAACATGTGGAGCCTCGGTGTGTGTGGCGCTAACCCAGAGTGCCAGCCTGTGTCTGGAAGCCTTAGTGCAGGGCCCGTGTGCAGAGGAGCCTCAGGTGAAGCTCCTCAGAGGTGAGGGCTTGGTGAGCATGGGAGGGGCTGAGACCAGGGCTCTGTGGGGGTAGTTAGGTCTCTTCTACAGGGAGGGAGTCTGCAGGACTCAGAGGGCAGCTTTGACAAGGACTAAGTGGACTTAACACGTGGGGAATGCAGCGAGAGTGTCTAGTCTCACCACGCAAGCTTGGCGGGCAGGGCTGTGCCCGTCACAGGGGTGAAGGCACAGGGCACGGGTGGGCCCCAGAGCGGCTGTCCCTGTCATGATGGTGGCGTAATCAGACCTTGCATGTATCCAAGAGGAGGAGCCTCAGGGAGAGCCCTTGGGCCTGAAAGAGGATGTTACAAGTTGAATTGTGTCCTCCGTAAATTCACATGTTGAAGTCCTAACCCACCCCTGTGTCTCAGAACGTGACCTTATTTGGAAACAGCGTCTTCGCCTGCCTTTACCTAAATTAAAATGAGCCCGTTAGGGTGGGCTCTATTCCAATATGACTGGTGTCCTTATAAAAAGGGGAAATTTGGAGGCAGACAGACAGGGAAAACAACATGTGAAGATGAAGCCAGAGATGGGGGTGATGCTTCCACAAGCCAAGGAATGCCAGATGGCCAGCAACCCACTAGAAGCCAGGAGAGAGGCATGGAGTATATTCCTCCTCACAGCTCCCAGAAGGAACCAGCCCTGTCCACACCTTGATCTTGGGACTTCCAGGCTCCAAGACTGTGAGAGATTAACTCTGTTGTTTAAGCCACCCAGTCTGTGGTACTTTGATAGAGCAGCCCTAGGAGACTAATAACTAGGAAGCCTGAGAGAGGCATGCGTCTGTCCCAGAGAGGCACCCTGACCTTGTATTTGGGCCTGAGTCTCTCCTGGGACAGCCTGTGGCCGCGGGACGCATCATGACCCATTGGGCAGGCCTCACTGCCCACCAAGGCTGTGTACACTTCACAGGCACAGGCTCCTTTAGTTAGGGTTAGCCTCTGTGATGCGCCCACATACAGCCCCTCTGGGTGGGCAGCTGCGTTATCACCAACGAAGTGGCACTTTCTGGGAAAGAGGCTTGGCTTCTCGCTGCTGCTGCCTTGGTGTGAGGGTCCCAGCTCCTCCTCCTGAGGCTTCCCAGGTGGTAACAACCCTGACCATACTCAGGGATGGTCCCCAGAGGGGGCAGTGCCCGTATAACTGGCCCAATGGTGGGGTACCCTTTAAGGCTTTCCCTCAGTGACAAGCCCAAATCCTTGGTCAATATTCATCTCCGACAAGGGATAAAAAAGCCAAATGTCAGAATGGTATGTATATAGAAATTCTATATTACCATAGAAAACACAACCAAAAAAATCATGACGTATTACATATTCTTCACAAGAAACACGTAACTAGGTGTGGGAAAAGATCTGGAAAGATCACATCAAAACAATAGTGGTTATTTCTGGGGAATAATTCTGGGTTTGGAGGCTGTAGACAAAAAGCTTGGCCTTACCTGTAATGTTTTAATTTCTTAATTCCTCCCTCCCCTCCCTTCCCTTCTTCCCTCCCTCCTTCTTTCCTTTCCTCTTTCTCCCTCCCCCTTTCTTTTTTTAACACGGTAGGTGTGTTTGTAGACTGTGTAATTAAAAATTAACTTAAAAAAAGCAGATTGCAAAACAGTATCTACAGTGATCCAATTTTGGTTAAAAATATAGTTATGTCAGTATACGTACAGAAAAAATGGGAAAAGCAAACTGTTACAAGTTGATATCTCTGCATAAGGCAGGGTTATGGGAGAATTTTGACTTTCTGTGATGCGCTCACAAAAACTGTGATGTTTTAATTTTTTGACAAGCATGTACTAGCCTTGGAAAAAAGTCTAAGCACATGAAAAAAAATTCAGTGGAAGAATATGGGCAAAGAGGTTAGAACAAATGGTTCAGTCAGTCACACTCGGAAAGCCCCCGAGGGATACGTCGGGTCCGATCAGGGCCTGTGTACCGCTGCACAGGTGGGCACAGCTGCACGGGCAGAGGTAACAGCCCCTCCACAGGGGAAGCCTGAGCTGGAGTAGTGGATGGAGCTTTTCCAGGAGGAGAGGGCCGGTCACAGGACTCCAGCTCAGGATGGGGGAGCTGCGGTGAGCGTGGTCCAGCCTCACACAGGGAAGCCCTCAGCGGGAGTAAACACACCTGTCTCATCGTTAAGGCTCAGTGGGCCCTTCTGGGCTTGTTACAAGAATTGTTACTGGAATCCTCCATCATGTTAGAGGAGGAGCTTTGCTGAGCATAACGGACACACAGGGGAGGACCCAGAGGAGGAAGCGAGCCTCTCAAGGCCAAGGGGCAGTGGCTGGTTGGACACTCGGGGATGCCTGAGCGGGACTGATGGGTCACTTGCTCAGGGGAAGCTGCTGGCTGTTGGGTGGGGCTGGGGATGGAGCCTGAGAAGGCGCTTTGGGGCTGCCGCCCTGGGAAGGGCTTGTCGAGGGGGTTCAACAGCCTCTGTGGGCCAGAGAGACATGTCACGGCGGTCGGGCCTGCCCCCCACCTCCCCGCCCTTCCTGGGTTCCCTCCTCGGCTACGCAGAAGGCTGGGAAGACGGGTGGTTGTAAGAGGTGGGGATGGACGGGCCTTCCCTCTCCTCACCCTGATACTCCAGCTTGAATCCCGGCCGGTTCTGTGAGTGGTCGCTGTGGAAATACACGGTGGTCTCATGGGATGTGGAGAGCAGGGCGCCGGGAAGCTCACTTCCACTGAATCTGCCCATCATGCGGCTGGTCTCATAGGGGCCATTCCGGATTTCTATGAAGTCATGGTTGGGCTCGGTGGAGAAGTTCAGGAACTGGATGTGAGCTCCTGGGAGCAAGACAGAGGCAGACAGTGCCCAAAGCAATACAGTCCCGCATCCCATGTGCCGCCTCATGAAAGCATCACCAGCCAGAGACCACGGGTCCCCTCTACGGACTGCCCACCCAGTTAGGGTTCCCAGACCACATGTGGGGAGTCACCAGTCCAGCCCAGTCTCTCGTCTTCAGGCAGGACTGAACTTAAAAGTATTTCTATTATTCATTTGAAATGAAAGGCATCAGTCATTTCAGAGTGCCGTCTTGAGTCTGTTTTATTTTGTGGAAAACGACGTTCAGGGTTAACACCTGATTAGATTTAGGATTCATATGTGTAGTATCAGTATAAAGATAGCTTCGTTAAAATAAACTTTTAACTTAAAAATACCACCACTTAAACATAACTACACCCAATCAAAAGACATGAACTTCAATACTGGTATTTTCCAGAGCACTTATGATGATTCAGAAATTAGAAGAATACATCGTCCTATTGGTTCTATTAATATGCCAAGTGAAGTTTATACTTCGGGGTCTTATTGGATTAATCAAGATCTCCTAGCAACCCAACAGGTTAAATGGATCTCATTAACATCTTAACTTACATATTAATATATTCTTTGAAGAATAAAGGCGGGACTACTGATATGTATTTATTGATAAGATCTCTCAAAATCAGATTACTATTATTGAAGAAATGTATTTCTAAGCATACAAAGAAGTCTGCAACGTTAATTATGAAAATCTGACTACAAAGCAGTATGTAGCATACAGTTCTAATTTTTGTATTAAAAAACTGGAGGACTATTCATTGATTCACTAACAACATTTACTGAGCTCTTGCCATGCATCAGGGCTGTGCTAGGTGGGCACTGCACGGGGAGGAGTGAGATCCACAAGGCCCTTGTCTTCATGGAGGTCGCATTTTGACGGTGAGGACCAAGTTGTGAGTGATCGTTCCTGCACGGTGGGATCACAGATAAACTGCAATGTTTATAATTTGCTTAGAATGGGCACATAGGCGCGGATTTTTTTTTTTTTTTTTTGCGGTACGCGGGCCTCTCACTGCTGTGGCCTCTCCCGTTGCGGAGCACAGGCTCCGGACGCGCAGGCTCAGCGGCCATGGCTCACGGGCGCAGCCGCTCCGCGGCATGTGGGATCTTCCCGGACCGGCATGAACCCGCGTCCCCTGCATCGGCAGGCGGACCCCCAACCACTGCGCCACCAGCGAAGCCCAGGCGTGAATTTTTTGCATCTGACTATTTAAATAAAATAAAGACTTGGCGTATACTGTTGAAGACCCTTCATGTCTCCTGCCCTCTCCCACTGTCCTTCTCTCCACAGAGGCAGTCACTCCCATGAATTTGGAAGATAGCCGTCCAGTTCATGTTTTTAGATTCTTAAATACATATCTGGTTTGTTTTAAACATTTGCATGAATCTTATTATACTGTACATAGAGTTTTGTAAACTTTTAAATTTAGCATGTGTTTTTCAGGGTCTGTCCTTGTTGATATGTAAAGATACAGTTCATTGATTTTAACTACATATTAATTAATTCCATTTAATGAATTATCCAGCCACACTATTCACTCTCCTATTATTTAACATGTATATTGTCTCCAAATTACAGATAATTTTACATTGAGCACCTTTGTACTTATCTGCAGAACCTATGCTTTCCAGCCCAACGCCCATGCGTCATCCCAACACCGGGGCTGCACGTCCATGAAAGGGGCTCAAGGATTGCAGAATTTCTGAACTAATCTGCCTGACTGCCGCCATCTAGTGGCAGAAGTTTGTAAATGCAGCGGCTTTTAAACACAAAGCAGGTGCCATTAGGGCCTGTTTGGAGTCCAACACTAAATTGAAAGCAAGGGATCTGGTCTTCTGTGACTGGTCCCTGCAAGAGGATGACTTCCTGGAGGACTTCAAGATAGAGGTCTCTGGTGGCTGAACATCAAGACATACAAAGTGATGCACCTCCCACTTAAACTTCTGTTTTCCTCTGGATGTAGCCCTCCCTCCAGCCCTTTATCATCTGAGCTTCTTCTGACTCATGCCTGAATGCAGAGCTATAGGGTCTCCCAGCTCCTCTTTCCTCAGTGTCTCAAAATATGGAGTTTCCCAAGGCTGCCAAAGTCATCATCATTTTGTACCCTGATCGTCCATCCCCAGTTTCCTTCAGGAGATGGTACTTAATGTGACTCCATTTTCTGAGGGTCACAACCTCTCTCCTCCCCTCAGGTAAGATTTAGATCTTTAGTTAGATCACTTTCTCTTAAAACCCTCTTCTCCATCAGAAGACCCACTCTAGGATGAAAAATAAAGAACTAAAGAGGTGGTCTTCACTCCTGAGGTCACAGACTGGGGGTTCACAGGCCTGCTCAGCAGTGATCTCCTCGGGACATTTCATTTGTAGAAGCAGAGAAATGACTTGGGCAAGATGACCTATGTGTACAGCCTATAAATTCCATTCAACATAAATCCTTTATCTCTTCAACAGAAATACTGGGGGTTAGATTACATTCCCAGTGCACAACACATGAATCTCCACTAACATAATTTTGTACCCAGATTAGTGTCCTCTAACACCACACCAACCCCTATGTCTACACACACACACACACATACACACACACACACACACACACACACACACACACACACCTCCCAACCTCTAAGGCCAGCTAGAAGGTGAGTATAAAGAACGCAAACTCAATTTCATGTTGCCCTTGGCTCAGTTTAATTAGGATGAGAAATTAGATACTGGAATTAAAAGAACAGGCTGAAGTCCAGTCTCAGTAAAATAGATTGTTTTTTTTCTTTTTTAACCAGCCCTGAGTAATTTCTCATTCCACCTTTTAGCCCACTGCTCAAATGATAAAAATAATAATGGCAATCCCTGAAGATTTCTCCCTATTTTATGTCCCCAAAGCCCGTTCATCTCTACCATTCCTAACTGATCCTCATGCTTGCAAAAGAGGTCGACAGCTGAGGAAGCAGAGAGGCACAGAGCTAAATGGACTCAGCCAAGGTTAGTGACAGCCGCAGACAGCCGCTTTAAGCCAGAGGCCTGGGCGTGAAGACTTACCAAAGCCCACGGGCAGTGCTATTTGCCAGGAGCAGTCCGTGTTGCTGGGGTAGCTGCCGGGGAAGCCGGGGCTCAAGATCACTCCGTCCATGTCTTCCACTGCTCCTCCACACTGCGCTGTGACCGTGAGAGCAGACAGAGCGTTAGGACTGCAGTGAGGTGAGTATGGGGCCATACAGCATTTGGACTTCCCCAAGTCAATTTCCCTTTGAGAACCCAAAGGAACCTATAATTCATCTCCCTAAAAAACTGCAGACAGGGGCCAAACTGAGCGTGTAAATCCAGGAAGGGAAGCATCTCCTAGGTCTGCCCAGCCGTCCACAAACCCAAGTTATGGATGCTTGACCTTAAGCATGCCCTTCAAAGTCAGTTTCCTTAGTGAGGTCATGTAGCACAAGTGGTCTGCCCCAGGAGATGAGTGACCATCTCCTACACTATCCCCCAAATCTCCCTCTCCTCGCTGTCCAGTCAACTCTTCCAGGACTGAAAAATAGGAAAGAAGGGGACGGGGATGCGTTGGCACGCGGCCAGGCTCTTTACAAATACATATTTCATGGGACTGGGGGGTCAACAGAAGAGCCCCACCACGAGTCCACCCTCAGAGCATTGACACACGCCCTGAGCCAAAGTGACTGTGATTATTTCAGCCCAGAGGGGTTGGGGCATCTGAATCTCCAATCGAGGTGACTTCAGTCACAGTCACCTGAAGATGCAGGGCTGGGGCACGACTGCAGCCTGGTCAGTTGACGTCGATTCTTTCCTTTTACATCTTATTAGGAAAAGGCTGTGTGAGCAGAAAGGGGTTAGCTTGTCATGGGAGGCCGCAGAAAGGAGTGGAGGGGAGGCCATATACCGTGTGTACGCAAATGCCTTCTGGGGAGAGGACTACTCGACCACACAGACCCGAAGGGATCAGTGCCCAGGTGCAAAGCGGGGACTTGGGCGTTGACCCCTGGGGTCACAATCCCAATGCTCCCACTTCCTGAGTGACTTTGGGCCAGCTCTAACTCCCTTCACCCCAAACCCCCAAACTTCAGTTTCCCCCACCCAGCACTTGTGTCACAGGGTGGTTATGAGGTTACAACAGAAAGGACTTCGCCTGACTTGGAACAGTGGCCGGCACACACAGTACACCCTCAGCCACGGCAGCTGCTGTTCTATGAGCAGTTTCCCGGGCAAGACCTTTGTGATACAGGATGGGGAAAGGGCCCTGGGCTGACCAGTCCCATTTCTGACTGCTCTGCAGACGACCAGGTCTGTATCCTGGTGAGATCACTGAAGGGAAATCTCATATGCTCCGGTGCCACGCCCTTCGCTCACCTTGCCTCCTACCCGAAGGTTAGCCTAGATTTGCACTTGAGAGTTGGCGGGGCATCAGGGAAACCTAGGTTTCCATTCCCAACTTTGCCACTTTCTTCTGAATCCTAAAAGCCTTAGTTTTCCTATTGGCAAAAATGAGGGTGATGACAGCTGCCCTGAAGAGCTGTGGTGAGGAGACACGTAGCTCCGTGCCCGGCATGTGGCAGACCTTCAATAAAGGGATGTTCCCCCTGCCCCAAGCTGACTAGAAGCTTCTGAGGGTGGAGATCCTATCTTTTCTTGTATCCAATGATCTCTTCATCACTACTTGGCACAGAACCAAACCAAGTCCTCGTTTCACAGGGAACCCTCAGCCTTCCTCTATCAGTGGATTCCATCTGTCTGTCCCACGAGAAGTCACAGGGGAAAGCCCAAAGTACCCAGAGGTTCCATTTGGGGTTTGGTCGATTATGTGGAGTCAGAATGGTCATCATCAGGTTTTCGAATGGGCAAGCCTCCTGTCATGTTTCATTTGGTGGGTGAAGGTATCCAAAACTCAGGAAAATCTTGAGAGTTAAAGCTTACAAAAATCTCAGTCTAAAGTACTGCCTGTGAGCAGACCTGGAATACCAAACTTCCTTTGGAGTCGAACTTGATCCCAGCGATATGTCACTGAACTCAAAGCCCTGGTAGAAATGGATTTGAATGACCTGGAAAAGTGGGGACTCTCTTACCAATACAGAGAGGAGGAGGGTAGTTCCAGCGCCGCACGGTCCCGGGCATGCAGGAGATGTGGGCGTGGCCCTGGAGGAATCAAGAACAGGGTGGGCTAGCTGCCCCCACGGGCACAATTGCGTGTACAACCTGGAGCAGGGGGCTTGTTCTGGGGCCTTGGGTCAAGGAACAAGACACATGGATCCACTGTGGAATGGGGAGTGAGGCAGAGGGAGAGAGATCTGGGGAAGGATGCTTATTAGCGGCTATTGCTAAAGAATTCTCGTTACTAAAGGTTCCTTGTGAGACTCCTTTAATTACTAGAGTCCCTCACTGCCTTCAAAGGAAAATTAAATTTTCCTAAAGTCTAATCAAACCGAAACTTTGCAGGAACACATTCAAGGCTGGCTTGTGCCAAATGGCTAAAGTCAGCACTTTGCCTTTTTCATGAACAGCTCCAGGAGGGGATAACAGTGCCTGGGGGATCTGGGGGGCTTCTCTCTGTTCTTTGGTGACTGCAGCTCTGCTGGGGGAAGGCCGGCTGACCCCAGCTCAGGGGACACCTTTCCGGCCCTGGGGGTCAATGGGAGGTACCTGGAGGGCATATCCCGGTTCACACTGGAAAGAGACCACATCGTTCACCAAGTAGCGCTCGCCAATCTTCACCCCGTTACTGGGCACAGCAGGTTCTGGACAACTGCTCAGGCCCACCGCTAGACCAGACAGAGACAGACAACAGGAGAATGGACAAGCCCATCAGGTGGATGTAAGAGCAGGCCGAGGGCATGGCTGGCAGCAGGGAGGAGCAGCTGCCTCCAAGATGTGTCTTCTCTGCTTTCTCTCCTCCCAACCTCTAGGCCAGGGTTTCCTAAGCCTTTCACCTCCCAGCACATGAGAAAATCAGAATGTTCATATGGCACAGAGGCTCAACAGACCAAAGCCTCCTGGGGGCAGGCAGGTATCATCTGGGGACTCTGGCTGTCCAGAGGCCCTTGGGCTCAAAACTATACAACATTGCTATCACCCCAAGAAGTTCCATCATGCTCTTCCCAAGCAACGTTTGTGCTTTTAAGAAGTGAATGTGGTGCTTGGAAATGGAAGCTGTTTGGGCCTAAATCTACAAATCCCAGCATCTGGGCCAAAAGACTCCAAGGACAATATTAAAACAATCATCAAACTGAATTGAAAGTACTTCATCTCAACTGTCATCTTGTCTCTTTTTGCCCCACTCTTCCCTGCAGTCCAAGTAGAAGGCAACTCAGTATTTAGTGGGGTGGTCACAACTTAGTAATCTGACACCTGCTTACTGGAATGGCAGTGGTAGACAGAAGGAGGACGAGGGGCAGAGAGAAAGAGAAAGCAAGAGCAAAAGCGTGTGGTGGGAGAAGAACGCAATGGGGAGAGAGGTGAGGACAGAGAGAGGAAGACAGAAGGACACAGAGAAAAGTCCATTCTAATTTCTTTACATTGCATAGCTTGATTTATTTAAGCCATGCTTACAACAAAGGAAGACTTAAAAAAATCATATGCAATTTATTACTTCTGAAAGCACATTGTTTCATTTCCATTTCAATTAAATAAATATTAAATACACAGCAGTAGACAAGACTTTTCAGTACCCTTCAAAACCATTTGCCTCTACAATAGCAGTTAATTCTCCCCTCCTGTACCCTTTGTAGGTTATCTACAAAACAAACACAACTACAGGGTACTGGCTCCTAGGAATTTCAGTCTCCAAATACTAATGGAGACCTCTGTTTTCCCCTAGTTCTTTCCACTGTGAGAGGACAGTGCATGATAAACACCAGCTACTGAGAAAACTACCCATTCCTTTGAATAACAGCAACAGCAAAAAAAATTCAGAAAGGTGAATTTTTCCTGGGAATGAGGCAGTAGAATGGCAAAGAGATTTAGGAAAGTTCTATCTTTGGAACATGTAAGAAAAGAGAAGATTCTAGGGAACATTTAAGAACTCAAATTTAAATATTGGATAAGGAAACAAAACTGGAGAGAACAGAGACGAGAGGGTGAAAGGAAAAGTACGAATTATTCAAGAGCCCAGGATACTTCACCCTGCTGGGTGAGTGAGGCCTGAGAGGTCTGTGGGAGGAAGGTGTTGGAGGTCTCTGTCCTATCCTCCACCCTGCAGGGTCTTGGCCTCCAGCTGCCCCAGGGCTTTCTGACCAGCTGCCCATTTCAGTTCTTCCATGCGATGGACATCCTGGGATCCAGCTAATCCTCTCCCAACTACCCGGACAAAGCTCGTTCATTTTGAGACCAGCTGGGCAATGCTGACCCTATCTGGCCTCTAGCAGCAAGTGGGGCTCCCACCTGCCCGTCCTGTCCAAGATGGTCCAGCCAACCACACCTTCCCCCATTTCTTACTTCTCATTCCAAATCTAACTCAGGTACCCCTTCTATAAAGTCTCACATGACCAGGGTTAGCTCCCCTCTTCTGTACACCCTCAGCGTATCAGGTTGAACTACAATTACTGTTTCCATGTCCATCTCTCCCCCTAGACTTTGTGCTTTGTGCCTTTTTCATCTTTGTTCCGTGGGCACTTCGCACAGGGCGTGCCACATTGCAGGTGTCCGGTGTTTCTTCATGACATTCACTTCTCCACCAGCCTCTGGGAGAAGTGACTGTTCTGTCCTTTGAACCACCGCTGTACCTCCTGGCGACACCCCTGTGAGCACCTGGAATGCTGTCATGTCCTGCTCTGTCCACGTGTCTGCCTCTCTCCCATGGACTCAGAGGGGACTCACCCATCTTGATCTTACCCAACCCCAGCATCGCACCTGGCACATTGTAAATACCCTATAAGTAATTGCTGAATGAATGTGTGGCAAACACTGCTGCCAACATATCTTCCCTGCACCCAGTGGGCACGGGGATGGGCAGGCCATCTTAGGATGAAGGCAGCTGCCCCAGCAACCTCTGTCTTTGTCGTCCCACAAGGCACATCTGCAGCCCTTTTCCTTTTCTTTTTTTAAAAATTAAAATTAATACAATTTTTTTTTTTTTTTTGCGGTACGCGGGCCTCTCACTGTTGTGGCCTCTCCCGTTGCGGAGCACAGGCTCCGGACGCGCAGGCTCAGCGGCCATGGCTCACGGGCCCAGCCGCTCCGCGGCATGTGGGATCTTCCCGGACCGGGGCACGAACCCGCGTCCCCTGCATCGGCAGGCGGACTCTCAACCACTGTGCCACCAGGGAAGCCCTAATACAATTTTTAAAGGTTACTTTCCACTTACAGTTATTATAAAATATTGGCTATATTCCCCGTGTTGTACAATACATCCTTGAGCCTATCTTATGCCCAGGAGTTTGTGCCTCTCCCTCCCCCTGCAACGTTTTTTCTTTAAGAGTTTTCAGTTGTGACCACTCAGGGATGCTGGAAGCCAAGATGTAAGGTTTTGAGAGTGGGAGAGGAGTGAAGTTTGCAATGAGGAGAAGAACTTCAAGGACAGTTGCATCATTGACCAGGGGTTGGAGAAGTCAGTTTTTAGGACTGGAGGAGGAGAGAACCTCCATTGTCTCACAACCCAAATAACCTACTGGGCCCAAGCCGGTGACCCGGCCCCCCTCCCACTCCTGTGTGGACACAGAGGAAGCACACAGGTTTTTGAGGAACGGACCCTTGGGTGAGAGCCCTGGCTCCACCACTTCCTGGCCGTGTGTCCTGAGGAGGTTTCAGACCTTCTCTGAGCTTACGCACCCTCATCTAGCTTGGCGTCAGGCTTCAGTGGGGTGCAGAATATATAGCCCCAGGATAACCCCCGCTCCTTGTGGGAACTTGGGCCCTGTCAGTTCCCACCCTGAACCCTGCAAGCCGCTGACACTCTGGATTCTCACTTTTGTACTCCAAGTGGAAGCCGGCTGCAGACACGCTGATGTCTGAGTAGAAATGCAGGTAGAGCTGGTTGGAGGTGCTGTTCAGCAGGGCAGGCACGGTCGTACCTGGCGAGGAAACAGGGACCAATCAGACTTAGCCTCTCCTCACCCCTGGGCGCCTCCCCATTTCGCCGGCTGTTGCTACCTGCTGACGTTCTGCTCCCAAGGCCCCCAGATGTTCCCAGTTACCAAACTCACTGAATGACAAATTAGCTCTCCTTAGTGTGCTGGGTCTCCAACGGCTGAGGGAGGAGAGACTCCAAACAACTTCCTGCAAAAAAGCAGTGGCAGAGCCACGTGCCAGCAGCAGGGTGACTTCCCTCAGGTGGCCTATGAGTTTGGTCCCCTTCCAGGCGTCTTCAAAGTGACTGTGACGTGGATAATTCTCTAGGCCATTCAGGCAGTGTAGACAGCTTATCTGGGGCACATGACGCCTCTTAGGTCTTGACAGCATGAAGTTCTGGGGTCTACAAGACCCAGATAATTGCCCTGACCTTTGGGCAAAATCACACACCACACTTAGAAGTCCACTGCTGGAATGGAAAGTGGTGTGGCCACTCTGCTGACAGTCCCTCAGAAGAGTTACATATAGAATCACATATGACCCAGGAATTCCACTCCTAGGTGTATACCCAAGAGACCTGAAAACATGTTCCCATGGAAACTCGTACGTGAATGTCCACAGCAACGTTATTTAAAATTAGCCAACAAGTTGGAAACAACCAAATGTCCATCAACTGAGGAATGGATGAATGAAATGTGGTCTGTCCACACGGTGAAGTGCTGATGTGTGCTGTACATGGTGACCCTTGAAAACGTTACACTGAGTGAAAGAAGCCAGACCCAGAAGGCCATATATTGTAGGACTCCATTTTTGTGAAATGTCTGGAATGAGCAAATCCATAGAGATGGAAAGTAGCTTAGTGATTGCCAGGGAGTGCGGGGGTGCGGGACAATGGGGAGTGTGTACAGATGGGTACCTGGTTTATTTTTGGGGTGATGAAAATGATCTGGGATTGGATAGCGGTGATGGTTGTAGAAGCTTGTGAATATACTAAAACCTGCTAAATTGTACGCTTTAAAATGGCAAATTTTATGGCATGTGAATTACATTTCAATAATAATAATAAAAGTCCACTACTGCCCTCAGAGTCCAGGTCCCTAGAAGCCCCACCTCACCTGAGAAACTCCCCAGCATGGTTACAGTGTTGTCTGCGCCATCAAACACTTCCAGGGAGTCCCAGTTCTGCTCTGTGACAAAACTGACGACTTGAATCTGGAAAGGCAGGGGGATTGAACCATGGGTTAGGCAGCCCTCCCTCTTCTCCTCCCTTCCCATCTACGTGAAGGGAGGAGCACCTAGTCTGGACCTGACACTGTGCTAGGAACTCTGATAAAAATAAGATGCAGTCCCTGTCCCCCAGCAGTTCATCGTCCAGTGGCGGAGAGAGGTATGAGATGCTTGCACGGCAAGTGGGGTACTCTGTCAGGTAGAGAACGGAGAAAGGAAAGTCCAGGCTACTTCGGTCCAGCTGGCCTCCCCCTCACTTCTCCAACACTCCTTGGGTTTCCTCACTTTCCTGTCTCGACTGCACCAGACAGGATGTCTGCTGTGAGCCAGTAACCCGTGCCTGGTTGGACCTGTCCACCTTGAGTCCCTGCGGCTCCCCTCTGTTGGCCTTGCCCGCCCCGGGCCCTCCTCCCGGCCGCTGCAGCTGTCCTGGGCCTCCTCCAACTGGCTGTCACCCCCGGGCACCAGTATGGTCCCGATTCCACTGCAGCCTCAGGCTGCAGGTGCGACCCCCCAGGTGTGCGCCGGGTGCTGTCCCTGCTTCATCTGTGCTTGCCGGCTTGCCCCCTTCCCCTCACCTGCAATGCCTCCTCTTCCATCCCCCTACACTCTGAAGAACAGAACCCTTCAAGCCGTTTGAGAAACATCTACGATTCCTCCCCAGCCTTCACACTCCAGCTCCGGGCCCACCTCCTTCTTCTGGCTTCCCTGATGGCGGAGCCAGCACCCACCCCTTGTCCTTCCTGAGCCGGGACCGGTTGTGTTTTTCTGTTTGTGGGCCTCCCCCGCACACCTGGCCTGAGGGGCAGGGACAGGCTGCTGTGTCTGCCCCCGGCACCCCCTTGGCCCTCACCTGGATGCCAGCGCCTTCGGGGACCATGATCTTCCACACGCAGTTGAGGCTGTTGAGGTACGGCTCGGGGAAGCCGGGGGACAGGATGGTGCCCCTGCGTTCCGTGAGGTTGCCGCCACAGGGCACTGGGAAGGAGGCCGCTCTGGTCTCTGTGGAGCCTCCCCGGCAGACCCCTCCCAGACCCCTCCCAGGGCCCCCGGCCTCGCTGTGACTCCACCCCTGGCTGGCTTCCCCATGCTGGGCCCCAGCCCTGCCCCCTCCTGTGGCTCCTCCCCATACGACCCTCCTGAGGGACCTGGTTCCCGCTCCCCCGCCCCCATGTCCCTCCCCCAGCAGCCCCCACTGCTCCTCCTCGCTGTCTTCACGCCGACCCACAGGACGAGGGCTTGGCTGGAAGGGGTCCCCCTCTGAAGTCACTCTGGCCGGCGGGGCTGCTGTGTGTCTTGCTGTGTGTTGGCCGGCCACCCTCGCCCCCAAGTCCTGGTTGTCTAGGACTCACCCACACACGTTGGGGCTGAGACATTCCACTGGGCCAAGGCCCCGGGAACAGGGAGGCACTCGATTTCTGGGGAGCCCTGCAGGGCGTAGCCGGAGTTGCATTCGAAGCGGACGGTGGCGCCCACCGAGAAGTCACTGCCCAGCCTCCTGCCATAGCGGGGTTCCGGCACCGAGCTGCACTGCGTGGCGCTGGTCCGGGGCACCGCTGCAGGGGACAAGGGCGCTGAGGGGCAGGCCGCACCCCTCTAGAAACTGGTCCGGGGATGGGCACACCGGGGGGCTGGAACTGGGTGGGGACCTTGACAGGCTCTGCGCGCTTTCCCTCAGAGCCAGGGTAGGAGGCTTTCTAGGATGAGGCCCAACTTACTGAAACATAGCTAGACATACAATGTTGTAGCACAGCTTCTGGAAACCATGGGAGGCACTGTGAGCCCCCTGGGCCCAGAATTTAGGCCCAGTTGTGCTCGCCGCCTTCCCAATGAAGGCCCGTGCCCAGTAGGGTCCCATGTCCCCTAACAGGGAGAATGGCCCTTCCTTCTCCCCTGACCCTGCTTTGCCCTCTTCACCCCGTGTGCCTGAAGACCCTGCCCAGGGCCCTGCTCTCATGACCTGAATCTCCCTTCCTCCTACCTACAGGGGCTAATAGGACCTTTGAACCCAGGCCCCAGGGAGGGTGTCCCAGGGGTAGGATTACCCCTGCACAAGGCAATACAGCTCATCCTGGGCGGTGGAATGAACAGGACCATTTTTGGAACCTGAGCCTTAGAAGAGTGGACGTCCTGCTGGACAGAGGGGGGCTGGGGCCTCCAGGTGGAGGCCAGGGCGCTCCAAGACTTGGCCTTTCCGGGCTCGTAAGGAAGGGAATGGACACTGATTAGCTGCTTCATGCCAGCTACTCTGTGAACTCTTTTAACGCCATCAGTGAGGTAATATGATCACCCTCATTTTACAGGTGAACAAACTGCGGCTCCAAGAGGAGTAGCTGGTGCCCAGTTAGAAAGTGACAGAGCTGGGACCCAAATCCATGTCCAACTCACTCCAAAGCCTGTGTTTTCCCCACACCTTTACTGGGTCTTGCAGACAAAACCAGGTAAGAGGCCTGGGCTGGTCTTCCCAATGCCATCAGGACTGTGCCAGACAACGGGCAGTGGGGGTGTGTGCAAATTAGCTTCCCTTCTATGACTTCTTCCCTTATCCAGCATGGAGTTTGGTCCAAGAATTGTCTGTTGGGTACATGAATGTATAACATTCAACTGAATTTCAGGGAACTGCCCCACAAACCCGTAACTGCCCCCAAACACCCTAAGAATGAGGCTCAGACTAGGGGGTCAAAGGTCCCTGTTTTCTCTGAAGAACTGAGACTGCCTTCATACCTCCCACGTCCACGTCCTGCATACCTTGGTAGACAAAGTGGAAGCCTCTGGCTGGAACTTGGCCTTTGGCACTGAACTTAATGAGGACTTGATTGGAGGTGGCCAAGGGCAGCGATTCTCCTGCAGAGATAAGGGGCAAGGAGGAGAGGAAGACTGTGAGTCCAGCAGTCGGGCCTGGCGGGTAAAATCCTGGCCAGGATGGACGGGCTGCGCACACCCCACACAGCAGCCCCTTCCACCTCCCAGGTCTTCCTAAAATGAAACCTCACATTTTTACTGCAAGTTATAGTTTAAAGTTTACAGAAAGCTTTCACATCCGTGGTCTTAATGTTGACCCATGTCAATGTGAGGTTGGCTTTCAGTACCTGCAGTTTTTAGATCAAGAAAGATAGGTTCAGATCAAATGACCTGCTTGGAAAGGAGAAAGCTTCTGAAGATGTGTTGACCCACATGGATGGGAGGAGAATGGCCATTACCAAACTGACTGGTGGTTTACTTGGAAAACTGATATTAATCTGATAAAAACAAACAAACAAAAAAGGCACCAAGTTCTGGAAAGGAGGGTGACGTAATCACTGGAGAGTAACTGGCTTTTCCCAGATGCCCTGTGAGATGATTGACAACCAGAGTGATCATATAATTTATTGCTCATACTAGGACACTTCCGAGAGTCAAAGGGCATGCTATTAATAAGTATGCTGGGACAACCAAGTGAAAGCTGGGACTATCCCAGGCAAAGCAGGGTGTATTGTCACCCAAACAATAACACAATAAAGTGGGGAAAGTCCACACAGACACAGGAAGCTAAGGAAGCCCAATAGCTTCTATATCAGAAGATAAAGATATATCTTCTGTTTGATGTGGTGCAGACAGACCTGCAGCCGCGAGGTGGAGTCCTGCTCACCATCGCCTTCCTGTGGAAGCTGAGGGAGAATGTGGGGTGACGGGCAGTGGCATGACCACTCTGCATGCTGCCCCTCCATAGCCTTAGGGACCCCTGGGACTATCTGCTGACCCCACCGTCAGAAGGGAAGTGGGGGTTACAGAAAGCCAGGCTACATCACTTCAGGGAGGCTTGGAGTTGGAACCACCCAAGGAGCCGTTGGGAGGCACATCTGGGGTCCACCAGTGCTTCCAAAAAGCCCATGTGATGCTACTGGCCATGGGGATTAGAGAGCCTTTTTCACAACACACTTAGATTTACATAGATCCCAGGTGGCTGAGCCTAGGAGTCACTGCCCAGCTAAATTCTGGCTGCCAAAGCAAAAAGAAACTCATGAAGAAAAGCTTTTCTTGATTTTCACCACCATCTCTAGTTCCTCCTCTCAATAAATGTGAGCAGAACAAACTCAACTTTTCCATTTTTCCATCATCTGGCCGGATACCTGTGGAGTAGGACCCCCCCGTAATCTCTCACAGGATCCATTTCAACTCCCAGTGATGGACGTATGCAGCTCTCCCTCTCCAGGAATAAACACACAGTAAAATCACTGGACATAAGAAAAGATTCCAAAGTTTTAAGGTAGGAGACCTCTCAGAAGTCAAAGCAAGTATCTTTATGTGAACTACAACAAAGAACAGGTAAAAATCTCAGAAGATTTTTAATAGCGGTTGTCACAAGATTAAATTCAGCATTGCGTCTCTGAAATTAGAGGAAGATGTGTCAAAGAACAGATCTGAGATCAGTAAAAGCTACAAAGAGATGAGAAACTCTAGCACATGGAGCTGGATTCTGCAGAAATTGAACAGCAAAGTGGAGATTAAATTTGGGAAATTCTTCCAGAATCCACAGAAAAAGGATAAAGAGATTAAACTAATGAGAGAAACGACAAGTGACATGGAAGACAGGCAGAAAAAAAATCCAATATGCATATATCAAGAATTCTAGAGAGAGAAGACAAGAGAAATTGAACGAGAAAAAATAATTTAAGAAGGAAGACAACTTTCTAAGCTTGAGAAAGGCTTGAGGTTTTTGAATGAGATTGTTCACAAAGTGCCGGATCTAATTAATGAAAAGAGATTTCCACCACAACAATCCTCGTGGGCTTTTCCATTTTAAAAATAAAGAAAAAAATGTGAACGGTTTTTAAAAGAGAAAAGCGTGGGTTGCCTACAAGGACAAAGAATCAGGTTGAATTTCAACTCATCTATAATATTAACTATTGGAATAAAGTAACCACTGCAGCTTTGAAATGTTTGTGGCCCATAATCTGATTTATAATCAGGTTGTCATTTATATGATACATCAAAGGAAAGGCATTCTCATACATGCAAGGTGACAGAAAGTACTGCAGTGAGGAGCCCTACTTTTAAAAAACGAACCAAAGTAGGGAAATCAAAAACTATCAGGGATAAAGACAACTAGGAAAATATAGTTAAACCCAATTAATTATTGTTAAAGAGGGAACAAAACTAAATGCAAATGGAAAAACTTGTTCTTGGGGAAGAAGTCCATAATTATAAAATAATTACTAATAACATTGATAAAGTCCAAATGTATCAGCAAAGCTTGGAAATTAGAGATGGGTCAGGTACGAATGGAAACGTGAAGAAGCAAAAGCAAAACAAAACAAACAAAACCCCAGAACGAACAAAACAAGGTGACAGATAGCAGGCCACGTGTTTCACTTATAAGTAAACTTCCTCTTAAAAGAAAAAGACTCTCAAGGAAAATGAGAAAAGATAAATCAGGCAAACACAGATACAAAATTGTTAGAAACACAGGAAGACAAAAAAATATCACAATTGTGCTGGCAGACACTTTCACACAACATTCTCATTGATACATAAATAGAAAAACAAAATGAAGACTGTTGAGTTGTGGTCTTTAAGCTTTTCTTTTTCTCCCCCAGCCCAGCCTCAGGGACAGGGACACAGTTCACTCCCATCAGCACCAAAGGATCATCATCAGTGTTCCTCTATATGAGGAGTAAGAGGTGATCTGAGGATATTGATATTAATGTATATAGGTCCTATACTTCTATTTCTCTATCCATCTATCTATCCATCCATCCACCCACTAGAGATAGATAGTCATCTATCTCTATCCCTATTTGTTTCTATTTCTATTGGTCGTTTACATTTCTATCTATCCCTATACCTATATCCATATTTATATCTACAGGTCCTAAGTGTATACCTATCTCTCTACCTGTACCTATGCTTATACTTCTATATCTATGGATATACTTATATCTATCTATCTATCAAGAGATTTTGAAAAAGCACCTTACCCTCCAAAATCCTGATTTACACTCTTGGATGAGTGTGTATGTGTGGGGTGTTCCATTTCATTGAGAACCACTGATATAATGGGTTTGAATAATAAAAATGAGTAAGCCTTGGACTTCCCTGGTGTCACAGTGGTTGAGAGTCCGCCTGCCAATGCAGGGGACACGGGTTCGTGCCCCGATCCGGGAAGATCCCACATGCCATGGAGCGGCTGGGCCCGTGAGCCATGGCCGCTGAGCCTGCGCGTCCGGAGCCTGTGCTCCGCAACGGGAGAGGCCACAACAGTGAGAGGCCCTCATAACACACACACACACACACACACACACACACACAAAATGAGTAAGCCTTATCTAATGGCTATTACAAAGCTTACTGAATCCTAACAGTAAATCTAGGAGGTAGAAGTTTTACTTTTTGCACTTTGCACATGAGGAAACTGAAGCTCGGAGTGGCCAAGGATTGTGACGGCAAGCACCTAGCATGCAAGTTGGAGAGTTGAGATTACAGACCAGGCAGTGTGACCACAGGGCCTGAGCTCACCCCTTCTCTCCACGTGGACTCTCTACGCAACAGAGAACACACATTCTTCTCGGATAATTAAGGAATTAAAAAAAATGTCCTTGGCTACTGAGAGGACCTCATTGAATCCCCAAAGTAGAAATGGTACAGGCTGCATTCTCTAACTACCTGGCAATAAAAATAGAGATTAACACAAATGTTTAAATGTAACGGGAACAAAATCCAGGTTCTTGGGGAAAAAGAAGAGACATCCTTAAACAACTCTTGGGCAGAAAGAGTAAATCATGATCATGGGTTATTGAGAAAGTAATGACGATGAAAATAGTACATATCAAAATTTATGGCATGAAGCCAAAACTACGCTTAGAGGTGAATATATATATGCTGTAAACATGCTTCTTTATTACACAGAGAAAATAAACAAAACTCTCAATTCAAAAAGTTACAACAAGAAGAATAAAATAATCTGAAAAAAAGGGGAGACGTTATGAAACAAAAGCGGGGTTCAGTTAATTATAAAACAATAACAAAGTCTACAGAAGAATTGATAAGTTGAATATAAAACAGAATGAAGCCAACAAAATGAAACAAACTAAACAATATAAAACCTCTGATCCAGCTGAGAAGGGCAACTATGAATATACCATTCAGTCTGTGGAGCTTGTTATTATTTTCTAATTAATTAACCTCTGCTTTTGTTTCATGACATCTCTCCTCCTATTTTTCTTCAGATTATTTTGTTCTTCTTGTGTATAACCACTAATACAAAAGAGATTAAACATCATCATAGGATATTATGTAAGCGATGGTGTTACATTTAAAGTAACCACAAAATAGATTTTTTTACTGACGTATAAAATATTAACATTGATGTTAAGGTAATATACCTGACTAGACCAATAACCATGGAAGAAAGTAAAAGAAAAACTACTGAAAAGAGATAAAATAATGAGACAAATTTATTTTCAGATGACATCGCTTCTTGCCTAGAGGACCCAGGAGAATCAGTTGGCAGTGTTAGCATTATTATGGAGGGTTCAGTGACTTTACAAGATGAATATACCTCAAATATCAGTCTTCTAATATACTAGCAAAGACCACTTAGAAAATATAATGGTGGGGCCGGCAGGTGATGCCGGGGGGAGACTCATTTACAGTAGCAGCAACAAAAATTCCACAAAATATCTAGAAATAAAGTTAACAGAAAATGGATACTGCCTAAATGAAAATTATAGCACCTTTCCAAAGGTGTTTTTTGTTTGTTTCTTTCAAAAGATAATAGAGAGACATACCATATTCCTAATGGGAAATAGAGTTACTATTATAAACATGTGAGTTCTCCCCCAATTAATCTATAAGTTTAATGGAATTCCAATGAATATTCCAATGCAAATTTTTTAACTTGATATAAGATTTCTAAAAGTTATTTGGAAGCAAAATTAAGCAAGAATAATCAATAAAAAATTCAAAATCAAGAATGACAATGCGGGGCTTCCCTGGTGGCGCAGTGGTTGAGAGTCCGCCTGCCGATGCAGGGGACACGGGTTCATGCCCCCGTCCCGGAAGATCCCACGTGCCGCAGAGCGGCTGGGCCCGTGAGCCATGGCCGCTGAGCCTGTGTGTCCGGAGCCTGTGCTCCGCGGCGGGAGAGGCCACAGCAGTGAGAGGCCCATGTACCGCAAAAAAAAAGAATGGCAATGGGGACTTACAGAACCATATGTTTAAAATTATTATAGTGTTAAACATTATTATAATGTTACACTAATTAAAGCTTTTTGATACTGATACAAGAATAAACAGAGGAGTCTAGAAACATACCTTTAACTTTATAAAAACTTAATATATGTGAATCTGGCATTTTGAAAATTTCATTAAAACAACTGATTTAACTAAATTTGCAAGATGTTGGTTAGGTGTTCCCTAGTTCAAATAATAAATCAAAATAATTCCAAAGGTATTAAAAGAAAAAATGAAACTAAAAAAGAAGTAAAGGAAAACCCAGAGGAATATTTATTTAGTCAGCAGAAAAGTAGAGGAGAAAACTATAACAGAAAGCATTAATAGATTTAATATCATGGGAAACTTAGATTTTCTGACATTAAAACCTAACCTGAAGAAAATTAAATGGCAAATGACAAACTACAGGGGAAGGTTTTTCATAGCATATACTATAGATAAGAGGTTTTTATGGCATTTAATATATATAGCTTCTAATAATATGGAGCTCTACTAAATACATACAAAAATAATTTACAAGTAAATTCACAAATAAAAAATTCATGGGCCAATAATTACATTATACAAGGTTAACCTAAGTTGTAATAAAAAAAGGCAAATTAAAAAATGAGATACCGTTTTCACTTTTCAAACTGATGATGTTTTTGTTTTCTTAATTACCTAGGTTTTGTGAGAATAAAACGTGCCCTCTTTCTTTTTGAAAAATATCTTTATTGGAGTATAATTGCTTTACAATATTGTGTTAGTTTCTGCTGTACAACAAAGTGAGTCAGCTATATGTATACATATACCCCCATATCCCCTCCCTCTTGAGCCTCCCTCCCACCCTCCCTATCCCACCCCTCTAGGTGTTCACAAAGCATCGAGCTGATCTCCCTGTGCTGTACAGCAGCTTCCCACTAGACATCCATTTTACATTTGGTAGTGTATATATGCCAGTGGCACTCTCTCACTCTGTCCCAGCTTCCCCTTCCCCTACTGTGTCCTCAAGTCTGTTCTCTGTGTCTGCGTCTTTATTCCTGCCCTCCCACTAGGTTCATCAGTACGGGTTTTTTAGATTCCATATATGTGCGTTAGCATAAGGTACTTGTTTCTCTCTTTCTGACTTACTTCACCGTGTATGACAGACTCTAGGTCCATCCACCTCATTACAAGTAACTCAGTTTCGTTCCTTTTCATGGCCAAGTAATATTCCATTGTATATATGTGCCACATCTTCTTTATCCATTCATCTGTCGATGGGCATTTAGGTTGCTTCCATGTCCTGGCTATTGTAAATAGTGCCGCAGTGAACATTGGGGTGCATGTGTCTTTTTGAATTATGGTTTTCTTAGGGTACATGCCCAGTAGTGGGATTGCTGGGTCATATGGTAGTTTTATTTTTAGTTTTTTAAGGAACCTCCATACTGTTCTCCATAGTGGCTGTATCAATTTACATTCCCACCAACAGTGCAAGAGGGGTCCCTTTTCTCCACACCCTCTCCAGCATTTATTGTTTCTAGGTTTTTTGATGATGGCCATTCTGACTGGTGTGAGGTGATACCTCATTGTGGTTTTGATTTGCATTTCTCTAATGACTAGTGATGTTGAACATCTTTTCATGTGTTTGCTGGCAATCTGTATGTCTACTTTGGAGAAATGTCTGTTTAGGTCTTCTGCCCATGTTTGGATTGGGTTGTTTGTTCTTTTGTTATTGAGCTGCAAAAACATGTCCTCTTATTTGTTGGTGAACAAAATGGTTAAGAACTTTCTGGAGCGATATTTGACAATCTTTATAAAAAGCCTTAAAGATCACACATTTCCTTTAACTTAGCAATTCTACTTCTAGATATTCTAAGGTAATAGAGATGTATACAAAGATATATGTATACTATACTGAATTACTATTCATGAGAGTGAAAAATAAGAAAATAATCTAAATGTTCAATAATAGAGAATTCATTACATAAATTTTAAATAACTATATGATAGACTTTTATGCAGCATTTAAAAATCCTATTACAGAGGAAAATAAAAAAAGAAATGCTCACAATGAACATTTTAATAAAAATACGTATATTGTTGTGTTCAATAAAAAATGTAAAAGATTAAGTCCAAGTAGATATAAAGACTGGAAGGAAATACACTCCACCTTTTCAGTGGTTCTTTCGGGGTGGTTTTTATTTTAATTCTCTACACAATTAATTTGTCTTGCCGCTAAGTTTTCTACAATGAAAGTGCAACATGTTTATCATTAGAAAAACAGGTTGGGTCTCAATATCAACCCACAGGGGAATGCTATACCACTTGGGGGCGTGTAGACACAGCTTGGGGTGAGGGTAGCCCCTGAAGCTTCCTTCTATGTGGTGTCATGAGGAGCTGACAGCAGCAGCGTACGACAAACACAAAGGTGTGGCTCCACCCGTGGCCACGCCCTGCTCACAGGGCCTCCCTCCTCCTTCCCCGCGACGCCCCGCCCACCACCCTCACCGTGCTGGCCCAGCCCTGGGTACCTGTGTGGGAGCCCGAGAGGGAGCCGAGGAGCTGCGAGTGCGGGTTGTGGCCGTCATGCACCTCCACCACGTCGTTGAGGGCCGTGTAGAAGAAGGCAAACTGTCCAAACACCACTGCGGAGGAGACACGGTGCAGAGAGCTCAGGGGCAAGGCTGGGCGGCCGTGCTGGGGGGGAGCCCTGGACAGCTGGAGGAGCAGGGCGACCTCAGAGGAGGTTGTCGGTTCATAGGGCTAACTGCTTGCTGAGCCTTTCCACTGGCTGATTAGACACTGGGCACAGGGATGCGGGGACCTGGGAAGGATCGGGCTGGCATTCTCCACGCAGGTCAAGATGATATTGTGGACTGCACGAGCAGCCAGGCTAACCCTAGTCCTTTCTCAAGTTGCAGTGGCAGCAGCTACTCTAGGAAAACGAAGAGCTTTCCGTAACTTCCCCGTGTTCCATGTTGATCTCAGGACCCTGTATTTTCCTTCACTTTTTCTTCGAAGATCCAGCCAATGAGGGCATCCCCTGGATACAAGATCCCACACATTTAAGAGGCATGAGGGTGCTGAGTAGCAGCCTTCTCCTGAGGAAGGAGCAACTGTCCATGGAAGAGGCAAACATCTCTACCTCATTTCCCTCTGGCAAATCCAAGGACAGAGGCAAAATGACATGTATTGAGCACCTACTCTGTGCTGGGTACCATGCTTGCCATGCACGTCATCTTCTTCAACACTGACTCTTCCAGATATCTGATTTTATAGACAAAGAAACTGAAGCTCAGAGGTTGAGTTCCCCAAGGCCACGCAACTAGCTCATGGGAGGGGGTTGAAAAACTGGTGGACCATGACCTCAAGGAGTCCCCTTTCAGACAAGACCTAAGGGCCCTGCCCTTTGATGGCTATCACAGGGTCTTTCCTCAACTGTCCCATCTCTGCCAGTCACTGCTGGAGAGGCTGGGGTTACTGACCCTGCGGGGCCATGGGGGGCACAGCTCCATTTCAGACCCTGATACATTCTGCCTGCCCCGGTCTGCCATTTGGCTGGGTGCATAAGAGACAGTCCAAAGTGAAAAAAAAAAAAAAAAACCACTTAAGCAAATAGATAAACAAAATAATTTCAGATAGTGTTACATTTTAGAGGCAGTGAGAGAAAAGTGATAAGGCAAGGCAGTCCACTTCAGATAGGGGGTCAAAGAAAGATCTATGAGGAGAGGGTGTTAAGGCTGAGACACAGGCTGGGGACAAGTATTTCCGACCTGAGGCAAAAATCTGCACCTAAATCCCTGGGCTTAGCATCACTAAAAAAGAGAAGATGCTTGGGACAGATCACGACCCCTCCTAGAGTCAGCTCTCCACATACAGGTTCCAGCTCAGTGAAACTGCCCAGCCTCGGGGCTGGCGGCCTGCAAAGGCGTGAGCTCTTTATTACTGGAGGAATTTTGCAGCCCAGCTATCGAGGACTCGGCTCTGGGTGGCAGGTGGGAC
The DNA here is from genome assembly GCF_005190385.1 of Monodon monoceros. Taxonomy (NCBI): domain Eukaryota; kingdom Metazoa; phylum Chordata; class Mammalia; order Artiodactyla; family Monodontidae; genus Monodon; species Monodon monoceros. The sequence continues at coordinate 154,517,484 of NW_021703774.1, read as the reverse complement.
TGGACAACCTTTCAGTACTTTCCTAACTGTGATCCTACAGGTCCAAAGCTCCCGCCACATGCATGTGCCGGGGAGCGTGTGCCCACACACACGAGTGTGCAGGTGCTGGTGTGGGAGTGGTGCCCGACGGCAAGAGCTGTGGGTAAAGATGAGGCTGGGAATTTACAGAGGGCAGAAAACACGTCTCTCTCATCTCTGCAGCTCTGGTTCCCAGCAGAGTGCGAGGTCCCTAGGAGGTGCTTAATAAATGTTTGGTGAATGATCAGGCCTTGCCCCATGCTCGGTCCATCCTAGCTCTTGGGAAAAAGCAGCCAGTTCTCTGCAGGCTGCCCCATCTCAGATGGTCAGGATATATATACATGACCTTTACCCCACTAATGCCAACTCTGTTTAGAAATAGTTGTTCCTCTTCCTACAAAGAGGAGATTCAGGGAGAAAGCGGCCCGGCCAGTCACTGATTGCCCGGGTACCACCAGCCTGTGACCCTCAGGAACTTCCTGAATCCTCCAGAGCTGCCAGGACTCTTGCCTGTCCCACTGCTAACCAGGTGACAAGGCTGGCTTCTTTTTGCCGGGGCCTCTTGGAATCTGAAGGTTTCTCTGCCTTTCCAGGGCCCTGACCTGCTGCTCTCTTTTTTTCTTGCTCATCCTACCAATTGCTGCTGGACCAGGCTCCCGCTCACAGACGGAACAGTGGAATGATGGGGCGCCCAGCTCCCTCACCTGTACGTTCAAGTCCAGCTCAGTCCCACTCCTTTCCTTCTTCCTGGCGCTCTGCCACCCTCCCCTGGGTTCCCGGTCGGCCTGGGTCTGCAGCACCTCTATGCAGACCCGGGCTGGGCTAGGGAGCCCCCGGTGCACCCTGCCTTCCCTCTGTCCTGGTTGGTCCCTCCCTAACCACCCCACCCTTGGTTCCAGCAGGTCTCACTGGTCCCTTCCTCCCGTGTGTATCAGGAGCGTACTCTACAGCCCACTGCAGAGCAACGGCACGCAGCTGTCCTCTGAGGGAGGCTGCTCGGCCCATTGGCACGATAGGAGTGGAAACAATTTGGAGTGGAATTGGAAGGCGTTGGAAAACATAAACAAATATACACAAAATCCATACCGTAGTCCTTGGGCACGGTGACAAAATACAGGCAGATCTGTCCACTGGTGTAGTTCTGGGGGTAGTTAGGGGACAAGACCACTCCATCTGAACCCACATACTGTCCCCCACAGGGGGCTGAAAAAGAAATCAGGTAGAGGGCCAGGTGACCTCATGCGCCTCTCATCAGCTGTCCACCCTCCGTCTCTGCCCACTCTCAGCCTGACCTTCTGGCCCTGGTGGGGCTGCTCTGAGGTCTGAAGCCACTAATGTGGAGGAGAGGAATTCTGGGGACATGCCCTGCCCTGCCCCGCCCTGCCCAAAGACATCCATCCCTGGCCTGGCATGTGGCCTGAATCCCCCCACCACCCCCGATGCTATCAAAGGCCCTCCTGGGTGCCGGCCAGTCCTTGTCCTCTAACTAGTGACACTGGCATTGGTCCCTGGAGGCCCAGCCTTCGGGAGCACTTTAGGAACCTCTTCTGCCTACAGGTGGGACCCGGAGATGGTCTGCCACCCCACGGCTGATGTCTGCACCTGGACACTTAGTGTCTGCACAACTAAGGAGCAGAGGTTTGCCCAGAATAGCCCGCTGGGAGCAGACAGCTCACGCGACCCAGCCATGGTCCCAGTCCCACGAGGGGTGGACCTCAGAGCCAGCCTCTCCCACCTGGGCAAAGGGGCCTCTTTACTTTTCAACTTAGGTGGCCGCCATGCTCCTGAAGTTCCGGCACTCCATCCGATCCCTTTTGTCAAGACCCCATGGCTAACCCAGCTGCCCTTGGAGTTAGCCCACCCTGCTGGTCTTAGTTTTACACATCTGAACCCTCAGTGATTTCCCCTAGGACCGGGAACAATCTCAGGGTCACTTTTAGATTCCCCTCTCCGTGGTGTGGGCTGCTGGCATGTCTCGGGCCACCGCTGAGGATATCTATTGGAGTGGGGGTGAGGACACTATGTGATCTGAGAGACATGACACATTGACAGGGACTGGTACACCTGGGGAATTTCCAGCCCTTGTCATTCATGGCGAACCCAAGGAACCCTCCTGTGAGGCCCATATCCTGCCTGCCCCTTCCCCTAGCCTCCAGCCCCTTCTGCCTCTGGCATTCCCTAGTTCCCTCCACCACAGCCCTGGGCTCCACCACCTGTGCACACTGGCTGGGGATGATTCCACACAGGCTTCCCATCAGGCCCCAGGATGCAGCTCAGGGTGGAGAAGCCCTCCACCTCATAGCCCCCCTGGCAGTAGTAGGTGATGGAGGAGCCCAGCTTCAGGTCGGACCCCACTCGCGTGCCGTTCTTGATGGGACCAGGATCGAAACATGACTCCCGTGGGTTTTCTGGAAAAAACAAACAAACACGTATATACACACACAGACACATATACACAGAGAGCTCATAAGTGGCCTAATCCCAGGGCACAGCACCTATGGGGAGACCCTGACTCTGATTAGCCACAGAGCGCATGGGGATTTGGGGCCGATGGGTGTATTCTCTTCAGGTCTGGAAACCTCTCTAAATTTGGTTACAGACTAGGGCTGGAGAATGAAATAATGCCATTTGCAGCACCACGGGTGGACTCAGAGATTTTCATACTAAGTGAAGTAAGTCAGACAAAGAAAGACAAATATCGTATGATATTACTTACATGTGGGATCTTAAAAATTATACAAATGAGCTTATTTACAAAACAGAAACAGACTCACAGACTTTGAAAACAAACTTATGGTTACCAAATGGGAAAGGTTCATGGTGGGGGGATAAATTAGGAGTTTGGGATTAACAGATACACACTATTACATGTAAAATAGATCATCTACAAGGACCTGCTGTATAGCACAGGGAACTCTACGCAATACTCTGTAATAATCTATATGGGAAAAGAATCTGAAAAAGAGTGGATATATGTATATGTATAACTGAATCACTTTGCTGTACACCTGAAACTAACACAACATTGTAAATCAACTCTACTCCAATACAAAATAAAAATTAAATTAAAAATTAAAAAAAAAGAAAGAAACTAGGGCTGGAAGTCATTTTGGAGAGTGCAGTCTCCCTCTTCTCCCCGCATTCTTGCCCTGACGCACAAAGGAGGGAGTTGCGGCTACACCTTTGAGGCAGTCCCTCACCCCTGATTCCTGATTCCGGTCAGAGCAGCCGGGGAGGCGCGTGCTGCTCTGACCGGTGGGAGATGACAGTCCTAGGATCGTGTCTCAGTAGTGACCGGGTCCCTGTGGTGAAGGTCAGGGCTTAGGCACAGTCCCCCTTTGCTCAGCTTTGATCCTGCACACTCAACATGGCGGCCTCCTGGTTTTCTGTCTGTGTGGGAAGCAGGGACGCTTTTGGAGATGCTTTTTCTTCTCTTTCTTTTGCTGAGAGCGGTGTTGCTGGCTGGGTAGGTAGGTGGAGCTGACACCAGCTTTGCAGGCTGTTATAGCCATACCTTGCAGGCACTTCTGAGTGTATGGGTACTGATATTTAGATTTAGGAAGAAAGTAGGAAACCCCATTTTAGCCTCTGGGATGAGTCCAGATCTCCAATGCAGTTTTCCAGGGCTTTGCGTTGGGGTACTGAGCGTTTGCCAGATTATTAAAACAGCAGTATTTTTCCGTTTTACTACTGATGCTTATATGTCTTCCCAATCAGGCATACCACGGCTGCACCTACGCTGCATCCACTCTGTCCCTGGGCACTGGACAACAGTGAACTTGATGCTTCCTGAGCCACTGAGAGTATTAGCTGGGGCTCCAAGTCTCTGGAGAAGGACACTCACTGCACAGCCTCCCTCCCCAGCAGCTGGAAATCCCGAACAGCTCTTGGGAGCCAATGTTCACATCCATCCACTGCTGCCTTTCCTCATCCTCCTTCTTCCCGAACCACTGATGGTCAAGAGGCCTGTCGTCAGGGCTGGGCAGTGTCAGGAGAATGCAACAGAGTATCAGGATACCATCGAAACCCTGGAGGCTATGCTGCGGAAGGGTCTAGAGATGGGGATTCACAAAGAGGTGCCGACAGCCCTTGCAGAAGGAACCAGAAATTCAAAGAGCAGATTTAAGGAGGAAAGACCCAGAACACAAGGGATCAGAGTTCAGAGATGAACAGGTCAGGAGGAATTTTGCTGAGGTCTGTCCTTGTCACCTGGGTACCTTTAAGCTGCGTGTATAAGAGGCAGTCATAGCCTTGAGGGTGTTTCTCAGCTGTCGATCAGCCCGTTGACTGATGGGATGGGACTCAGTCTGTGATCCAGTCAAGTCTAGACACCTGCATTTGCGCCCTGAGGGTGGGATGGCCCTGCTCGTTGCTTTTGCCTAGAGCTTATTTAGGATGGAGCAGTCCTGGATACATTACTAAATTTAAACTCAAGTGGGACCCAGAAAATGGCTCCTCACCTAACAGAGGACCCCTCAGTGGTTTCCTCATGTGCCCTGTCATGTATCACCTTGTCCCCCACATCAAATCTGTCCTCCCCCAAAGCGTAGTGGCTCTGGCCAGAATGCAACTGACCATTGGGTGGCCCATTTGTGAATTGCAGAGATACAGGGAAGTGTCACCAGGTCTTCTATTTCATCTGTCTTTTCTATAAATTCAGAGTGCGTCAAACCTTATTTGAAGTTCAGAAAAATTAAGTAACTTGGAACCAAGTTCACATAGCTCATAAGAGGCAGAACAAGCTGTGGCCCTCAATATCCATCCCCCCACTTCATCCTTATAATGGAACCCAGGTTTTATCCAGAGTATCAAAGCCCCAGCTAAGATAAATACCTTCCAGCCTCCCAGGCAGCTAGATCTGGCCAAAGAGAAGTAAACAGTCAGGTCAGGTCATTGCCTTCCGTCTCACTTAGAGTAAAAGCCCAAATCCTTACAAGTCTACAAGGCCCTGTACCTTCTGCCCCAGTCCTCCCCTCTATGACCTATGGTCCCTTTGCTAGCTTTGCTCCAATCACATTGACCTCTGCGTACAGAACATTTCCCCATCCGCACGGCTCCCCTGTTACCTCTTTTAGGACTCAGCTCAATGACACTTCCCTGATCAGCTCTTCACAACTGTGATGTTCCTCTCCCCAACACTCCCCATCACACTTCTCTGTTTTATTTCTCTGCAGTGAGGTCAATATTATCTCGTGCACCAGATAGCTACCTTATTTTCTCTATCTCCCTCCACTAGAATGTAGGTTCCACGAAGGCACTTTTCCAGTCTTGTTCATTGCTGTGGTCCAGTGCCGGGCATATGATTGGCACTCAATAAATATTTCTTAAATGGTTACGTGTGGGACTTCTAGAAAGGCTGCTTAAGGGAAGGTGACTCAGGTGAGAGAATGCTCAATGACCGTTCCTTCTTTCCTCCCTTCCTCCTTCCCACAGTTTGGAACACAGACATGATGGCTGGACCTCCAGTCACCATCTTGGATGCTGAGATAACCCTGGGGATGGGAACCACGCAGCAGGGTAGAGCAGAAAGACAAGGGGAGCCTAGGTGGAGCCACTTCGACAGCCCTGGATGACAATACCCAGATTTCTTTTACAGGAAGAAGAATGGACTTCTACCTCATATAAACAACTGTGCTTTTGGGTACCTGGCACACTAGCATACCCAGCTGGGTATGACTGCCCCGAACTTTACACTGTGTCAGAAAGTCCTTTCCTCCCTTCTCTGTGTGGCAAACTCCTACACTTGTCAGCGCCACCCTCTCCTGAGCCAGTGTCCCGAACGTTGCCTTCTCTCTGGCAGAATTCCATTTCTCTGTTTTTGATTATCTTGGTAGCTTGTCTAAGGGTATTTCTTTCTAGTGGGTTCTGAACTCCTAGAGGACAGATTCTTCTCATGACCCTGGCAACTAGCACAGAACTTGGCACTAGGGCTCTATCTGGCGCATAATAGGAGCTTAATAAATGGATACTGAGTTGCTTGGCTGAACAACTCCGGGCTTAGAAAATCAACAACCACATCAATGATCCGACTACAGATTCTATTCTACCATGGCTCACACGTCAGAGCAAGATGAGCTCATCATTCCAAGCATCATCCCATTAATAACAACGACAAGGCTAATGATAACGATGACAGCCCCTTACACAGGAATATCACTTCGTAATTTTCAAAGCACTTTCCAATCTGTTATCTTATTTGTGTCTCACAATAGCCTTTGAAGCAGGCAGGGCCAGGTACGCTTCTGTTCCGGTTATAGATGGGGAATGTGGTGATCAGAGAGGCTAAATGAGTTTTCCAAGCCATTCAACTATTAAGAGGTAGAATTAAACCCAAAATCAGGTCTTCAGGCTGCCAAACCAGGGCTCAGCTGTGAATGATAAAACTAAATGACTAAAAAAAGCATGATGATAATAATAAATAAGCCCCAAGCCCTCCAAAATGGGAAAATAAAAAGAACTAGATTCTTTTTGCCCTAATAGATAAGGCCCATTTCCAAACACCGTAACAGCAAAATACTGAAAATAACAACCCAAACAGTAAGGAACTTGTTAAAAAGGTTGGATTAGAGCCATCCACTGAAATATAAGCAAGCTTTGAAAAGAATAGCAAACGTCTTTGACTACTAATATGGAAAGATGCCCAAGATCTATTGCTGGGCAAAACCCAAGACAAAGCAAAAAAAAAAAAAAAAAACAAACAAAAAAACAAACCCAACCCATGTTACAGTTTAGTATATATGGTGTGATCCCCATTCATATAGAACAGGGATCTGCAAACTACAGTCCACTGACTCGCTGCCTGTTTTTGTAAATAAAGTGTTACTGGAACACAACCATACCCGTTTGTTTAACACGTCGTCTATGTCTGTTTCAGCATTACAACAGCAGAATTGATAGCAACACAGACCGTCTGGTCTGCTAAGCCAAAAATATTTACTCTCTGGTCCTTTACAGAAAACGTTTGCCAACCTCTGGTATAGAATGTATGTTATTTATATGTATATAAAACATCTGGAATGAGGTAACAAACCATTAATATTGGTACTTCAGGGGATGGTAGTATTGGGAGATGTTAAGCTTTTAGAGCACAGTTTATATGCTTCTGTATTATTTGAATTTTCCCAACAAACATGTGTTACTTTGAAATAAGCATAAATGAAGAGATCTTGAATTTAGAAAGACAGGCCATGGGAGAGCTGGGTGGTGGGAGTAGTCATGGCAGGAGCTGATGTGGAAAGCCGGTGGTAATTCCTCGGCCTACAGTGTTACTTCCAAGGGCTTGAAAGAGAAAATAGGTACCTTTTAGTACCTTTCAGTAAAAGTTGACTCATCTTGGCCTCTCCTGAGTTATTTCAGATTCTCTAACACTTGCTTTGAACTCTTCATCCCTCTGTCTGAAACCCTTCCCACTCTTGCTTGTACACAGGGGGCTTCTTCTCAAGCTTTAGGTCTCTGTTCACGTGTTACCTGCTTGGCGAGGCCTTCACCATTCTGAAGTGGGCTCCGCATTTCTCTTTCTTAGGATAGTTTGCTCTTTCCTAACTTATGCTTCTCGTTTCTTGTTCGTCTCCTTATTTACTGTCTGTTTCCCTCACTCACCTTTACATTCCCCTCGGGTGGGGACCCTGACACTTTTGTTCACCTCTGTGTCCTCTGAATCCAGCACAGGGCATGGCATGAAGTAGGAGCTTAATAAGCATTTGTTGAATGAATGAATGGTTACCAGACACGTGTATGGATGTCCTAGCCTGCCCCTCCCTCCCCAAGAGGAGGCTACCACGCCTGCTGCAAGATAAGAATAAAGGTCCCTCCCACCCATCCCATTGGTTTCTCTGGCCTGAAAAAAGACACTAAACCTCCCTGGGACTCATTTTTAATAACTGTGTTCAAAAGACAGGATCCTCCTCCTTCCCTCTGCATCCTTCTAGCAGAGGGTAAAACTACCCAGGAGGCTGCATTCAGATGAGAAGTGTGCCAGAGCATGGTGTAATAGAAATCCACAGTTGACATGACTGAATTCAGAATCATCTCTTAGAAGGCCTGCCCAGAGATGACTAACACAGCACAGCCACCTTCCAGGAGCAACGGAACAGAGACATCTACAAATCCACCCCACCCACCCATCTTTGTCTTGTAATCGGGTGGGCTTCCAACATCCCATTTGTAGTAGAAATGCCTGTCGATCTAGGATGTGAGCTCCATGGAGGCCGGGACTTTGTTTTGTTCCCTGCTCTGTCCTTAGCCCCTATAACAGTGTCTGGCACATAGTAGGTGCTCAATAAATATTATTGAGTGAACAAATGAATCAAAATGCCTGATCTGCCTTTGCCCCTTATGCAAAAGCCTAATCCACCACCTAATCCACCTAATGACACCACTCAGTGGTTATCTGACTTAAGCTTGTCAATCTGATGGTCCTTTGGGATTTGGAGTTGCGCTACAAACTGGGAAGTAATTCAAAGCCAAGAGTGAGGCAGCCCTACTGTCCTAGGAGAATGGAGAAGCAATGAAAATTGACCTGCAGAGAAAGGCGAATGTAGCGTGTACTCAGAAAGGAGCAGGGAGGAGACAGAGTGGTCCTGGAGACGGAGGAGGGTGATTTCAACCTCCGATTTTCCCATCCTGATTGTAATCCCCTTGGGAGGTCATGCTTCCTGTCCTTGGGCTCTTGTATTCTAAAAATGTATTCCCTTTCGGTGTTAAGTGAGAGTGAGTGTTTACCATCTGTATTGTTAAAATACAGAATGCTCTTTAGCTTAAATCAGTTTGGCTGTTAGTTGTTTTCTTATAATAAAGTCTTCTTTTTGTCTCAACTTGGTTTAAGTGTTTCTGTTTTTCACATTTTTTTTTATAATAAATTGCTCCTTTTTCTGCTTAAGTTGGTCTGAGTGAGTTTCTTGATATGAACTAAATGATCCCTCACTAAGATGGGATGAAACTCTTTCTGCTTCCCCCTTGGGAAGCTGGTGGGAAATGGGGAAAGGCTCCTGGTCTGTTCACCTTGGGTCAAAGGAGGAGTTGACCTGGGTCAGAGAGTGGTTTTCACTGGGCTAAGCCCAGCTGAGTCTGGCAACACCTCTCCAAGTCGGTCCTCAAACACCTCCCAGAGCAGAACCCTTGAAGCCACAGCTCCTAGGAGACCCAGATCCTCAGCGTTAGTGGAGCCCTGGATCTCTCTGCCTTTGGACAGAAGATGGCTTCTAGATAGAGGAGGTCAATTCTTCTTTTCCTAAGAATCCACACCTGCCTCAGTGTGCAAGTCCTCCATGGGCTACCATCTCAATCCAGGGGGTTCTACGGACTCGCAGGGAGTACAGTGTCTAAGTTCTTTGCCATGGATTGGAGAAGTATACAGGACATACATACACACACATCACGAATATTCATATATTTCCCACACTCATATATATATATACGTATATATATAAATCCCACACTCCCATATATATATGTGTACAAAACATCATATTCATACTTTATATCTTCAATAAACAGAAAAGAAAATCTGCTTCATTCTACTGGGCTAGCCCCATGAAGAGAGGTTTTCCCTTCCAAACAAGGGCAGAATGAATGTAATAGGCATCACCCAGGAAGAAAAGGCAATGGAATGGAAGAAGTTGGATCAAAGTATGTGACAACTACCTACTGGTATGGGGCACGCTGCTGGGTGCTGTGCCTATTGACCAGCCCTCACAACAACCCCTTCCTATGGTGTCACTGTCCCTCTTTGACAGACAAGGAAGGGATGTCAGGGAAGTTAAGTAACTTGTTTAAGGCCGCACAGGTGATAAGTGATGGCAGTTTCCCCTATACAGATATTGAACATGGGGGAATATCGTCTAGTCCTTGGGATCCAGTAGCAGAGTAGACCCATTCCAGGAATCCAGGGATCCTGCGATATGGAGAAGGAGACCATGGGGTAAGACAGGGTGTCCCTGGGCTCCATCAAATAGGCTACCTGACCAGAGGCTAGGGACATAGTAGAGGGATCACCCATGTTAGGAGGTGTGTAATCTGAGAAGGAAGGAAGGAGGGCAGCTCCAGTTCTCACCAGGTACCTCCCACCCCAAGCAGACACATTTATTTGGCACTTGTACCACAGATCCTCATAAGGTGGTAGAGGGTGCGTGGGGGGGTTGTGCCTCCCCCTCCCCTCTCCCCAGTAATTGGCCTCCTTCAGCTGCTTGCCTGGTTCAGATGGCAGCCCGGAAGACTTTACTCTCTGGAGCTGTGTGTTGGATCTGAGGATCCCTCTAGATATGGTCTTGGGCCAACAGCTGAACGTGGAAGGGGCTTCTTTGGAAAAGAGGACCTAGAAGTGTAGCTCTAGCACATGGATTCATGGAGAAGACTTGGGGGAGAGGTGGCCACAGCCAGTTTGCCAGGAACAAGGTGACCAGGGAGGAAGCTGAGGGAGTTTCTGCCCAGTGGCCACTGTAACCAGGGATGATGAAATGCAGTCATCTTGTAAGAGGCTGGAAGTGGTGACATCTGGGGTAAAAGTTTAGAATCTCTGTGATGTAGAAGACCCAGGTGGGATGAGTCAGGTGTGGCTCTGGTCATTTAACCTTTAACCTCAAGTGGCTGGGGTTGAAGGATATCACTTGTGGTGGCTCCAAGTGCCATGTTTGTGCAACTTCTGGCTGTGCTCAGCCACTTGAGTGTGCATTTAATAAAAGATGCAGTTGTGCAAGGTTTAGGCATTGGAAGGATCGGGGGCAGGAAAATTGAGGGGACTGATGAGAGCGTGATTAAAGAGATGAATAATAATAAAATGATGATGACGATACGGCAGTAGGGATGGTGGTGGGCGGAGCAATGGGGTTCCAGGCTGAGTCTAAGTCATGCCTTCGGATAGAATCCCACAACTTGTGACTGTGTTTGTTCTGACATCAGCGTGTGGAGATTGAGTACAGGAGGTTTATCGAATGGCAGGTGTCTGAAGGAAGACAGGATGGCAAAGTAGCCACTTCCCAGGCCAGCCCCATGAGAAAAGATGACCACAGGCAAAACATTCTCTAACTTGCACACCAAGCACCTTCTAGAACTGCATCTGGCACACAGCAAGCGATGGAGGGTGACGAGGATTTCGGTGAGTTGATGGATGTGAACCGCTCAGGATACTGCTGGCAGCTGGCAGGCGCTAAGTTAACTACCATTATGACTGGGATTGTTTGTGAGCTCGTGTGAGAAATCCCCAGGAGTTGCCACAAATATTCAATTAAGAGACACTTTAAAAGGTTGCTGAGGTCCCACATTATGCAAGTGGGGGACATGAGCCGGGAGCTTTTTAATTTTAACTGGTACTGTGACCCCATTTGTACACACAGGCTGATGAGGCCTGGGTGAACCTGGGTTACAGTAGCAATAATAAAATCGGTCATCTCAACGGATCTACAGAGTGTTTTAGTCCATATCGGGCATTATCCTCACACATTTCATTTATACGTATAACATATCTTCTGCAATGTAACTATTATTACCACCATTTTATAGATGGAGAAATGGGTTCCAAGAGATAATAATTTGCCAAGCTCACCAATCAAGCAAACAATGGAGCTGGGATTTGGATAACGGGGCCTGGGCTCATTAGAGAAGAAGAAAAGGTCTAAGAGAGAATAGCAGAGTAGAAGAAAGCGGAGCGCTCGAGAGCCTGGAATACTCCAGCTGCTGCTACCATGTGAACATTACAAAATGTCTGGAAGGTGCCGGAGTCCAGACCAAGGGCTTTAAGGCGTGGACTCATCAATTATGTTTCTGTGCTGTAGGAATTATTCCACCATTATCTTACAGATGAAGAGATGGCGTTTCGGAGCCGTTAAGTAACTTGCTCCAGGCCACACAACAAACACGAGCTGTGCACCCAGTTGATCTGTCAATGCTCTTGACTGGGCAGGACCAAGACCTGTTTCTGTAAGCAAATTGTTATTAGAACACAGCCATGCCCGTTGCTTTCTGTTCAGTCTTTGGGTGCTTTCATGCTACAAGGGCAGTGCTGAGTAACCGAGACAGACCGCGTGGCTCGCAAGCCTGAACTATTTACTGCCTGGCCCTTTAAGAAAAAATTTGGCACCCTCGGCTCTCGACCCTCACACTCTTCATCTTGCCTTCATTAATCTAAAAGCAGAATGAGAATAAAAGGATGGGATAGCTGGAGGGATGAGAAAACGTGATCAGGAAGTATCAGAAAGCATCCAGTCTACGACAAGGAGCTAGAGGATAGCCGAGGAATGGCCTTGGGACAAAGCTCCAGGCACTGTGCCCTCAGGAGCTGGATGGGCTGTCCACATGGGTGCTGAAGTTATCCAGGAGGGTGGGATGCTTTGGGGTAGAGAGGAGGACTGAGCCTCATATCAGAACCCTCAGCAAATGCAGGGGCGTGGCAACGAAGATGTCAGCTGATGGCATGAGCTGGGGTTCTGAGACTCAAGAAGACCTAGGCATGATCCTCATAGAACAAGGAGCGAAGGGGAGTAGTGACGTGGAAGCAGAAATGAGGTGCAAGGAGAACGTGAAGCCCCTTTTCTCCCAGGCCTGGGGCACCTGGGTGTGAGGGACTAAGCCACCCAGAGGGCCGCAGAGAGGCAGGGGCTCTGCAGGTGGCAGCGGGCTCCCCGTGATCCTGTCCAGCGCTCTCCTCGCCACACTACACCTTCCCTATCCCTGGCCAGGTCTGGCAAGCCCTGATCTCAGTCATCTCTGCTCCCAGGGCCCTCGTCATCTCTGCTCCCAGGGCCCTCGTCATCTCTGCTCCCAGGGCCCTCGTCGCCTCTGCTCCCAGGACCCTCGTCACCTCTGCTCCCAGGACCCTCGTCACCTCTGCTCCCAGGGCCCTCGTCACCTCTGCTCCCAGGGCCCTCGTCGCCTCTGCTCCCAGGACCCTCGTCATCTCTGCTCCCAGGGCCCTCACCTGTGTAGTCGATGACGAAGCCGGCGTTGCTCACCGACGCATCGCTGCGGAAGGCGAGGAAGAGGCTGTTGCTGCTGCTCTCGATGCGGCCTGGGAGCTGGGAGCCGTAGAAGCTTCCTATGAGGGGGCTGAGAGAGTCCCGTCCATCGTAGATATGGAGGAAGTCATAGCCAGGCTCCAAGTTAAAGCTGGGGAACAAAAACATCCCGCCCCCATCCCACTAAGGTCAAATAAAGACGGTACTGGCCTCGGGTTCGACCGAGGGACAGGGCCTCCATCCCCCCAGCGCCCAACCCAAGACCTACTGGTGGGGAGGGGGAGGATGAAGCCCCCATGACCTCCCAATAGGGAGAGAAGGTGGATAAGGCAGCCTCGGGCGGAGGAACCAGATTCTAGCATCGGTGTCCAGAAAGCTGGAGTTGAAAACCTATTTTAGCTGGAGCTAAAATATTTTAAAAAATCGAAATATATTTGACATGGCATGTAAATTTGAGGCATACAACATGTTGATTGGATACATTTGTCCATTGTTATATGATTGCCATTGTAGCAATAATTAGCACCTCTGACACATCACATAATTATCGTTTCTTTTTAGTGGTTGGAGTGATTCAGATCTAGCCTATTAGCAAGTTTGATGTTGATAACACAATATTGTTGTCTATATTTACTACACTGTGCACAGAAGGGAAAATCAGCTACCAGCTCTACACACAGAGTGGTCAGAACCCAGGTCTCTCACCTGCCTCTCATGTCTTTATACTGTCCACGTTGCACCCCCTTTCCTGAGGGGAAAGAGCCACGCCACGAGCCATTCCCAGGCAGGAAGGGGCCTATTCTGATGAAGGACCCTCACTTTATTCCTTTACCCTGGGGCTGGTTCTCAGCTCTCCTCAGGATCTGCTCCCATCCCACTCCTGGCTCTCACAGGTATGCCTCTTTCTCAGCAATCCTGACCTTAGTCTAGGAAAAAACTCATTTTACAAACTGTCTTAGCTTAGCAAACTGAATATTAGAGTTTTTGAGTGTAATTTGCCCTATTGGAATGGTTAGCATGAAAATGATGGAAAACACCAAGGACTGGCAAGAACGTGGAGCCACTAGAACGCTCATATCCTACTGGTGGGAGTGTAAATTGGTTCAACCACTTGGGAAAACTGTTTTGCAGTATCTACTAGACCTGAACATATGCGTGCCCTACGATGCAGCGGTGCCACTCTTGGGTGTACATCCAACAAAGGCAATTGTTGCCAATCAAGGGTGTAAAGATGGAAACAACAGAAGTAAATGAGTTTGCAGAGAATAGAGTTCTGATGCAAACCGGTTCATAGCCCAACCAAGGGCTAGGATACTCAGACACTCCACTTGGCAGGACTGAGAACAAAATGGCGGTTCTACCCTTTAGCTAAGACATGGCAGAGAGATGAGGCCATGAAATATCGAGGACAAAAGGGGTAGGGCTGCAAAGAGACAGGATGGGGATCTGGGAGGATTGGAGGCAGAGCCAGGTGTGCACTGGCCTCCCTCTCACACTGGTATCAGCTGCAGGGTCACCCCACCATTGCTGGGTGGTATGGTCTTCTTGTTCCCATAGTTCAGCCCCTTCACTGGCTCTCTCAAAGGGCACCAGGGAAGGGTTTGGGAGTGGGTCAATTTGGGTCACAAATTATGGCTCCATCACTTCCAAAATGCCTTCCATCTGCCCCTGCCCTCCATCAATCATCAGGTTTTATCTGAGCACCCTCAGTATGCTGGGCACTGTGCAAGGTGCCCAGGACGCAGGGATGCATCCTTTCTTCAAGACGGTGACGGATCTGAAGGAAATGACAGACGTGAGGACAGCAAAGTCTAAAGTCTGTACAGGCATGTGGGAACACAGCACCAGGTTTATGGGGGAGGATGGGAACGAAGTTTGTCTTGGGCATTAAAAGACCCTCAGCGATTGGACAAGGAGGGAAAAGGAAGTCGCTATGAAGGGAGAAGCAGAAGCAAAGTCACGAGGCGTGAAATAATTTTGGAGACTGTGAGTAGCTCAGTCTGAAGCCCAGGGGTTAGACGGGGTGGGGTTAGGACTGGGTGGGAGAACTGAGGGGAGAGGTAGGCAGAGGCCACATGGCTTGGAATGAAACTCAAAAGCCTGGACCAAAAAAAAGTCCCAGAACAGAACAAACAAAAGGTTTGGAACCTTAATTTATAGAGAAGAAGGAGCCATTATAGGATTCAGAAGTAAAGGATACATTTGTTTCTTTGTTTTTGAACGGAGGTATAATTTATACACCATGAAATAATCAGCTCTGAAGTAAATCACTCTCAGTTTTGACACATGGATATCAAGATCCAGAAGGTTTCCACCATCCCCAAATTTCCCAGGTGCCCCTTCCCATCCCCGCCCCCAGAAGACACCACTGAACTGATTTTTATCACCTCGATTAGTTTCGCTGATCCTAAAATTTCATATTAGTGGAATCATACATTATGTACTCTGGTGCGTCTTCTGTCAGTCAGCGGGAGATTTTGAGATTCATCCACGTTGTTGCATGTGTCAGTAGTTCGTTTCTTTTTATTGCTGAGTCGTATATTACCGTACGTTAAAATGGAAAATGAGGCGCATATTTCAGCGTTTTCCAGGGTCAACATCACACTGACAGCTAGCTAAAGACGAGATTGGCACGGGAGGCAAAGATGGGGAGGAACCAGTTAGGAGCCTATGGCAGTAATTCAGACAGAAAACAATAAGGGCTTCAACCAAGCCAGCAGCCGGGGGAATGGAGAAGAAGAGAAAATCTGAGGTTAAGGCAGTAGAGGCTCCATGCCTCGGCCTCTAACAGAAGGAGCAGTGAAGGTGGATGATGGGGCTGCTCCCCCAGTTTCAGAATAGAGCTCATCTGTGGGGAGAAGCAGGAGGCTTAGTTTTGTATGTGTTGTAATTGAGGAGCCTGCAGGCATCAGACAGAGACCATCCAACAGTTGGCTATGGAGCCTGCAGCCCACAAGAGAGTTTGGGCGGGTGGTAGAGGGGAGTCTCCAGTTTACAAGAGGAGAGTGAAGCATCGGAGAGGATGAGCTTGTCCAGGAAGGAGGTGTGGCGAGAAGACAAGGAATCTGTGATAGAGCCTGGCAAAGGGCAAAGGGCATGAAAAAGAAGCCACAAAGTCCCAGAAGGAGCTGGAGGGCCAGCGGGAAGTAAGTCCACAAAACCAAGGGGAGAAGCAGGGGAAGGATGGAGGGAGTGATGAAAAGGATAAAGCATGGAAAGTGCTATCTGGTTTGGCAGCCAGGAGTGCGTGGGAGTTTCAGAGGAGTTTCCAGTGGAACCGTGGAGGAAGAAACCAGATGTCAGTGATGTGAAAGTGAACAACAGGCGAGGAAGGAGAGAAAAGCAGAGACAATTCTTTTGAAGAGTTTGCTTTTAAAAGAAACCAAGGAGATGGTGGCGGAGCTTGAAGCGGGAGCAGCTGAGAGACACCTGGGCTGTTCCTACACTGGGGAAGCAGATGGGAGGAGCCGGTGAGAGCAGAGGAGGAGAATTCAGAAGGGCAGGGGAGAAAGGACCCAGCAGTGCCCTACTTTCTGCATCTTAGCACCTTAGCATCATCAGAGGTTAAAAAAAAGAAAGGAAGAAAGAAAGAAATAATAATAGCTACTTCATAAATTATCCTAAGGATTAAATAAGACAATAATATGTGTGAAGCCATGGAGCACAGTGCTGGGCACACAGGAGATGTTTAATAAATGCTGGTTTCTCTCCTTTTCTGGACTCCTTCACCCCCCTGGGATGAAACCCCGCTCACAGCAGACCTATGTATACTCACCCAGAGACCCGGGTTTGCACCCCTCGCTGCTCTGAACCCTCCATCTCCCACCGGGGGGAAAGGTACATACATGTTAAATACCAGGGCGATGACGTAGTCTGGAGAGACGGTCACCTTCCAGTCGCACTCCTTGCCTGGCGGGTAGGGTTCTGGGTAATTTGGTGACAGGATGACTCCCGATGGTCCCGTCAGGTCTCCCCCGCAGGGAGCTGAAGAGAGAAGAAGATGAGGGTGAGACTGTCCCCTTCACCTGGTCACGTTTCAATGGGTATTGGTAGAGGAGGGACTGAGTCTGATACACCTAAATTAGAACTTGGCTCCAGGGGCCCAGGGGAGGGTGGATTGCAATGGGCATGAGGTTTCACCTTCAAGTGATGGAGATGTTTGGAACAGGATAGAGGAGGTGCTTGTACAACATTGTCAATGTACTAAATGTCACTGAACTGTTCATTTTTCAATGGTTAATTTTATGATATGGGAATTTCACCATGCTGTTATTAAAAAGCAAAACCAAAATACCTGGCTCTGCCACTTCCTGGCTGTGTGACCTTAGGGAATTTACCTAACCTCTCTGGACCTCAGTGTCCTTCCTCTATTGCACAGATAATACCTCTTTCATGGGGGTAGTTGTAAAGATTTTAGAGATATCTGTTAAAGTACTCGGCATACCGTACGTAGTCAATATATAGAGCCATCACTAGGCTTTTAGATATGAAATACATGGTCTCCTTCCAGGGCCTCACATCCTGTCTCTGGGCGAGCTTTGTGGGTATTTACCACGAGTCCCAGCGCACTTAATGTCAGGAGGAGCGGAAAGCAATCATGTGTACCTGCCAAGTGTGCCTGGCCTCCTACACTGCCAGTGCTCTTAGGGCTGCAGATACCTTCCAATTTTCTCAAAGGCCTTTGTCCAAGAGATCATGTGTTCCTCTGTTGTACGGAGATATTACAAAACCCCAATTAGTCCACAGTGGTCCCCCTCCCCTGAGATGATGGGCCTTTCCAGGGGCAGGGAGTGGGGAGGTGGCCAGGGATACAGCAAGTGATTCATCCAGAGCCCTCTGGGGCACTTCCCAGATCCTGAATCAGGTTCTCCCCCAAATGGCTGGGTTATTGCTCCATAGCATGAGGGTCTGATAAAGTAGAGGCTGGGGGTGTATGGGGCCGCTAACAGAAAAAGATGGCTGAGACTCTAAACATGGCTTGGTCTGAAAACCTCAGGGCAGCAATGGAGGTTGGCGGTACTTTAGGCAAATGGTGAGCCCAAAGGAATGGACATGGAGGTGGGAGCTAAGGGTACATCCAGGACTGAACTTTAGAGTGGCCATTTGCTTGTCCCAGGGCTGAGCTTTATTGCCTCAGTGTAGCTTTTACTCGGGGTGAGGTTAAAGGGCTGGATCAATCCCCAGCAGGGTCTCTTTACAAAATGGTAGGTCTTCAGACCAGGCCATTAAAGCCCTAACGTGGCTGAACATAAAACCCGAGGCGTCATGAGTAGTGTGGGCTTTTTTCTGTGGAGAATATATCTCAAGTACCAACTTGAGTACCAGAAACACTCAAGTGGACACCTATTAAATGTCAGACACACGTACAGCATTTTAGATCCATTATCTCATTTCTGTCTCATAACAACTTGCTGAGCTATGGATTATTCTTCCTGACTCAGAAAGGAGGAAACTGAGGCTCAGAGAGGTTAAGGAACTTGCCCAGAGTCACTCTGAGACTCAGACCCACATCTGCCTGGTCCCAAAGTCCGTCACTTCCCCATTCTTCTGCACTGCCTTGGCATCGCTGGCAGCAGTGGGAGGGGAGAGGGCTGTCCCTCCCTGCAAGCTGGCAGGGGCGGGGCCCCAGGTGAAGAGATTCTAGGAGCGAGGATGGTCCCTCGAGTCTGGTCTGCCTTGTATCTCACTCACTTCTTCTCCACTGAACCCTCTCTAGACAAGATGGTTAGATGGATGGGACAGACTAGAGGCCTGCCTGATAAGGATAAAACATTGGACTTAACAAAGCAAGACCACATAGCGCAGTCCACAGAGAGTGGCCCTACCCAGTCTGGGCTAGAAACACAGTGACACAGCCAGTGAGAGTAGGAAGCCCAGTCATGGCAGCAGTCCCAGCTACTGCGGCATCTTCCCAACGATGCCTCCATTCGGGCAAGGGCTGCTAGGCAAGACCTACCTTTACAGCCCAGGGGTTCCTTCCCTTAAGCTGCCACAGGTGGGGTGAATCTGGGTGTTTCAAAACTGCTCTCGTTATTCTTCTGCCAACCCCCAAAGTGCCCTCAGTGTGTTTGGGCTCGTGGCCCCTGCCCTGGCCCAGCTCCCTGCCAGATGGCTCCCCAGTATCGGACAGTCAGGCATCTGCTTCCCACTCAGGACCCCGGCGTGGGCCTCACCGCCCTCTGCCAGTTGTCTTCAAGGCCCTGGCTGGACTCCTGGGCTGCTTCACCCACAGGACAGACAGGTCCCGCTGCTTGGGCGGGGCTGGCAGAGGGGCACAAAGTCCCCCTTCCCCTCCTAGGCCCAGGCACTGGCCAGCAGGACAACTGAGCTGTAGGAGACTAAATGAGGCCTTGGTGACATCCCAGTGGCACCCCATCCTTTCAGCGGGTACTCAACCAAGCTGGACCAGAAGCCAGGCCTCCCTTCCAATCCTGGGCACTGGCGCCCCCTCGCCCCACCGTCAGGCCCGGTCTGCTCCCCACTGAGTTAGAAGGAGAAGGCAGGCTCCATCCTCAGGCCCAGGCTTGACCTTACAAACCACATTGCCCAGGTTGGAATGGGAACAGGTGATCATTCCAGGCAGCTAAAAAGCGGGCAGGCTGTGCCGACAGGTGAGAGTTGTGAAAAAGACCAACGATTTCGATGTTATACAGTCCTGGGTTCCAATTTTGACCCGGCTACCTCCTAGCTGTGAGTTTGTGCGAGACCATCCCACCTCTCTGAGCCTCTGTTGTCTAATCTATAAAATAAAAAAAAAAAGAGAAAGAATAATGACGATAATGGCCTCTAACACACACAGTGTTTACTATGAACCAGGCATGGTTCTAAGTGCTTTACAGCATTATCTTATTCAATTCTCAGAACAACCCCATGAGATAGGTACTATTATCTTCCCTGTTTTACAGGGCAGGAAAATGAGGCACAGGGAGATGAAGGGATTTGTCTAAGGCTACACAGTTTGTCATGGTAAAGCGGGACTCGAACCCAGGCAGCTGGAATCCAGAACCCAAGCTCTAAACTTACGCACGGTGATTTCACTTGTGAATACGTAGGTACAACATCTAGCCCAGCACCTGTCATGGGGATGACGCTCCATGAACATTTGTTATCGCCCTTTGCTTCCTCCCTATAATGAAAGGGGGTGAAGACCAGCCAGACCGTCCTGGCAGACTGCCAAGGGAGCTGGAAATTAGGGGCTTGTCACTGGGATTTCCAGACTGTTTGAGAGGACAGGCAGGTGTTCACTTAGTTGCAAGGAACATTTCCCCACGCCGAGCGCAGAAGAGTGGGTAACGAAAGCTGAATTAACCTCTCCGCTCTGCTGGCTGCCCGTTTACTGGGTCAGAGAGTTGAAGCAATTTCCCCAAGGCTACTGAACTAGTAAATGGCAGAGCCAGGAACTGAACCTGGATCTGTCTTCTTCAATATCCTATACTCTCTCAACGTATCACAACACATAGTTAAGAACTGAGATTGCTCTGAAACCCAGGTCTCGCCTTCCTGTCTGCAGTACATTCACGGAGATCCAACCACACATACCCATGTGACTCCTCATTGCCACCGAGGGACAGGACTTAGTGTCAACACCAGGCCTCAGAGCATGCCCAGCAAAGGCCAGTCCTCAGACGCCTGGACAGCGCCTCCCCTGAGTCTGTGTGCAAAGAGGTGCAGGGCGTCGCCGGGGTGGGCAATGCTGGGGTGCATCTCAGGAAGTCCCCTGCGCCCATCTCCGGGGTGGGAATCAGTGTGGGAAGTAGGAAAATGAAAAGCTTTGCATTCGGACTGATGTGGGTGTGACTCTTGACTCTGCCAAATCCCGGCTCTGTGATTTGAGGCAAGATACTCAAAGTCACCTAAGCTTCAGTCTCCTCTACTGTGACATGAGGGAACGGTACTCATTACAGAGAGCTGCAGGGAAAGTTAAGTGAGGTTGTGTAAGTAAATGTCCAGTTGCACACAGTAAGGACTCCACGACTACTGGTCTCTTCTAACAGCCATCGCTGATACAGCAGAGAACTGCACTCAGTATTTTGCCTGAGGAAAAGAGCCATGTGGACGTGAGCCCCTGGAACGTTTGTTTCCATCAATTTCTCTTTCTTTCCTGTCCTCCTCTCCCTTCAAGTTCCTTCCTCCTCCCAGCCTTAAGGAACTGGGGAGCAGGATCGATTCCTCAGGCACCAACCCTTACGAGCTACGTGACCTTGGACACATCACAGAGCCTCCACTGCTTCATCTGGCAAATGGGGAGATTTAAGGACTAAGGACAGATCTGGAGAACCAAAATCCAGGCAACCAATAATTTCCTTGCCAAGAGGAAGAGCAAAGGTCTTTCCTTTACCTCCAGGTCTGTGGGTGCCCTTCTAGCGCTCCAGGCAATAGAAGGGTCATTTCAGAACCTGAAGACCCTTGCTACCCGAGGTGATCCACAGTCCTCCTTCCAATCTATATGGTCTGGGTCAGGAGAAGAGGGACAGGCACACCTGGCTTAAAAATCTTTGGGACCATTTTGGAGAGTGAAGAATTCATAGTGTGTAGAGTGTGGGTGTGTGAATGCGAGTGGGTATGTGTATACACAGACATGCGAAGCAGAGTAGACTTTGAGTTTTCTGCAACTTTCAGCTCTTCTGACTCTCCTGGCCAGGCTCATGACGCAGCTGCCACTTAAGGGGGTAGGAGGTCTGGAGCACACAAGTGGTGGGACCAGAGGGGAGGGTTCACACTGCAGCTGCTTTGTACCGATGCACGTTGGTGGGCTGGGCTGCCAGAAGAATCTGTTCTCGACCTTCACACAGCTGATCTCTGCACTTCCCTGCAGCGCATAGCCGGGGTCACACTGGAACACCGTGGAGTCACCGGCTTCCCAACTGTCGCCACTCCGGCTCCCATTCTGGGGGACCCCAGGGTCATTGCAGGATGTTGCTGTGGACACTGGGATAAGAAAACAGAGGAGGAAGTGGGGTTGCCTAGGTGTCTGCCAGACAGTGAGGCTCCTGGCTCACCACCCTCACTGACATCACCACGTCCATCACCAGGGCCACTGCTGGAATCCCCATTACCTCCCGCCGGTGTAACAGCGGGAGCAACAGCACCACCATCTCCGTTCTCACACCCATTACTGTCACCACCTCCACCACTACTTGTGACCATCACTTATTCTACTGGTACCCTCACCATTACCATCATCCACCTGTCCTGGGATACTATACTATGAGTTAAGCATGACTGCACCGCTATGACTGTAGGACTGAGTTCAACTTGGTTTAACGATACAAGCCTTATTACAAAGATTAGCTTTGCAATTTTGCAAAATGTAGCTAACATGATCCGTATGAGGGAGTGACAAGGTAATTAAGCATAAACTCCAATATTCAACCAGAAAGGTCTGCAAAGGAGTTTGGGAGTTGTCCTGCCTGAATGCTGAGCAGTGGTTGAGAAGATGCTTGGAGCTACTAAGGTCGGGTGAAGGTCACGTTCTCCCTTGTATGGCAAACCACCAACAACTCATCAGACTGAAACCCGAGAGAATTCTGGTGTTTGTAGCAAGTGGCAAAGTAGAGTTCAAAATAAGTATAAATAGTTGGGGTGTATTAAAAATTCTAAAAACTCAGGAATTTGGGAGATGTTTGTAGTCTAGTACCAGACAGCATAATACAGAGAAGGTGTTTTAAGAGCAAACATCAAATGAATGATGGAAGGGAGGAATAAAGAATAAAAGCACAACTGAGGGAACAAATGGACAAAATGCAGCATGGGAAAACACACCAAAGGAAATGGTACAACAGGAACTCCAGAGAAAAGATTCTGAGGCAGCTGTATCAACCCTGGCTGCCTCCGCGGTCCCCGCCTGTGCCCTCATTCACAGACTGTGGTCGGCAGGCCCCAGGGACAGGAGGTTCTGGAGGACACAGGACCCATAATGTTCATTGGCTTGCTTTTCTCAGAAGTTCGGGCAGTTTTTCTCAGAAATTCTGGGAAAAATAACTTTTACACTAAGACAAATGAATTTATTATGGAGTAGAATGTAAGATTCACATTAGTTCTTAAGCGAACCAGGAAGCCTCAAGGAGATTTTATGCTTCCTACATCCCTCAGATCTCCTGGGGATATACATTCACCCTCCTCTGCTGTTAGGGTGACTTCGGTGGAAAAGCGCAGGGCAACTGTATACACTAACAGCACTAATTGTACCATCTAGGTTTGCATGGACGAGTCGGGAGTTGGAGTATCTAATACCTCACGCCCAGTAACGGCTAAGACAGTACGCAACAAACTGAGGCCCACAGCCAAATCTGGCTCTATGCCTGTTCTTACAAATAAAGTTTTATTGGAACACAGGCATGCTCACTTGTTTACATATTGTCTACAGCTGCTTTCATGCTCCGACAGCACAGTGGAGATTGTTATGACAGAGATCATGTGGTCCACAAAGCCTGGACTTTCACAGAAAAAGATTTACCACCTGTACTTTCACGGAAAGAGCTTACCCACCCCTGGTTTATGGTCTCTTACACTCTCCTCTTTTGAGATCACATTTTAAACCTACCCTTTGCTTTGATCCAGCTTTAAATCATTGACACCCTCACTGATCTGCTATCACTATGCTCCAGGCACATTGGTAAAATCTCCTTCCAATACAGCCAGCTTAGCCTCCTCCATCTTCCCCCTATCCCTGCCCCCAGGGGCCTTTGCACCTGCTGGCCCTTCTGCCTGGAATGCTCTTGCCATACATCTTCCCATGCCAGCTCCATCCTGTCATTTAGTTTTCAGCTCCAACATCCTCTTCTCAGACAGGCCTCTTTGGTCACCTTCTGGGCTCATCCCTTAACCCCCTTCCATCAAATTTGTCACATTATCCTGTTTTGTCCTCTTCATAACACCATCTGTAATCATCTTGCTAGTTCATGTGTTTGCCTCTTTAGTGTAGATCGCTTGTGCATCTCTACAGGAATAGAGACCTTGGCTGTTTTGATCTCAACTGTATCTCCAGGGCCTAGAGTGGTACCTGGCACACAGTGGTGTTCGGTAAATATTTCCTGGGTGAATAAATAAATGCACAAGCTGTCACCATCAGATACTTACTGAATTTATAAAGTCAAACAAGAACCAATCTTCTTACTACCCAATTAAAAACAGACTTAGCTTTCATCTCTAGCTTTACAGCGTACACATGTAAATGATTCCCTGGAAGAAAAATAGCTCACTGTTGTGACCATACTCAGAAAGATTATTTATAGGGGAGGCAATGGGATGCGATGATTAAGGGCCTAGGTTTGGGAATCAGACACAGGCGTTTTGACCCAGGCTCTGCTACTTACTAACTAGATGACCTTGAATGAGAAACCTTTCTGGGCCTCAGAGCCCACATCTGCAACATGGATTAATGATGATGCCTGTACTTTATGGTTTTTGTGAAAATTATAAGAGATAACGTTGTAGAGAGTTTAGGGTGGTGCCGGCTCTATAGATGGCAGTGGTTACGCTTTCCTCTCCTTCTTTGCTCCCGCTCACCTTTCTTCGTTCTCACTTTCTCCCCTTAATGCTACTGAATGTGAGCTGCTTGGCAAAGCCTCCAGGGAGAGGCTGGATCCACGTAGTACACACAGGATGTTAGATGTTACACAGTCATGTTTACTCAATAAAGCCAAGCCTGCACTAACCATCCCTGGCATTTCTGTACAATCCCCTGTCAAACACACACTATAATGTTAACATGGGGTGAGCCGTTCTCTCTTCCCTAGAGTAGTGCTGGTATTTGCTGAGCGATGACAGCAACAGGGAAGGTGACCTTTTCCAAACCTCGGGTACACCAGTACACCAGGCCAGGTAGTTTTGCCCACTCCCCTGTCTGTAGGCCTAAGTGATGTTCAGGGTGGCTTGCCCAAAGCAACTCTTGTGTTAGAGGAAAACACCCTTTCATTTGTTCAAGGCTTCCTGTGCCCAGAGGTCCAGTAAGTGGTGAGTGAGCTCCTGCTGCATACACACGCTGTGCGGGAGTCTGATGGGCATGAGGTGGCCCCTACCCTCTAAGAGCTTCCTGTGAGCTGGCAAATAAGTGGCCAGCTCCCAGGCAAGGCCAGGTGCCTGGAATTGGCAACGTGCTGAAGAAATAGAAGTTGAGTGCTGGGGGTGCCATCGGCAACAGCAGTTTGTTCTGAATGGGGAGCTTAGGAAGAAGTGGCATCTGAGATGAACCCTGAAGGACGATAGGGTTTCTACGAGTTGGGCAATGCATGAGAAAGCAGCTGAAGCTGCTGGGCGAAGGCCTGCCTCACCAGAGCGCCCAGGGACTCTGTCCCACGTGGCAACTGCAAGGACACATTGGAGGTCAGATAATGCAAGTCCACGGGGGAATTTGCCGGTACGATGATGGGCTCTTTTTTTTTTTTTTTCCTTTTTTAAAGCCATACCCATCAGCTTGAGCACAGAGAAAATACGTGTCTGGCTTAATTATTCCCAATTCTCCTCCCCGCAGCGAGTGGACTGAGCTGTCTCTTCAGCATTCTACTCTCCTTACTGCTGGGAGATCCTTCTATTGCTTATCCCAGCAGTCTCCAAAGTTTGTTCCATGAAATGCTAGTCTCTTGAGATGGCCTAGAAAAAAGTCATCCATGATGAAATATGTTTGAGAATTGTGACCTACCAGACCCCTTCCTAATGCATCTGCGTTAGCAGAACAATGTCCTCCGAATCCGGAGGCTCCGAATGACAGATAACCTCTTTAGGTCTGCCTCAACCTAAGCACCTTCCTGACATGACGTGACCACACAGACTTCCTTTTCCTTTAAATACCAATTAATTGTCCACGGAACTCCTGGGAACAGATGTTGGGAAATGCTTATCTAAAATGACTCTCTTGTCGCCCCGCAGTGGGACCCTAACCTTAGGTGAGTTCAATGTTACTCACTGGTTCCCGGGGACCCTCTCCATGGGTGAAAGGGTGCGGGGATTTCCAGTCAGAAGACTCCCAATGAACTCCACAAGGAGCTATTCCTCGAGAGGCCGGCAGCCGGCATGAGCGTTAAGTGGGCAAGTTCATGAGTACACAGGAACATGATCCTGGAGACCCTCATTTACCACACACGCTGCTAAATGCTCGTCTCCATGGGGAAGACAGAGGCAGGAAAGAGCTAGAAGTAGGCTCTGTAATGCCATTGCAGCCTTACTGGTGCTAGAGCTATACCCAACCACCCTTAGCTGACGCACCTACCAGGTGAGAGTGTGGAGGCAAAGCCATGGCCCAGGTGCCACACAGCCTCGCTCTGGCATCACCATGGCAACCCCCCTCTCACATACACACAGTGGAGTAAGGAGATGGTAATGAAGACAGCTGCTGTATAATAAACATAAGCATAGACCGACGCAGAGTCACTCGTGCAGGGAGATGAGTGATGGAAGAGGCATTTCAGAGGAGATGAGATGATGCATCGCAGGGAGAGGCAGGACCAATCATAGAAACGAGCCAGTACTGGGACTTGGATGTTTGAGCATTGCCCATTTTTGCTAGCTCCCTGTCACGCTCCTCCATAGCTGGCTATCGCAGCACATAATTAATTGAATTTAGATGACTCGTATTTGGCTTCCGGTCCTTATGGAGACGTGCACCAGACTAAGAGCAAGAGTGTGTGACATGTCAGCTCAGCTCTTCTGTGACTGTGCTCCAAGCCAGTGTCAGCTGTCCCTCCCCTGCCTCCCTCCCCACTCTCCACGTTTCAGCCACAGTGGACAACCCTCCACTTCCAGAGCCCGTTATCCTGCCTCTCACACATTCACACGCTCTTTGCACCCAGGATGCCCTTTTCTCTCTTTCTCATCTAATAAGGACCCACGAATCCTCCAAATCCAACTCCATGGCAACTCTAAATCCACGTCACAGTTGACTATGCCCTCCTTGAAATACTGTATTTTCTTCTGTAACTTCTACTCACCCTTCCGGTTGGAGCTTGGGCATCACCTTTCCTGGAACATCTTCCTTGATGCTCCAAGGTGACCATTATAGCTCACATTTCTCCCTCCAGATACTTGTTGATTTGTATGTCAGTGTTTATTCACCTACCTGTCTCCCCTCCACTCAGAGTAAGCTCGGCACAGATATCAGAACAAGCACTACCCATGGACCAGGCACAGAGCAAATGCTCAATAAATATCTTTACCCGAGTGGAGAGATAGAGGAAAGAAGGGACTTGCGGGAGGAGGAAGGGGGGTTACGGCAGGATTGATGGATGGAGGCTGGCGGAAGGTGGGCACAGACCTGAGAACTGAATGGCAAAACCCTGCTTGCTGGTGAAGAAGTCGGTGCTGAACTGCAGAACGACCAAGCTGAAGGTGCTGTGCAGGTCCTTGGGCAGGGCCGGGCCACTGAGCTCCTTCAGCAGAACCCCACTCTCCACAGGCCCATCCCAGATGCGCAACACGTCGTGGAGCTCCTCCGTGTCAAAGACCAGGAAGTGGAGTCTGAACGGAGAGAAGAAGCAGGTGGTCACTCGGGGCTCAGCCCCTTCTTTCCAGGCGCTTCCGGTCAGGCAAAGTCATACACCTAAGAAAGACTTGCAGGAAGGAAGAGGATTAGAGAGAATTATCCTCTCAATTTCCATCCAGCCTGCTCCACCCATTGGAGGTCACTAGAAAATGGGAACAAGGGTGAGGGAGGGTAGATTTTGTGCATCCTGTTTATTATTGTGGAGCTTCCTGTTGCCACTGTAAAACCCCACCCATCTCCTCCACTCTACACGGCAGTCCCCAGGCCTCACTCCTGAGCCCCTATCCATATCACTCTAATTGGAAGGGGATGCTGAGAAGGCAGGATCTGGGGATAAAGGATAGAGGTAAAAAAACAAAGACTCAGTCAAAAGCCCAGCAAGTTATTTTGTGGATGTTGACAAACTGACTCTGAAGTTTATGTGGAGAGGGCAAAAGACCTAGAAGAGCCAGCACAACATTGAAGAAGAACACATTTGGAGAACTGACACTACCTAATGTCAAGACTTACTATAGAGCTACAGTAATCAAGATAGTGTGATATCAGTGAAATAACAGACAAATAAATCAAAAGTCCAGAAATGGACTCATATTAATATAGTCAATTGATCTTTAACAAAGGAGCAAAGGTAGTCTTTTCAACAAATGGTGCTGAAACTACTGGACATCCACATGCAGAAATGAATCTAGACACAGACTTTATACCCTTCACAAAAATTAACTCGAAACAGATCGCAGACCTAAATGTAAACGTAAAACTATAAAACTCCTAGAAGATCACATAAGGGAAAACTCAGATGCCCTTGGGTATAGTGATAACTTATTAGATACAATGCCAAAGGTACAATCCACGAAGAAGACAGGTGATAAGCTGGACTTCATTAAAATGAAACATTGCTGCTCTGCAAAAGATAACAAGATAGCAAAATCTGAGGGTGCTCAAATTCCTCATACAGAATGGCCTGGTATCTGCAAAGAACACCCTCCTGTATACTTTAAATAATTTTTAGATTACTTATAATACTTAATACAATGTTAATGCTATGTAAATAGTCGTAAATATAATGTAAATGCTATGTAAATAGTTGCCTGTGCATGGCCAATTCAAGTTTGCTTTTTGGAACTTTGTGGATTGTTTTCAAATATTTTCCATCTGAGGTAGGTTGAATCTGTGGATCCTGAACATGCAGATACGGAGAGCCAATTCTATACAAAGAATTCTTAAAACTCAACAGTAAGAAAACAAATAACATGATTAAAAAATGGGCTAGGGCTTCCCTGGTGGTGCAGTGGTCGAGAGTCCGCCTGCCGATGCAGGGGACGCGGGTTCGTGCCCCGGTCCGGGAAGATCCCACATGCCGCGGAGCGGCTAGGCCTGTGAGCCATGACCGCTGAGCCTGCACGTCCGGAGCCTGTGCTCCGCAACGGGAGAGGCCACAGCAGTGAGAGGCCGGCGTACCGCGAAAAACAAAATAAAACAAAAATGGGCTAAAGTTTACCAGATACCTCACTAAAGAAGATATACAAATGACACATAAGCATGTGAAAAGATGTCCCACATCGTATGTCATCGAGGAAATGCAAATGAAAAAAGCAATAAGATACCAGTGTACACTCATTAGAATGGCTAGAATTCAGAACAGCACCAAATGCGGATGACGATGTGGAGCAACAGGGACTCTCATCACTGCTGGTGGGAACGCAAAATGGACCAGCCACTTGCGAACACAGCTAGGCAGTTTCTTACAAAACTAAACACTCTCTTACCATACGATCCAGAAACTGTGCTCGTCGGTATTTACCCAAAGGAGCTGAAAACTGATTTCCACGCAAAACCTTGCACACAGATGTTTAGAGCAGCTTTATTCATAATTGCCAAAACTTGGAAGCAACCAGGATGTCCTTCAGTAGGTGAATGGATAAATGAACTGTGGTATATCCAGACAATGGAATATTATTCAGTGCTAAAAAGATATGAACTATCAAGCCTTGAAAAGACATAGAGGGACCTTAAATCCATATTACTAAGTGATAGAAGCCATTCTGAAAAGGCTACATCCTGTATGATTCCAAGTATGTAACATTCTGAAAAAGGCAAAACTATGGAAATAGTAAAAAGGTCAGTGATTGCCAGAGGCTAGGTCAGGGAGAGGGGATAAAGTGGTAGAGCACAGAGGATTTTTAGGGGAGTGGAAATACCCTTATGATACTGTAATAATGGATACATGTCATTCCACATTTGTTCAAACCTATAGAATATGGGCACGAAGAGCAAACCCTAATATAAACAATGGATTCTTGGTGATAATGATGTGTCAATGAATGCAGATTCATCAGGTCTAACAAATGTACCACTCTGATGGGAGATGCTGATAATGGGGGAAGCTGTGCAGGTGTGGGGCAAGGGGGTGAATGGGAAATCTCTGTACTTTCAGCTTTGCTGTGAACGTAAGCCTGCTCTAAAAATTTAAGTCTTAAAAAAGGTGTGTGTGTGGGAAATAAAGGTCAGGGGTTATGGCAGGATCTTCGGGAAGCTGGTCCAGCTGCAGTGGGGGTAAGGGTGAGCCTACACCTCCACTTCCCAGAGCAGAACTTGGATACCAGCCTGTCTCTCTGTCTCTCTCTCCTAATCAATTTTTTATTTCAGATTAATGTTAGGCTTACAGAAACGTTGCGAAGGTAATACAGAGAATTCTTATAGACCCCTTACCACTTCTGCCACTGTCAATGCCTTCCATTTCCCTGGTACATTTGTCACAACTAAGAAACCAACATGGTACATTACTATGAACTCAACTCCCGTTGATTTGGATTTCACCAGTGTTTCCACTGATGCCCTTTTTCTGTTCCAGGATCCAATCCATTTATCACTATATCCTTTTAAAAATGTCTTTTAAAATTATAAAAATAAGATATGCTCAAGGCAGAAAAAGGCTAACAATATACAGATGTCCTGAATTTTTAAGAAGTCTCTCTCACACAAACCAATCTGTTCTCTAGAACTTTCCACTTGATATTAGGTTTGGTGCAAATACTTCCAGATTTTTTTCAATGTGCACACATAAATTCCCCCCACCTCCGCCATGGGACTATATTTTACATAGTTTTATGCAACTTTCTTCACTTAATACTCTATAATGGAGATATACATCTACTTCATGTTTTTCCTGTAGAAATGTACATTGCTATATTTCACTATTTCACATATGACTGCAGGGAACATTCCCATCTTTATGCAGTGTTTCACATTTATGTTAATATTTCAGTTGGCTTGTAGGAATACTTTGGTCGGGGGGACGGGTATACAATATATTTAAAGTTGTTGATAAATCCTGCTCAGTTATTCTCTTAAGTGATTGTGTCAATTTACATTCCCCCTGAACAGTATTCATATGACTGTTCTCTTTAAACTTCACCTTACCAACATCAGATATTACAATGTAAATATATTCTATATTAAAATACTTGCCCGTCTGCTAAACCGAAATGGAATCTCACTAGTGTTTTAAATTTAGATAATTCAGTAAGGTTGCGTATCTCTGCATATATTTATTGGTCATTTGTATATCTTCACATCCTTTACCCAGCTTGAGTTATTTGTCTTTTTAAATTCTGTTCACACATTATAATTTTTATTTATTATCTTTATATATTTTTATTTCTCTTTTACATATTTGTTGCTGACATTTTCTCCCAGCAGCTGGTATCTCTTTTTCCTTGAAATTTTGTTTATGGTGTCTTTTTTGGTATAGAAGTTACTCATTCTATGTAATCAAATGTTAATAGTTTCCTTTAAGGATATTGGATGTCATGGTACGCTTGGGCAAACCCTCTTCTTCCCTATATGATTAAAAAGCAAAGCTTTAGGGCTTCCCTGGTGGAGCAGTGGTTGCGAGTCCGCCTGCCGATGCAGGGGACACGGGTTTGTGCCCCGGTCCGGGAAGATCCCACATGCCGCAGAGTGGCTGGGCCCGTGAGCCATGGCCACTGAGCCTGCGTGTCCGGAGCCTGTGCTCCGCAATGGGAGAGGCCACAAAAGTGAGAGGCCCATGTACCCAAAAAAAAAAAAAAAAAAAAAAAAAAAAAGCAAAACTTTAATATTTTCTCAGCAGTTGTGTAGTTTCATTTGTTGAGGTTTATTGGTTCATTATTTTTTCCAAATGGACCCTCAATTATCCCGCCACCTACCTAAAGTAGCCTCTTCCATGTTCTATCAAGATGCTCTGCTTCTTTCCTCCTTAGCATTTATTACAGTCTATACTTTATTTATTTGTTTACTACTCCTCTCCCCAGCTAGAGCATGACTTTCACGAGCATGGGGGCAGGTCCTCTTCACTCTGGTAGCCCCACGGCCTGGGCCATGCCTGACCCTTCTCATAGTGCTCACGAGTACCTGATTGAAGATGCCTGTGCCTGGATAATCCAGGCTCTCTCTCTCAACGGGTCTGAAACCTCGGCCATGGGTCTGAGTCTAGACTCTCTTCTGTTCCAGGGCTTCCTCCTTTGCCGTGACGGGATTCTAAATACTTGTGGTACCAGAAGCTCAGCTACTCGGCTGATTTCAGTTTTCAGTCTCATATTTTGATATTCTTACAGGGCAAGCTCCCCTTCGTATTTTCCCCCAAAATTTCTTAGCTAATTTCCCAAATTTATCCTTTCAAATTCCTCCAAATCCCGTGGATACTATGATTGAAATTGCACTTATTTATTTATTTTAAATTTATTTATTTATGGCTGCGATGGGTCTTTGTTGCTTTGTGTGGGCTTTCTCTAGTTGCGGAGAGCGGGGGCTACTCTTTGTTGTGGTGCGCGGGCTTTTCATTGCAGTGGCTTCTTTTATAGCAGAGCACGGGCTCTAGGCGTGCGGGCTTCAGTAGTTGTAGTTTTCAGGCTCTAGAGCGCAGGCTCAGTAGTTGTGGCACATAGGTTTAGTTGCTCCGCGGCATGTGGGATCTTCCCGGACCAGGGTTTGAACCCGTGTCCCCTACATTGGCAGGCGGATTCTTAACCACTGCACCACCAGGGAAGCCCTGCACACACTTACTGATTGATTCGGGCAAATTGATATCTTTACGTTACTTATTTTCCCCAGCCAGGAACACTGTAGATGTGGTAACTTATTTAGGGGTTAGTTTAGGTACTTTGGTAAAGTTTTATGGTTTTCCTCTTAAATTCAATTTTTGGCTTTCAGCTCCACTGTGAGCGGGATTTAATTATTAGTTACATATTTATTGTTGGATATATATATGTATATGTGTGTGTGCATGTATTTCTTATTTTCAGTCACTAGTTAAGTTCTAACAGGCTTCAAGTTAAGCTCTTGGATTTCCTAGGTAGACCCTTTTATAGATACAGGTGGAGCTTCCTCAGTACCAGAGCTGTGTGGGTTTCCTCAATGGTTGTATTCTCATCCCCCTGGCAGGCCTCTCCTCCAAGGACTTCTGACGAGTGAAAACAGGCTTCTCTTCAAGGCGTTTAGGAGGGAACAGACTGGGGCCCTACACTTGGTTGGAAGGGGAGAAGGAGCTCCGCAGGAAAAGCGGAGCAAACAAGCATCCTCCCTGCTGTGCTAAGCTGCCCCTGGCTTCTCTGCTTCCTCCATGGTCCGTGAGGCACTGGGAAATCGGCAGCCGCCTGTAGGCGCAGACCAAGCGGTAGCTGTGTGGTGCTGCCGGACGTGCTCTCAGGGAAGAGAGGTTCTCGTGCGCCAGGCTTGTCAGGGAAGGCAGGAGGAGACGAGGCTAGAAGTTTGGGCGGCGTGAAAGGGAGCGTGTTTTCTCTTTTTCTTTTCTTTTCTTTTTTTTTTTTGCGGCACGCAGGCCTCTCACTGTTGTGGCCTCTCCCGTTGCGGAGCACAGGCTCCGGACGCGCAGGCTCAGCGGCCATGGCTCACAGGTCCAGCCGCTCCGCAGCATGCGGGATCCTCCTGGACTGGGGCACGAACCCGCGTCCCCTGCATCGGCAGGCGGACTCTCAACCACTGCGCCACCAGGGAAGCCCAGAGGGTGCTTTCTTTGGATGTACTAACACAAGACAAGACCCAGAGGCAGGGGAGAGGTTAAGGCGCCTGGGAAGACAGGTGACACCCACACTGGAGTTCGGGTGGCATGAGTACGTCATGGGGACAGAGCTGGATTGAGAGAGGGACATCAGTATTAGCTAGCAGACTTGGGGTTTTATCCTCTTCTGGTTAGAGACCGACTGAGGTCCCTGAGGTTGAATAATGGAATGGATGAGTGAGTGAATTGAAGAATGAACAAATGAAATCCCAGAAGGACCAGACCGATGGGAAGTGTGAAAAGAGAATATGTACACTAGGTAGAAATGAAAGAAAACTTATTTATACAACCCCTGTGTACAAGGCAATTTCACCTTATCCCATTTAGTCCCCACAAGCATCTTTATTTTGTAGGTAGCACCATTCCCCTCTTTAAAAATGAGAATACTGAGGCTCAGAGAGGTTAAGTAACTTGCTCAAGGTCAAGGGCTGGTCAGAGAGCGACACAGAATTACATTATATAATTCCAGTCCAGGTCAGACTTTGGCGCTTCCTCTCTCTCCTGTGACAACGCTGCCTGCACCTCCAGAAGGAAGAGGCTGTGGCCGAGAGCCAGGCCTGCTCCAGAGAGGCCCCGTCAGTAATCAATAGTTTACATGTCAATCATACACAAGGTTAAAGGGCTGAGATTTAAGACCCTTAATTAAAAGTGCCAATTCACTGCATTCAGCTTAACTGATCTGTTAGTCAGACAAAGTCAAAGGCTTGGCATTGATGAGGTCAACAGAGGTGGGAGGACGAGGCCAGAGGCCAGAGGAGGGAGCCTGAGGTCCTGTGTATGCAGAAACCATGCAGCTTGGCAATGGAAAGGAGAGAAGCTGAAGTTCTGGACCTCTTACTGCCTTCGTTTATGTAAATGCCTTCTGTGTGCTAGGTGCTGGGAGATAATGGCGAAGATGACAGACAGGGTGTCATTTTCCAGCTGTTTCTGGAGACGGGCAATACTCCTGCACACACAACCCCATCAGAAGACTACCAGCTGTGGGCAAATGCGATGAAGGAAACGGTAGAGCGCTGAGATGGAGTCACCGGGTTAGACAGACTGGCCAGGAAGGCCTCTCCATGGAGGTGACATCTAAGGAAGAGGAGAGGCTTAGAGGGAGCCAGTCACCAGGGCAGGACAAGAGGTGGGAGGACGTTTTCTGTGGATAAAGGGCAGCATGAGCAAAGGCCCCGAAAGGGAAGCAGCTCGGAGCATCAGAGCAACAGAAAGGCACTGAGGCTGTCCCTGGGCCAAGAGAGGTAGGCAGAGGCCAGGTCTCGTGGGGCCCGGTGGGTCGGGGAAAATTTTGGATTTTATTCTATGGGCTAAGGGACGTCACTGAAGGATTTTAAGCTGAGGCCTTACAAGTTCCCATTTTCATTTGAAGATCACTCCTGCTGCCCAAATAAGAACAGCCTGGCAAGGGCAACGTCGGATGCAGGGAAATTAGCTAGGGGGCTACTACAGGTGCTAGTGACCTTTTTCATGATAAATCCTTGATGCTAGCCAGTGAAGCTTTGCCAATCTGACCACATGCATTAAGAGTCTTATTGAAGACGTTTTTCATCCCATAGAAATCAAAGTCTATAAAATGCTAATTAGAGGTTCTCATTGATAGGGATAATTCTGGGCCCAAGCAGACATTTGGTTTGCCTGCGCAGCTCCCCTGCAGGTGACCATCCGGCCTCCTTCTGGCTTTTGAAATACTGAAAATCATTTGAGGATCCTGCGCCCACCGTGCTGTGAGAAGGTGATCCTTCATCTTGACGCCTCACCCGTTTGCGCTCTTGTTTCTCTGGGCCACAGACACAACAATAGCCACGGAAGAGGGAGGGGGCCTGATGTGCATCACACTCTGCGCTGAGAGCTGCCGAAACATGGAAGGCTGTGTCTTTGCCCTGGAGGCTGCTGCTGTTTATTGAAAGAGACACACACAACACAATAATACGTGCAGGAGGTGCTGAACGCGTGGGATAAATAAAGTGCTATCGAAATAACTGGACGAAGAAGAGAACTAATCATTTGTTGGAAATCTACGTGCCAAGTGCTTCATGTATACTGTCTAATATCCTCATAACAAGCCTGTAAGTTGGAGCCTATTTTTGCCATCTTGCTGATTTGGAAACTGAAGTCCCGGAGGTTAATTGGGGAGACTTGCTGAGGGTGAGGGGGGGGGCGTCAAACAGCTTGTCAGGGTCAGAGGGTGTATTCAAACCACGTCTGTCTGGGACCAGAGGCCTTTCTTTTACATCGTCATCTTCTTCTAATTGAGAGAGGCAAGGAAAACTTCAAGGAGGAGATGTCTTTGAAGCAGTTTTGGAGAAATAAAAGCGAAGCACAAGGAAAGTGAGAGAGGAAGGTGACTGCAAGAGAGAGAGCAGGGGCTTCCCTGGTGGCGCCGTGGTTGAGAATCTGCCTGCTAATGCAGGGGACATGGGTTCGAGCCCTGGTCTGGGAAGATCCCACATGCCGTGGAGCGGCTAGGCCCGTGCGCCACAACTACTGAGCCTGCGCGTCTGGAGCCTGTGCTCCGCAACAAGAGAGGCCGCCATAGTGAGAGGCCCGCACACCACGATGAAGAGTGGCCCCTGCTCGCCACAACTAGAGAAAGCCCTTGCACAGAAACAAAGACGCAACACAGCAAAAATAAATAATTAATAAACTCCTACCCCCAACATCTTCTTAAAAAAAAAAAAAAAGAGAGAGAACAGCATTACAGAGGCACACAGAGTGTGCACCCAAACTCCCCCTCACCTTTTCAATCCACCTTTCCCACCAGGGCCAGCTGACCTTTCTGAACCACGTATCTGACCAGTCATTCCCTTTTCCCTACAGAATAAAGTCAGGCTTCCTAGGGGATGCTCCAAGCCCTCCATGAATAGCCCCAACTGCCTCCTCCTCTTCCTCTCACTCTTTACCCATTTTCTTCTTTTTCTCTGGCTTCAGTGACTTCCCTCTGCCTGGATGTTTCCAACCCCTACACGTGCCCTCACACCACCTGTAGTGGCTTGAATGGTCTCCCCCCAAGAGATATGTTCAAGTCCTAACACTCGGTCCCTATGAATGTAACCTTACTTGGAAATAGGGTCTTTGTAGATGTCATCAAGTTAAGATGAGGTCATACTGGAGTAGGGTGGGTCCTGAGTCCAATGACTGACGTCTTTCTAAGAGAAAGGAAAGGGAGATTTGGATACAGAGGCACCGTGGAGACGCAGGGAAGGGGACCATGTGAAGATGGAGGCAGAGACTGGAGTGATGCATCCACAAGCCAAGGAAGGCCAAGGAGTGCTGGCAACTCCCAGAAGCTGGGAAATGAAACTGATTCTTCCCTAGAGTCTTCAGAGGCAGTGTGACCCTACCCGCTCCTCGATTTTGGACTTCTAGGCTCTAGAAGTGTGAAGAAATAAATTTTTGTTAAGTCATTCGGTTGTTACAGCAGCCCTAGTAAACTCATACGCCACCTGAATACCATGTCCCAGTAGATCCCCACCTCCAGTTGGTAAGCTTTTCCATGGGCTTTTCCATGCCCTCCCCATGGCCCCAATCTCGTGAGATGCTCCTCTGTGTGCTCTGTGTATCAGAGTCATCCACTGAATAACCTGTCTCACTGAGTTCCTTAACTGTTGTGTTTGTGTCTCCTTTGTGTTTGTATCTTTGGTACCCAGCACCAGGCCTGACCCACACTAAGCTCCCGGTTTGGCTGAGTTGATGAGTAAGTGAATGGCTCATCAGCTTTCGGGGACGCCCATAGTTCAGTCCGTGCTGTGTGTGCCACTTGGTGACGGGCAACTTAAATCCTATGTGCTAAGGAAGATACTTCCTATTTCACTGGAGGTTCTGACATCTCTCTTTACTGCCCACATCCCGCGCCTTGAATCTATGTCTTTGGCATCCTATCGCCACCATAGAGATAGGACCTAGCCGCACAGACCCTGGGCCAGAGATGGCTGCCTAGTTTAAAGCCAGAAGACAGGGGGATGCTGCAGCCATGGTCTCACACTCTCCAAATACAGCTCTACAAGTCTTCTGACCAATATTCACACATCCAATCAATGAATAGTAGGCAGTGGGTGCAGATATCACACCAGGAACTGGTGATATAGACAAGAACATGGCTTGTTTCTGCCCCTAGCTGTGGTGTGATAAGTACTATGGTACAGATACGCACAGAGAAGGTCCCACCTCAGGCCAAGGGGTGAGGCAAGGTCCCCGGAGGAGGGAACAACTAAGCTGAATCTTAAGAGATGAACAGGATTTTCCAGATGAAGGGGGTGGCGAGGAGTGTGAGAAGGAAGGGGAATGCCGGACAGAGAAAAGAGGTTGCGCAAAGACACGGATGGGATGGAGAGACGGGCACCCCCAGGACAGTACAGGTTCTTCAGGAGGACGAGAGCATGGGTGCAGGTGGGTGAGACCTAAAGCCATGGGTTTGGACAAGCCCACCCAATGAGTATCAGTGTGGGCAGCACACAGAGAAGGGTGTCCTGGAGATCCATGGCATTAAGGATGAGCAGGGGAAGGAGACTAAGAATGAGGAGTGGAGGAGGTAGAAGGTAAACCAGAAAAAGGTGCAGCCCAAGGAGTCAAGAGAGGAGAGGGGCTTCCCTGGTGGTGCAGTGGTTAAGATTCTGCCTGCCAATGCAGGGGAGATGGGTTCGAGCCCTGGTCCTGGAAGATCCCACATGCCGCGGATCGGCTTAGCCCGTGCGCCACAACCACTGAGCCTGCATGCCACAACTACTGAAGCCCACGTGCCTAGAGCCCATGCTCCACAACAAGAGAAGCTACCGCAATGAGAAGCCCATGCGCTGCAACGAAGCATAGCCCCCCGCTCGCCGCAACTAGAGAGAAAGCCCTCGTGCAGCAACAAAGACCCAACGCAGCCATAAATAAATAAATAAATAAATAAGAGAGAGAAGAGAGACTCAGCAGGGCAATGATGTCCAACTGTGGAAGAAGGCAAGGCAGGCATGGCCTCTTCGGTCCTTTCCACGGTACTGGGTCAGGGCTGGGGGCAGAGAGGGGGGAGCCCCGTTTCCAAAAAGGAGGGGCCTTGAGTTGGTCTCAGTGTCCTAAATCTGCCTGGGGTACAGCCTGGGCTTTCACTACTGACAAGTATGCCAGCTCAGCTAATGAGCCCCGCTGGTCTCTGGTCCTCTTTCCCATTCCCCTGGGGGCTGCCCCGAACCTCTGCTTGCTCTCTCTGGAGCTGGGTCTTCATGTCAGATTGGCTGCCACTCCCTTTAACTGCAGGGCACCCCGACCGTGGGGCCATCCCTGTTCTGGGATCTCTGTACACCTTTTCATCATGGTGTTTCCACAGAGTCCCACCTTCCACCACAATGTCCCAACAGCAGCTCCCCAGGTGAGGGAGCCCTCACCTGGCCCTCACTCCCTTACCTCTGCCCACCAGCCCGCCACTAAGAGTCCCCCCAGGCTTTGCGGGTAAGGTTTATGACACTCAGCTTCAACCACAGGAAGAGATTTACTGCCAGAACTTTCATCTAAAAAGCTAGGAGAGCATCAAATTGTCATTGTAGGGGGCTGCACCCCTTAAGTGCTGTCCATAGACAAGCTCGAGTCTGGGATTATGGTTTTCAGCTCTCAGTCTGAAGGAAACTTTAACACATTGGGCATTTCTCGGGTACTGCCCACTTCCACACTTAGAAGTGGTTC
Source organism: Monodon monoceros (assembly GCF_005190385.1). Taxonomy (NCBI): domain Eukaryota; kingdom Metazoa; phylum Chordata; class Mammalia; order Artiodactyla; family Monodontidae; genus Monodon; species Monodon monoceros. Next base: position 154,478,327 of record NW_021703774.1, on the reverse strand, counting down.
ATCTGTATCTGTCACACATTAGAAAAATGCAAAAACTAGAAAGGAAAAAAATCACAGCATCTTTATATGTTGATTTCACTTGCCTTCTGACTGGGCCCCAGAATATGAAAAGGCTTTGGGTGCTTCGAAGCAACTGTCACCACTGCGTGAACACATGGATATTGCACCGGGAAGAGTGTTAACAGCGGATCTTTACATCAGGGGAAAATGGCATGTGAACGAACAGCTGCTGTAGCAGGGGGAGGGGTCAGAAATCACTCCTGTCCCCAAGTGAGAACGCAGCTTAAATTATCCTCAGTGACTTTGGAAATGACAATAAGAGAATAATACTTGCTTCACAAAATGCCCCCCTCTGAGCCACGGTGCAGCAAACCAACAATTAAACCATGATTATAATAGCAGACAATAATAATTAAAGCATTGTGCCCTCCAAAGAGCAAAAACTGAGAAGACAGACCAAAGCTCAAAGCAAGCATTGGCGTCTAGAGCAAAAATAGAGGTTGTCCTTTCCTGGTGCCAGCTGGTATTGGGAAGACAGAAAGATTCTTCTTGTGTTATTTTCCTAAGTGAAAGAATAAACCTGGGCTTCAGTCACTGAAGAAGCTACAGCGACTGGTGTTCTGGGAGGCTGGGCAGTGTACAGATGCAGCACTGAAGCTACTGCCCTGTGTTTCACTCTTCCTTGCTGAGTAACCTTGCGCCACTTGTTTTCTCATTATCATCGCCCTGTAAATGAAGGCTCTGTGACTGCCTATTGTTCACCAGAACCTGCCCTGCAGGTGTCAGGGACTCTGTGAGGGGCAGAGGTGTCTTTATCCTTTTTGGAAGAAATGTTTTCCATGAAATGAAGCTCTGTCTCCCGAAGAGGCTATTTAACAAAATGGCTACGAGGTCAAAGACTTGGGTTCAAATACTCATTCTTGATAATTGAGTGACCTGAAAGAGCCTCAGTTTATTCCTCTGTAGAACGGCAGTAACATCATCTATCCAGCAGTGTTGCCAAGAGGATTATTGTAAATGCAATCACATATAAAGTACCTAGCACTGAGCCTGATACATAATATCAAATCAAAAGATGGTAAAATCACCTACAACAAATTACAGTTTAGTTCTATTTTTTTACAGTAAGTCCCCTACATATGCACCTTCAAGTTGTGAACTTTCAAAGATGTGAATGTGCATTTGCGTGTCCAGTCACATGTTAGTTCACGTGTCTGGTGTACATTGTCACGTGCGTGCATCCTCTACAAGTGGTTGTGCTTTTGTGTACTTTACTGTAGAGTACTGTAGAGAGTACAGCAGTGCAGTACCATCGCCCACCTCCTCTCCCTCCTCCGGTCAGTAACTCTTGCCTGTTCACTGGATGCCAGCCCCTGTATGCCAGCTGTTGGACTGTACCACTGTACTTTTCAAGGCACTATACTGTAAGATTAAAAATGTCTTATTTTTTGTGTTTGTTTTTTATGTATTATTTGTGTGAAAAGTATTATAAACCTACTACAGTACAGTACTCTATAGCCAATTGTGTTAGTCGGGTACCTAGGCTAACTTTGCTGGACTTACGAACAATGGGACTTACGAATGCGCTCTGAGAACGGAACTTGTTTATATGTAGAAGACTTAACTGTATTTGTTTTACTCCATTAAGAGAGATACGTTAAAGTCTCCTATGGCTGTCAATTTCTTCTTGTTTTTCTGACAGATTTTGCTTTAAGTTTTCTTGTTAGGTTATTTGGTGCATAAAGATTCATGACTGTTGACACAGTTGTGGACTAAGATTTTATCACGTGAAATAATTCCCTCTGTCCCTTTTAATATGTATATATATATTTTAACCTTGAATTTTACCTTTATTTAGAAAAGCAGGGGGGAATCGGGAAGATGGCGGGGGGGGGGGGGGAACGGGGAAGAGGGGGGGGGGGGAATCGGGAAGATGGCGGAAGAGTAAGACGCGGAGATCACCTTCCTCCCCACAGATACACCAGAAATACATCTACATGTGGAACAACTCCTACAGAACACCTACTGAACTCTGGCAGAAGACCTCAGACCTCCCAAAAGGCAAGAAACCCCCCACGTACCTGGGTAGGGCAGAAGAAAAAAGAATAAACAGAGACAAAAGAATAGGGACGGGACCTGCACCAGTGGGAGGGAGCTGTGAAGGAGGAAAGGTTTCCACACACTAGAAGCCCCTTCGCGGGCGGAGACTGCGGGTGGCGGAGGCGGGAAGCTTCGAAGCCGCAGAGGAGAGCGCAGCAACAGGGGTGCGGGGGACAAAGCAGAGAGATTCCCGCACAGAGGATCAGGGCCGACCGGCACTCACCAGCCCCGAGAGGCTTGTCTGCTCACCCGCCGGGGCGGGCGGGGCTGGCAGCTGAGGCTCGGGCTTTGTTCGGAGCGCAGGTAGAGGACTGGGATTGGCGGCGTGAACACAACCTGCAGGGGGTTAGTGCACCACGGTGAGCCGGGAGGGAGTCCGGGGAAAAGTCTGGACCTGCCGAAGAGGCAAGAGACTTTTTCTTCCCTCTTTGTTTCCTGGTGCACAAGGAGAGGGGATTAAGAGCGCTGCTTAAAGGAGCTCCAGAGACGGGCGCGAGTCGCGGCTAAAAGCGCGGACCCCAGAGACGGGCATGAGATGCTAAGGCTGCTGCTGCCGCCACCAAGAAGCCTGTGTGCGAGCACAGGTCACTATCCACACACCCCTTCCGGGGAGCCTGTGCAACCCGCCACTGCCAGGGTCCCAGGATCCAGGGACAACTTCCCCGGGAGAACGCACGGTGCGCCTCAGGCTGGTGCAACGTCATGCTGGCCTCTGCCGCTGCAGGCTCGCCCTGCATCCGTACCCCTACCTCCCCCCGGCCTGAGTGAGCCAGAGTCCCCGAAGCAGCTGCTCCTTTAACCCCGTCCTGTCTGAGCGAAGAACAGACGCCCTCCGGCGACCTACACGCAGAGGCGGGGCCAAATCCAAAGCTGAGCCCCGGGAGCTGTGGGAACAAAGAAGAGAAAGGGAAATCTCTCCCAGCAGCCTCAGGAGCAGCAGGTTAAAGCTCCACAATCAACTTGATGTACCCTGCATCTGTGGAATACGTGAATAGACAATGAATCATCCCAAATTGAGGAGGTGGACTTTGAGAGCAAGATTATTTTTTCCTCTTTTCCTCTTTTTGTGAGTGTGTATGTGTATGCTTCTGTGTGAGACTTTGTCTATATAGCTTTGCTTTCACCATTTATCCTAGGGTTCTATCCGTCATTTTTTTTTTCTTTAAAAAATTTTTTTTTCTTAATAATTATTTTTTATTTTAATAATTTAATTTTTTCCTTCCTTCCTTCCTCCCTCCCTCCCTTCCTCCCTTCCTTCCTTCTCCCTTTTATTCTGAGCTGTGTGGATGAAAGGCTCTTGGTGCTGCAGCCAGGAGTCAGTGCTGTGCCTCTGAGGTGGGAGAGCCAACTTCAGGACACTGGTCCACAAGAGACCTCCCAGCTCCACATCATAATATCAAACGGCGAAAATCTCCCAGAGATCTCCATCTCAACACCAGCACCCAGCTTCACTCAACGACCAGCAAGCTGCAGTGCTGGACATCCTATGCCAAACAACTAGCAAGACAGGAACACAGCCCCACCCATTAGCACAGAGGCTGCCTAAAATCATAATAAGTCCACAGACACCCCAAAACACACCACCAGACGTGGACCTGCCCACCAGAAAGACAAGATCCAGCCTCATCCACCAGAACACAGGCACTAGTCCCCTCCACCAGGAAGACTACACAACCCACTGAACCAACTTTAGTCACTGGGGACAGACACCAAAAACAACGGGAGCTACGAACCTGCAGCCTGCAAAAAGGAGACCCCAAACACAGTAAGATAAGCAAAATGAGAAGACAGAGAAACACACAGCAGATGAAGGAGCAAGATAAAAACCCACCAGACCTAACAAATGAAGAGGAAATAGGCAGTCTACCTGAAAAAGAATTCAGAATAATGATAATAAAGATGATCCAAAATCTTGGAAATAGAATAGAGAAAATGCAAGAAACATTTAACAAGGACCTAGAAGAACTAAAGATTAAACAAGCAATGATGAACAACACAATAAATGAAATTAAAAATACTCTAGATGGGATCAATAGCAGAATAACTGAGGCAGAAGAATGGATAAGTGACTTGGAAGATAAAATAGTGGAAATAACTACAGCAGAGCAGAATAAAGAAAAAAGAATGAAAAGAACTGAGGACAGCCTCAGAGACCTCTGGGACAACATTAAATGCACTAACATTCGAATTATAGGGGTTCCAGAAGAAGAAGAGAAAAAGAAAGGGACTGAGAAAATACCTGAAGCGATTATAGTTGAAAACTTCCCTAATATGGGAAAGGAAATAGTTAATCAAGTCCAGGAAGCACAGAGAGTCCCATACAGGATAAATCCAAGGAGAAACACACAAAGACACATATTAATCAAGCTGTCAAAAATTAAATACAAAGAAATCATATTAAAAGCGGCAAGGGAAAAACAACAGATAACACACAAGGGAATCTCCATAAGGTTAACAGCTGATCTTTCAGCAGAAACTCTGCAAGCCAGAAGGCACTGGCAGGACATATTTAAAGTGATGAAGGAGAAAAACCTGCAACCAAGATTACTCTACCCAGCAAGGATCTCATTCAGATTTGATGGAGAAATTAAAGCCTTTACAGACAAGAAAAAGCTGAGACAGTTCAGCACCACCAAACCAGCTCTACAACAACTGCTAAAGGAACTTCTCTAGGCAAGAAACACAAGAGAAGGAAAAGACCTACAATAACAAACACAAAACAATTAAGAAAGTGGGAATAGGAACATACATATCGATAATTACCTTAAATGTAAACGGATTAAATGCTCCCACCAAAAGACACAGACTGGCTGAATGGATACAAAAACAAGACCCATATATATGCTGTCTACAAGAGACCCACTTCAGACCTAGAGACACATACAGACTGAAAGTGAGGGGACGGAAAAAGATATTCCATGCAAATGGAAACCAAAAGAAAGCTGGAGTAGCAATTCTCATATCAGACAAAATAGGCTTTAAAATAAAGACTCTTACAAGAGACAAAGAAGGACACTACATAATGATTAAGGGATTGATCCAAGAAGAAGATATAACAATTGTAAATATTTATGCACCCAACATAGGAGCACCAAGATGCATAAGGCAAATACTAACAGCCATAAAAGGGGAAATCGACAGTAACACATTCATAGTAGGGGACTTTAACACCCCACTTTCAACAATGGACAGATCATCCAAAATGAAAATAAATAAGGAAACACAAGCTTTAAATGATACATTAAACAAGATGGACTTAATTGATATTGGTAGGACATTCCATCCAAAAACAACAGAATACACATTTTTCTCAAGTGCTCATGGAACATTCTCCAGGATAGATCATATCTTGGATCACAAATCAAGCCTTGGTAAATTTAAGAAAATTGAAGTTGTATCAAGTATCTTTTCTGACCATAACGCTATGAGACTAGATATCAATTACAGGAAAAGATCTGTAAAAAATACAAACACATGGAGGCTAAACAATACACTATTTAATAATGAAGTGATCACTGAAGAAATCAAAGAAGAAATAAAAAAATACCCAGAAACAAATGACAATGGAGACACGACGACCCAGAACCTATGGGATGCAGCAAAAGCAGTTCTAAGAGGGAAGTTTATAGCAATACAATCCTACCTTAAGAAACAGGAAACATCTCGAATAAACAACTTAACCTTGCACCTAAAGCAATTAGAGAAAGAATAAGAAAAAAACCCCAAAGTTAGCAGAAGGAAAGAAATCATAGAGATCAGATCAGAAATAAATGAAAAAGAAATGAAGGGAACGAGGGCAAAGATCAATAAAACTAAAAGCTGGTTCTTTGAGGAGATAAACAAAATTGATAAACCATTAGCCAGACTCATCAAGAAAAAAAAGGGAGAAGACTCAAATCAATAGAATTAGAAATAAAAAAGGAGAAGTAACAACTGACACTGCAGAAATACAAAACATCATGAGAGATTACTACCAGCAACTCTATGCCAATAAAATGGACAACCTGGAAGAAATGGACAAATTCTTAGAATAGTAGAACCTGCCAAGACTGAATCAGGAAGAAATAGAAAATATGAACAGACCAATCACAAGCACTGAAACTGAAACTGTGATTAAAAATCTTCCAACAAACAAAAGCCCAGGACCAGATAGCTTCACAGGCGAATTCTATCAAACATTTAGAGAAGAGCTAACACCTGTTCTTCTCAAAATCTTGCAAAATATAGCAGAGGGAGGAACACACCCAAACTCATTCTACGAGGCCACCATCACCCTGATACCAAAACCAGACAAGGATGTCACAAAGAAAGAAAACTATAGGCCAATATCACTGATGAACATAGATGCAAAAATCCTCAACAAAATACTAGCAAACAGAATCCAACAGCACATTAAAAGGATCATACACCATGATTAAGTGGGGTTTATTCTGGAAATGCAAGGATTCTTCAATACGCAAATCAATTAACGTGATACACCATACTAACAAATTGAAGGAGAAAAACCATATGATCACCTCAATAAATGCAGAGAAAGCTTTCGACAAAATTCAACACCCATTTATGATAAAAACCCTGCAGAAAGTAGGCATACAGGGAACTTTCCTCAACATAATAAAGGCCATATATGACAAACCCACAGCCAACATCGTCCTCAATGGTGAAAAAATGAAAGCATTTCCACTAAGATCAGGAACAAGACAAGGTTGCCCACTCTCACCACTCTTTTTCAACAGAGTTTTGGAAGTTTTAGCCACAGCAATCAGAGAAGAAAAGGAAATAAAAGGAATCCAAATTGGAGAAGAAGAAATAAAGCTGTCACTGTTTGCAGATGACATGATAATATACATAGGGAATCCTAAAGATGCTACCAGAAAACGACTACAGGTAATCAATGAATTTGGTAAAGTAGCAGTGTACAAAATTAATGCACAGAAATCTCTGGCATTCCTATACACTAATGATGAAAAACCTGAAAGTGAAGTCAAGAAAACACTCCCATTTACCATTGCAACAGAAAGAATAAAATATCTAGGAATAAACCTACCTAAGGAGACAAAAGACCTGTATACAGAAAATTATAAGACATTGATGAAAGAAATTAAAGATGATACAAATAGATGGAGAGATATACCATGTTCTTGGATTGGAAGAATCAACATTGTGAAAATGACTCTACTACCCAAAGCAATCTACAGATTCAATGCAATCCCTATCAAACTACCACTGGAATTTTTCACAGAACTAGAACAAAAAATTTCACAATTTGTATGGAAACACAAAGACCCTGAATAGCCAAAGCAATCTTGAGAAAGAAAGATGGAGCTGGAGGAGTCAGGCTCTCAGACTTCAGACTATACTACAAAGCTACAGTAATCAAGACAGTGTGGTACTGGCACAAAAACAGAAAGATAGATCAATGGAACAGGATAGAAAGCCCAGAGATAAACCCACGCACATATGATCACCTTGTCTTTGATAAAGGAGGTAGGAATGTACAGTGGAGAAAGGACAGCCTCTTCAATTAGTGGTGCTAGGATAACTGGACAGGTACATGTAAAAGTATGAGATTTGTTCACTCCCAAACACCATACACAAAAATAAGCTCAAAATGGATTAAAGACCTAAATGTACGGCCAGAAACTATCAAACTCTTAGAGGAAAACATAGGCAGAACACTCTATGACATAAATCACAGCAATATCCTTTTTGACCCACCTCCCAGAGAAATGGAAATAAAAACAAAAATAAACAAGTGGGACCTGATGAAACTTCAAAGCTTTTGCACAGCAAAGGAAACCATAAACAAGACCAAAAGACAATTCTCAGAATGGGAGAAAATATTTGCAAATGAAGCAACTGACAAAGGATTAATCTCCAAAATTTACAAGCAGGTCATGCAGCTCAATAACAAAACAACAAAGAACCCAATCCAAAAATGGGCAGAAGACCTAAATAGACATTTCTCCAAAGAAGATATACAGACTGACAACAAACGCATGAAAGAATGCTCAACATCATTAATCATTAGAGAAATGCAAATCAAATCTACAATGAGATATCATCTCACACCGGTCAGAATGGCCATTATCAAAAAATCTAGAAACAATAAATGCTGGAGAGGGTGTGGAGAAAAGGGAACACTCTTGCACTGCTGGTGGGAATGTGAATTGGTACAGCCACTATGGAGAACAGTATGGAGGTTCCTGAAAAAACTACAAATAGAACTACCATATGACCGAGCAATCCAACTACTGGGCATATACCCTGAGAAAACCATAATTCAAAAAGAGTCATGTACCAAAATGTTCATTGCAGCTCTATTTACGGTAGCCAGGAGATGGAAACAACCTAAGTGTCCATCATCGGATGAATGGATAAAGAAGATGTGGCACATATATACAGTGGAATATTACTCAGCCATAAAAAGAAATGAAATTGAGCTATTTGTAATGAGGTGGATGGACCTAGAGTCTGTCATACAGAGTGAAGTAAGTCAGAAAGAGAAAGAGAAATACCGTATGCTAACACATATATATGGAATTTAAGAAAATAAATGTCATGAAGAACCTAGGGGTAAGACAGGAATAAAGACACAGACCTACTAGAGCATGGACTTGAGGATATGGGGAGGGGGAAGTGTAAGCTGTGACAAAGCAAGAGAGTGGCATGGACATATATACACTACCAAACGTAAAATAGCTAGTGGGAAGCAGCCGCATAGCACGGGAGATCAGCTCCATGCTTTGTGGCCACCTAGAGGGGTGGGATAGGGAGGGGGGGAGGGGCGAGACGCAAGAGGGAAGAGAGGTGGGAACATATGTATATGTATAACTGATTCACTTTGTTATAAAGCAGAAACTAGCACACCATTGTAAAGCAATTATACTCCAATAAAGATGTAAAACAAAAAAAAGAGAAAAGCAATATTGTGACCCCTGTTTTTATTTATGTATGTTCTCATGCTATTCCTTTTTCTCAACTTTTTAATATTTTATTGTTCTTCTGTTTAGCAGCATTTTTTTTTCTTTACCGAACTTGAGACTCTTTTGCTTGCAATATGGAAATTTAACTTGTGTGCACCAGCTCTAATCTCCTTACAGCTCCCTCCCTGCCCACAGGTTTGTCAGTGAAAGCTCCACACGTAACAGTAGATGCTCCCTTTTACTGTGTGCCCTCATTTCGGGGCTTCCCGCTGGGATGCTCACACATCATTCTGCCCACTCCTTTTGCAGACTCTTAGCTCAGCATTTTAGTCTTGCACTCTGTTCTCCCACTTGACCTTAGTTCTTGGCTGATCCTTCAATCCTCCCCCAGCCATCCTGAGCTCCTACAACCCTGGCCAGCTCCAGGGACCACCTCTTCTCCTCTTATTTTCTTCTACCTCGCACTGTGGAGTGGCCAAACAAAAGTGAATTTATACTCATTTGAGAATTGATACGTTTGTTCTTGAAGCAGCGATGATGTTATGTGTTCACAAACTCTTGTTTCTTCTTCCACCTAGGCACAACCTCCCTTATAATTAGGTGAGCTGGGAAATGTGTTCTGGTCAGTGGGTTGAGGAGGAAGACCTGACTCTTAAAACAAGTTTTGTTCTACTCTCTGATGCCTTCTCTTTTTCTCCTCAGCTGGCCAAATTTGAGGACACACTGGAGGACTCTGAGGGTCTCACGTGAAAGGAGCCTAATATAGGGAGACTAATAGAAGCTTATCTCCATCAACCTGTTTTATGCTTTTTGATTATTATGTTTTCTTGCTATTTCCTTTTTCTTTGTAACATGTCTTAGTTTTCACATTTCCTTCAGTGATTCGCAAAGTATACATTTTGTTTTTTAATTCTACTTTAGGCATTTTTAAACATTTTCAAAAATATTCCTAAACGGGTATTTTCTCTAATTATCAACTTTAAGAAAAATAATAAGCACAGGGAGATCAGCTCAGTGTTTCGTGACCACCTAGATGGGTGGGATAGGGAGGGTGGGAGGGAGATGCAAGAGGGAGGAGATATGGGGATACATGTATATGTATAGCTGATTCACTTTGTTATAAAGCAGAAACTAACACACCGTTGTAAAGCAATTATACTCCAATAAAGATGTTAAAAAAAGAAAAAGAATATACCATTTCACTCTCCTTTATGTAAGACAGAAAAGCTAAAAAGATTTTACTTTCCCCTCTGCCTTCCGCCAACTATCAAAACACTGACAATACAAGCAGGGACTATAGACTCAAATTAAATATCGTCTTTCATGGTCATCAATTCTTTGTATAGTTTTTTCCTAAACATCTCAGTTGGCTAAAAATTATGTCTATTTTAGTTTCCTGTGGCTGCTGTGACAAAGTACCACAAATGTGGTGACTTAAAACAACAGAACTTTATTCTTTTGAAGTTCTGGAGGCCAGAAGTCTGAAATCAGTATTGCTATGTGGAAATCAAGGTGTCAGCAGGGCTGCACTCCCTCCAGAGCCCCTAGGGGAGAATCTGTTCTTTGCCTCTTCCAGTTTCTGGTGACTGTTGGCATTCCTTGGCTTGAGGCCTCATCATTCCGATCTCGGTGTCTGTCTTCACATCACCTTTTCCTCTGTGTATATAAAATCTCCCTCTGCTTCCTTCTTATAAGGATATATATGATTGCATTTAGAGCCCATCCAGATAATCCACAATAATCTCCTCATCTCAAAATCCTTGGTTTGACCACATCTGCAAAGATCCTTTTACCAAATGAGGTAATGTTTACAGGTTCCAGGCTTTAGGACCTGATAACTTTGGGGGCCTGCTGCCCTCTCTTTGCAAGTTCTTCAACAAGCCCGGGCGGGCAATTTTCTGTGGCTCTTGTGCATATTATATCCTGGCTGAATCAATGATTCTCCAAAGTCTTTGGTCTTTGATGTTACAGAGAAGAAACTTCAGGAGGGTTGGATTAGTTGTGATTGTTTATCGGAAATGGCTGTTTTATTTGCTGAGGGCTGACTGTGTGCTTACCTGTGTGTGTTTTGTCAAGTGCTTATAGGGATTTTTTTGTGTTCCATGGAACTGTTTCATTTTTCATCAAGTTGTATCTTATTCATTTTGCCTGGAACTCAGTGAGTCCTTTCAATTCACCAAGGATAAGAAGAGTTTGCCATCATGTGTTTTATTGTACCTTTTGTTAATTGTTCCATTTGTTAATTGTTCTTCTTCATTTATGCTGCCTGGATTGATGCTCTGTCTTCCACATTTGGCAACTTTTCTTTCATTACTTCCCCACCTTCACACCTTTTCTCTTCGGTCTCAGAGAGATTCTCCAGCTTGTCTCCTATTTCAATGTTTTTATTTCTTACAAGACAACTACTGTGATTTTAATTTCATTCTGTATTTAGTTTCTTTTCATTCTTCACTTGTCTCTGTCACTGTGTTTCTAGTTCAGGAGCTCTCTTCCTCCATTTCACCATCCATTTTCTGCTATTTCTCATCCCTATTTCTTATATTTAAATGAGAATATTATCTATATACCCATTTAAAATTTCCTCTGCCTACTACGGTAAAATCTTTTCAGGAAATTGTTTCTATTTCTTTAGGAAAATGGTTCTCTTTTTTTAAGAATGGTATGTTTTAAGTAGCATCACAAGTTTTTCATTTAATTTAGTTTAATTTTTGCTTATTTGTTTACTTATTTTTTGAAAGGGAGAGATTTATACTGGTCCAATGTGGCCAACCAACAATGTTTGCATTTCTTTGGTTGAACTGTTTATTTTCTTCCTAAGAGATGTTGGAATTCATTTCTGGGATTGTAAACTGGCAGTCAAATTGATGTATTCTGGCCAATTCAACTATCTAGTGTAGCTTGGCTGGATTATTATTCTTGGATAATTTGAAGTAGTTTTTCTTTTTCTAGAGTTAACCTATGAAAAGCTAAAGTGCCAGAGTGCACCACCACTCTTAAAGCTACATTTATACCTACCAGGTTACCTACATCCTCTCCTTCAAACACTTTTGAGCTCCTTTTTGTTGGTTTGTTGAAATTGTAAATCTGACAAAGCCATACCCCATTGTGTCTGTGCTTATCTGTTCAGTTCCTTCAGGAGGTCAGTTCTTGTGGTATGAGTACATGGACCTTCTCTGTTTAAGGTCTGACTTGCTGTCACTGCAAGAAAATAAACCTTCTGGAAGCTGCTAAACCTGCAGCCACAATTCCTGGCAGGAGCTATGAACAGAAGCTTTATTTCTGGTGCCTCCTCTGGGCCAGCTGCCTGCTTGCTGGGTAAAGGGAAGCCTCACTGACCTCAGTGGGGAATTGCTGCCCTCTGATTGATATGAAACTGCAGCGGGGCCATCTGGGCTTCAGGCACAGCCAGATGTTTTGTCTAGTCCAGGATCCTCCCAGGAAGACAAGTTCCACTGGGCAGGGGTTCTGGTTAATCAAAACCATGGCCCCCTCTCTCAGCAATCCTACTGCATCTTAACCAACAGCCAAGAACAGAGTTCCCAGGTTGCCCTCGTGTTAATCATTAAGAAGCATCTCCACAGTCAAAAATCAACAAACTAGGACTATTAGCCAAACATGAACTTTATAACTAAATGGGCATTAGGAGCAGAAATAAGAGCTTCCAGGAACAATAAGTTTTCCATTCTCCAAGTGCCCCAGATCTCTTCATGGAAAGCCTACCAGCAAAGCACTGTGTCTTATCCCTTTCCCCCTTCCCTTCTTTATAGCCAGCCACATACAGCTCTCAACCTCAATCTAATTTGTACTCAGTTCTTCTGAGTGTAACCAGGACCCCTCAAACAGTTATACTCAATTCCTCCTTGGTTTTCCAGTCAATTTATCCTCTGCATTGCTGCCACTGAACTTCCTGAAGTGGAGATATCATCACAACATACCAGATAATGAGCTCTTTCAGAAGCAGTTACCCACCCCTTCCTCTCTTTTACATGCCCGGAAGGTCTTTACCTCCACTCTGCATGGTGAACTACTACTGTTTGGTAAAGTGTAGCTAGACTAGCACTTCCTGTCTGTAACACCCTGCCCCTCAGCTGCCAGCTAAAATTATGAACTGGCCTTGCAAATGCTTTCTATTGTGTTTTGTACATACTTCTACTACAGCATTTATTTCGTTATATAAGAATCTAGGTAGGCACTATAGGTAGGCTTCTCTGTACTCCATTTCCAAACCTCTCATCTGTCTCTACTATTGAAACTGTAAAAGCAAAACAAAACTGATCTCTCACTTTCCCTCAGCCAGTCATGGCAAGTTCAGACTAATGGAATGTAGGAAGATGTCTGTGAGGATGGTGGTTCTTTCTCAATAAATATGTAAACCCTCCCTAGAAGAAAACTCTGCTCCCTTCCCTCTTCCCTCTTCTTTGAGACTGGAACACAGACACAATGCCTGGAGCTGCAGCAGCTGACTAGGTAACTATGAGGACGAAAGCCTAAGGATGGCAGAACAAGAAGAAAAGCAATGGTATCCTGAGCAGCTGCACCAGGTCTGGATGGGATCTTCAGATTCTTTTTCCAGGACAAAAAGTGAACCCCCATCTGCTAAAGCCAGCTTTAGTCAGTTTTTTTATTTTCATTCCTAATGGATAAAATTTCTATCTGTAAGACTGAGAGCTTCAAGGGAAAAGACTGTTTCTTATTTATATTTATACCCTCAGTGACTGGCAGAATGCCTGGCACTAAGTGCTCCAAGTTTTTAAATGAACTGAATGTCGTTACTGTCTTCAAATTATTCCAGTGGCTGCTCGTTATCCTGAGGAATCCATGTAGAGTTCTCATCTTGGCATTCAGGGTCCCGCAGAGACCCGTCTCTACCCATGCAACCTTGTCCCCCCACATCCAGCCACATCAAGTGACTGCTTGTTCCTCCTTTGTGGACAGACCCTATACTTTCCCCTAGGTTCATGCCTTCACTCTCCTTCCCCTCAATTGGCATGCTTCCCCTCTACACCTCCAGGTAGAACTTGTCTTTCTCTTCCCCATTACTGAACTTGGCTGGCACTTACTGTCTTGGGGGTACCTGTTTATTTGCCTATTTCCCACTAGAATATGAGCCCCTGGCAGACAAGGACTGGCCGTGGTCTGACCTTTGTGTTTCCCACCACACAGCATCACACAGTCTCTGGCACAGAGAAGGTGTTCAATGTCCTGGTTTGTTACATGGAACTAAACCAGGGTCAGAAGAGTAGACCAGGGTCAGACAGAATGGGCTTGAAATCTGTATCACTGGGTAATTGTGAGACATTCATCCTTTCTGGGCCTCAATGATCCCATCTATAAAATGGGGACAATAATAACTGATCTAGAACCTGGTATGCTGTAGAGACTGGATAAACACTAAGTAGAGGGAAGGCCCAAGAGCAAAAGGCTTTGCCTCCTGCTCTTCCCCAGTTGTCATCTGAGCTGGTCCACTGATTATCAAAAGGAAAACTCAGACCCAACATCGGAAACTGAGAAGAGGTCCCACCCATGTGGGCTGAAACTTCCATGTTCTATGAACTGACAACATAGTTAGGGGTGACATGAAGGGCGCAATTCCCTGGTCTGTTCTCCTGCTGTTAGCTGCCAGGCCTGGACAGAGTTCATCAGTCAGCCTGTCCCATTCTTGGCCCTTAGGGGCCTTGCCAAATGCTGTAGGCCGCACCGCCCCCCCTGCCCGCCCATGTTCAAAGGCAGGGTCTCACAGCCAGCCCACCCTTGTTGTGCACACCCAGGAAGGGCCTGCTTTCCTGCTTGGGCCCCACCCAGGGGTCAGCCTGAACGTGAATCCCTGCAGCCAACCACTGTCCCCCTGGGCACTCCTGGAAAGGGACTCTCTTTGCCCAGCTTGCTGGGGTGAGGCAACCACGGATCCCTCCCGCTGCCTCCAATGCTTGGTCGAGGCTGAGCAGGGTGCTGGGAGGCATCTGCAAGCCTTCTGTCTGCGCCCCCGGGGACAGTCCCATGGACTGGCCTGTGGGCTGTCGCACATCCCCTCCCAGCTGGCACACCCAAGGGAAAGACCTGCTTGACACCTGCCCCCACCAACAGCACGGCACCCACCATCTGTGATCTAAGGGGTGACCTATCACCTGCTGTGCTCCGGGATGCCCATCTGGGTCAAATGAACAACCACCTACAGCTCGTGGAGGGGGTTCTTCACATTTGGGAATTACGTCCCAGGCACTGTTCTAAGGGTTCAGATACATTAGCTCACTTCATCCTCACGGCAGCCTCAAGCGGTAGGTACCATTTTAATCACCGTGTTACAGGGAAGAGAACTGAGGCACACGGTGCCTGCTTGAAGAGCTTCCCAAGCTACAGAGAGAATAAGAGTGGTAGGTAGTGTGGTGGCCGAGTCTGGCTCTCAGCTGCAACTTGATACTGAATGAATGACAACTGGGACATAAAGACAGTCAGCTCTTCAAAGGAATCCAGCTGAATGTTCAACCCAAATGGCCCAACTGCAGGACGCAGTCGATGCGGAGGGGTGGGGGGTGGGGGTGGGGGTGGGGCGGGGGGAAACAGGAGCTGCTGTAAAACAAAACATAAATACTGTCCTCAGAGAGATGCAAGATGGTAATGCATTGATAAAAACAAAAGTAAGCTGTCAAGAGAAATCTGAAAACAAAAAGTGCAGTTTTCTTGAAATAAAAACGAAAACCAAAACAAGATTTCCAAAATAAAGAGGGAGGAATCACAGAATAAATACTGTTGAAAACAGAATTAATGAAAACACAAGACCATTGGCAGAATGCAAATGGGATATGGATCTTTCAAATCACCAGAGGAGAAACAGAGCAAATTAAATCAAATCAACTAAAAATAGGAAGCGTTAAAAATAAAAAAAAGCAATAAAAAGCATAATATATTTGAAAGAAAGCATAATACATTGGATGTAAAAGAAATGTATAAATCCCTGAACTCTTTTCCCTTTCTTCAAATATACATAGAACATAAGTAAGAAAAAATTCAAAAAGTAACAAGGGCACAATGCAGTAAAAGTGGAACTGATTTTAAAATCATACAAAATATATAACTTAGTAACTTTTAAGACATTCTTAAATACTCAGGTTGAAAAGAAATCTAACCTCAAATTATAGACTAGAAATAAACCCAGCTGAACAGTCTATATGAGGAAAAATAAACTCCCCCATAGAAAAATACACAAAGAGCTTGAAGCAGCAAAGGCAATTAAATACCATCTTGCCCATCAAACTGGTTAACACTGCCAGGATTGACAACATAAAGAGATGCTGGGTAGGGAAGCAGGCTTTTGGTAGATGTGTAAATTGCTGCAATAGCTAGAGGGAAATTTGAGGCCATGTATCAAAATTTGCCTTCTAAGAACATATCCTAAGGAACTCATTGGACAACTGTTCAAAGATTCATGTGTAAGGATGTTTACTGGGGTGAAAAACTGAAAATATTCACTTTATCAATAGGGAAGTAGTTAAATAAATTATGGCTGTACAGACAACAGAATTCCCTGTAACCATCAACCAGGATGAGGCTGATCTATATAGACTGAGAGAATAAGATGATGATATATGAGTAAAGGGTAAAACAAAAAGCGAGTTACTGAGCCACTCAAAGAGGTGATCTCGTTTTAGCAAGCATGCTTATTGCATTTGCCTTCTGTAGACGCTGGCATACAAAATACCTAAAAGAGGAAGTTGAACAAATGGATGTCAATGGCTATCTTACATAGGGTGTGCAGGGCAGAACAGAGTAAGACGACGGGGACTTTTGATTTCTACTTTATAAACTTCTTTATGCTTTGTACTTTGAATTTTTAAAAACGAGTATCTCTTTTTCACAAAGAAAAATTCCATAAAGGAAATTCTCACTTAAAAAATAATAACTAAGTCTTACTCCGAATAAGGGCAGAAACACAAAAGGGGCTTTTTTGTGTTTGTCTGAATTCTATCTGATTACAAATTCCCTTAACTTTGTGGCTGGTGATTCCAGGGAGGGGTGGCGGGATATGGGGGGCGGTGAGGGAGAGAGAGGAGAGAGGGAGAGAACACGCTAGAGTACAGATGTGCATGAGGACACTGCAGACGCTGGCTGGCACGGCAGCCTGGGGTGGAGGGATCACAGGAGGAAGGCGAAAGTGCCCCATCACTCCATCCCCATCTTTTGGCCACTCTCCGTGCAGCCTCTGCTCATGTGGCATCAGCTCCTTTGAGGTTGTGTGGCTCCAAGAAGCCTTCCCAATGGAGGGCTGAGGTTACTTTCATCCTCTCCCCGCCATTCCCCACCTCAGGGTCCTCACACACACAGCCAGCAGGCCCCCTCTATAGTTCTTTCTATCTCTGGAGAGAATATTTCCTCTATTTGTCTCGATCCTCTCTTCCTGAGGGCTAGGAAGGGATGCTCTGCTCTCCCCTGCAGCCCACCCCACACCCATCATTCCTGTAAGTGATAACAGTCCTCACGTCTGCCCAGAAATGCCATCACTGAATTCTTGTGCTCTCCCTGTCAGCCGCTCTGAGATCTCTCAGCTTTCCTCCCACCCTTCTCCTAAACCTGAATTCCCGGGGACTGATGTCGCATGTCATGGGTGTGCTAAGGTTACTATGTCATGGAGGAGATGCACGCCCAAGTACTTAGGCAAGAAGTATCAGGATGTCTACAGTTACCTTTGTGTGATTCAGCCAAAAATGAAAAAAAAAAAAAAAAAGGGACAGAGAGAAAAAAAAGTAAGAGGGCAAATATTCACAGTAGTTGAGTCTAGGTGGGAGGTAAGCAGGTGCTCGGCATACTGTTCGACTTTTCTATTTTACATATTGTATGTTGCACAACAAAAAATAGGGAAACAGAAGAAATCTGTTTCCACATTTCTTGAGGCGAGTGAGACCGGCTGGTGTGACTCCTTAAATGTCTCCTGAACTCATCCCTTCTTCTCCATCCTTCTTCTCCATCCTTCTTCTCCATCCCATCGCCACTGGCAGGGTTCAGGTCTCCTCATCCCGACAACACTCTGGAGACGGCCTCCTCCTCACTGGGGTCCCAGACCCCATCTGTCCCCTTCTCCACAAGGCTGCCAGGACAGGGCCAAACTCAGCATCACGGCCGCCACGGTCCTCTGTGCTCTGGCCGCATGCAGCCCGCTCCACCGGTTTCATCCCTCACCATGGCCCATCCCTCCACCAAATCTCAGGTGATGCTCCAGCCATGGGGACCAGCTCCTTAAGCCCGCACACCCTGCATCACCTCTTCTGCTTAGTAGGCCCTTCTGTCCTGCCAACCTTCTTCCTTGGCTACCTGGCAACTCCTCTCCATCCTACATGACTTACTCTGGTGTTTTCATTTCCAGGATAGCCTCTCTGGTCTCCTGTCCAGCTGCTCAGTCCCCTGCCCCCTCCTTTCACCACCTCGCTCTGTGTGTACGCACATCTCCTCTTTGCCAACAGCGGCCGTGGTCTTATTCATCTGGGCAACGCCAGTGTCTCCCACAGGCACTGCCATGTATTCAGCAGACAGGTATTACATGGAGGAACGAATGAATGAATGAGTAACGTGCAAGGTGGGAACGTGGGAAAACCTCCTGATTTGCATACGGAGACACCTGTGATGAATTCATTGTTCATTTACTATTTACTGAGGGACCTTCATGGATCTGCTAGTCATAAAACTACCTTTATATCTGGGTCCTGCTTGTTTCATTCATTCATTCATTCAACACTTGACACTTGTTAAGCCTCTGCCACTGTGCTGAGAGCCAGGAGACTTGTGAAGATGAATCGGGCAGAGAGCGTGGCTCTGGCTGGGGAGCTAAAGCAGGAGCATAAATGGAGGAGAAGAGTGGTCAGTGTCATAAAGGAAATACAGGCCATGGGCAATGGGAACGCAGAAGCGGAGAAAGGACTCCTAGGAGTCTCCTGCGAGTGGACTGGGGGAGACTTCCTGGGTGAGCTGACATGTGCACTTGACTTTGAGGGAGCGAGCGTTGTAGACTTAAGTCTTTGGAGGGAGGGGGGCATTCCGGGGAGGGCACAGTGGAAACCAAGGCACCGAGCACGGCCATGAGTACATGTACAGGGGCCACTAGCAATTCAGCTTTGTCATTGAAGAGAAGTGGTGGGAGATAAGGTTGGGAGGTGGGTTGAAGTCCTGACAGCCTTGAAAACCAGGATAAGATGTTCAGCTCCTGTGAGCATGGGTGCCACGCAAGGGTTCTAGTTAGAGTGTGAGTTGATCAGGCACGCTTCCAGAAAGTGATTCCAGAAGCAGTGTGGGATGAATTTTTGTATTTAACACAAAACCCCCAAGAGCTCTGCTGACCTCATTTTGCACAGGGCCGAGCTCAAAAACTTGCACGCGGCAAACACTTCATACATGTCTTTAACTGGACTGGGTCTAAGACCATGCGTACATCAGCGAACGTGCAAACAGCTGTATCTCTGGCAGCAACACACCCGTTCAGCCAGTTCCCCTTCACGGAGACCTCGCCAGGGCAGGGAACCTCTCCTAGCCACACTTCTGCCTCTTGTCTTGACTCCTCACTCTTCCAAAGTCTCAACAGTTCATCCCTGGATTACTGCGACAGATTTTTGACTGGTTTTCTTCCCATGAGCTCCCTCCACTGTAAATAACCCTGCTTAGGAACCTTCCACAGCTCCCTCTTGTTTACTGGCATCTAGCATCCTCCGTAAGCAGGCTGCTTCCTAACCCAGTCTGTCTCCCATTCCTTTCCACATGCATTCCCCACGCCAGCCAGACCACTCCCGCTCCAACTGCCTGGTTCAATTCTCTTTCCATACCTCATCCATCCTGCCACGCCAACCTCCTCTTTTCCTCACAGCTCCTCTGAACCCAGTTTGCCAGCAGCAGCATCTGGTGCGAAGATTCAGAAAGACCTGGATCCACGCCCCAGCTTTCTGCTTCACTGTGTGAGCTTAGACACACTATGGAATCTCAGTTCTCTCATCTATAAGATGGGAGTAATAAGAATGTCTATTTATTTTTAGGGCTTACTATTCGTATTACCAGGGCTACTGTGAAGAGTTAATAAGACATTACGTGTGCCAGGCCTTGTGCTCAATGAATGGTAAAGCTCTTTTCTTCTCTGACTCTTTGGAACTCCAAAAAGTACTTCCTGTTAGTCAAGCACGTACATGGAAAGGAAGTTACATTTTGAGGGAATATGTACACAGTACCTGACAGTATGCTGGGCTTTTCTGACTATTGCTTCCACAACTCTAAATCACAAGCATTTTTGTTCTCATTTTACAGATGTAGAAACTCAGACTGAGAAAGGGAAGCAACCTGGGGTCATACAGTTCTAAACTGACCTTTACTACCATCAGAGAAATAACCACCGAGCCAAGAATAAATATTTACTATGTTTCCAGCACTGTGCTGAGTATATTACCTGCAGCGTCTCAGTTAGATGCTTTATCCCGAGAAGCCAACATTATAACCCATACGCCACAGAAGGAGAGGAGAAGAAACTTACCCAAAGTCCTACAAATGGCAAACGGCTGGGCTGGGACTCACGCCTATGCCCTCAGCTGCTGTGCGAACACCGTACCGCCTAGGCCAGTGAATTGTCTGAACTTGGATTGCAGCCCTGTGATGCCGAGGCTGGCCTTTTCAGGTTTTCCATGGGCCCCGGCCTGAGCCTGGGGTCATAGCAACCACTGTTGCTCACCAGGGCCTCCAGGTGAGGTGGGCAGGGCCAGCCACTGGCTGGTGGACTGGTGATGACTCCCCTGAACAGCTGGCCACGGTTCCTCTGCTGGCCCTGGCACTTACCCGATGGTGCAGCCGGCATTGGCTTCGATGGTCCAGATGCAGTTGAGGTTGTGCTCGTAGGGAGCTGGATACCCGGGTGACAGCACCTGCCCCGACTCCTCTCCTTTCACTGTCCCGCCACACTCGGCTGAAAGAAATCCCAGAAGAGTGAGCTTCAGGGGGTGACCTGTGCTCACAGCGGCCACCCACTGGCTCCTCCGGCCTGTGTGCCAGGGTCCCTCTTGTTCATTCCGGGTGGCTGAGTGCAGCATAGAGAAAGGCCCTTGGACGAGACTTGTATCCAGGATCTACAAAAGCCCCTACAGCTCAACAATGAAAAGACAGAGTTCAGTTAAAAAATTGGCAAAGCCTTTGAACAGACATTTCTGCAAAGAAAGTATACAAATGGCCCAGAAGCACAGGAAAAGATGTGTAACATCATTAGTCATTAGGGAAATGTAAATCAAAACCACAGTGAGGTCCCACTTCATAACCTCTAGGATGGTTATAATCAAAAAGACAGACTAACGTGTAGGTGGGGATGTGGAGAAACTGGAGCCCTCAGACAGCGCTGGCGGGAGTGCAAAATGGTGTAGCTGCTTTGGAAGACAGTTTCCTATATGGGTCCTCAAAATGTCGCCCTATGACCCCAGCAGTTTTGCTCTTGGATACATACTCAAGAGAAACGAAGACGTATGTTCAGATGAAAACTTGTACACGAATGACCATTGCAGCATTATTCATAATATCCCCAAAAGGGAAATGACCCAAATGTCCATCAGCTGTTGAACAGATTCACAAATGTGGTATACCCGTACAATGGAATATTACCTGATCGTAAAAAAGAATGAGGTACTGACACACGATACCACGTGGATGAACATAATCTTGAAAACGTTATGCTGTGTTAGAGAAGCCAGGCGCAAAAAGCCACATATTGTGTGTTTCTATTTATATAAAATATCTAGAACAGACAAATCTACAAAGACAGAAAGTACATTTGTAGTTGCCAAGGCCTGACGAGGAGTGGCAGTGGGAGGGATTGCTAATGGGTATAGGGTTCCTTCTGGGGAGACAAGATGTTCAAAAATTAGATTGTGGTGATGGTTGTACCACCCTGTGACTACACTGAAAAGCAGTGAGTGGTACGCTTTAAATGGGCCAACGGCATGGTACATGAAGTCTACCTCATTAAAGCTATTACAAAAACGGTCCCTGGGGGTAGGGCTGATGGCCCACTCTGTGACCAGATCTTTGAGGTCTGCTGAGAAGGCACAGACATTTGAACCTGGTCACTGACAGGAACTGGGCCTGTGTCACGTGCCAGGAGCACAAGGCGTGGAGTCCTTCCTCCGGAGACCTGGAGGAAGAGGCGGCCACAGTGTGTGCCCTGCGCCCTGACAGACGCACGTTCACGGCAAGTGGCAGCACAGAGGAGGAGGTGATCGGTTTCCTCCAGCGCAGGGCAGGGAGAGGCGGGCGGGTGGGTGGGAGGCGTAGGCTGTGGAGGCCGACAGGGAAGAGTACTGCGAACCTCCTTGGGGGTGGGAAACAGCATGGCAGCTTGGGGGACGGGGTATGAGATGGGGCCTGGAGGGAGGCAGGGCTGGAAAGCTGGGCGAGCATCGTTCATCGAAGGGCACGGCACAGAACCGCAGTGTTTATGCACAAGAGTAAATTGATCACTTTACACGCTAGTGCCCTTTACACATTAGAGAGAATGCTCCTGTGGCAGTGTGAAGGGGTGCAGAGGGGTGGACCTAGAGGCAGGGCACCAGTGAAGAGGTCCGTCTCCGCGTCAGAGCAGCCCTCCAGGTCACAGGCTGGCCTTCTTCCTCCCCGCGTCTAATCTGCCTCTGAGCCCCAGGGCCTGAGGATGCTTTTCACACCTGCCCCCCCTCTGCCCCCACTGTTAGAGTCGTGGCTCAGGCCCTTACCATCTCTAGGGTGGCAGAGTTGCGTCCCCCCCCCCCAGCAGTGCCACCAGAAGGACCTTTCTAAAATACAAACTGGCCACATCACTGCTTGCTTTCCTCCTTCCCAGAGTGAAGTCCAAGCTTCTTAGGAGAGCCCATCAAGCCCCCCCAGAGGGGCTCCCTTTGGCCTTTTCTGGCCCCGTCCTGGCACCCCTTGGTCCAGCCAAGTGTGATAAACTCCACAAGCCCAGGCACACTGGGCCTCTTCAGGCCTCTCCTTGGACTGACAAGTCGGCCAACATCTTCCCCATGAAACCTTTTGTGACACCCTCCCCTCCTCACATCGAGTTGACACTATCCTCTTTTGTGTCTCCATTATAACACGAACTGGTTTTTATCATGGACGTGTGACAGGTTATTAAAATCTACCTCCTTCACTCCTCAGTAGCAGGAACCTTGTCTTACTTATATTTGTACATCAAGTGCCTAGCATGGTGTTCGGCACATCACAGATGCTTTAGCAGGTGTTTATTGAATGAACAGGTGGGTGGATGATCAAATGAACGAGAGAAGCTTACTGCTTCCCAGGCGAGTTACTATGAAGGGTCTGAATCAAGGGAGCATGAGAGAAGATGAAGAGATTTGTTGCAAAGCTTTTTAGGAAAGATCTGATTAAGCAAGATCTTAGAAGTAGGAGATGAGGGGATCAAAGTCACACATGGGAGACTGACCTTCATCTGTTGCTACAAAGGACCCATCAAGTGTCTCTTGGGCCCCATGGCTTGCCCCGGGCCCACTAAGGCAGGGCGGGGAAGGGGCCCTCTGCAGTAAGCCTGCGCACGAGACGGGGCCCTTTCTTCCTGCGTAACTACCCCCGTGTTGACGTTGGGGTGGGAGATGCCAACCTGAATGAGATGTCGGGCTGCACAGGCCGGCAGCAGGGAGCAGGGTGTGGATAGGAGGATGAGCTGTTAAGTTGTGGGGAGGAAGCCTTTCTGGCTCCACAAATAGCAGAGGCAGCTAGAAACGGGCCAGGACATCATCCCTGCCCCTGCGCTGTAGCTTCCTTCCGTATTCCTGATGCAACAGCCCCTTCTGCTTCCCAGAGGCAAGTGTTTGGAGGCAGGGGCACCAGCAGCATTTCCTCGGGAACACGACTGCTCTTTCCTCAGGGGTCACTTTATCTGGGGACGGACAGGGGGGCAGGGGGAGCCAGGTGGCTGGCATGCAGCAGATTTACCAACAAGACCCTAAGACTCTCGTCTTTCTGGTCTTCTCCCTTATCCCCACCCTACAGCCCTGGCTGCTTCGTTTGGGCTGTAGCATCCACTCATCCACAAAGAAAACAGCTGGATGTTTCAGCTATAGCAGTCATTTCTGGTAGACCACGATCAAGTCCATCACAACATGACATGTGTAAAACTATACACACGTAATCCCAAATACACAGCCTCCCTCCCCTTCGTGGGGCCTGAGGGAGTCTCGGTGGGGAAGCCCTCTGAGGTTCGAAGTGTAAGTACCCTCACTAGCACTGCTTGAGTGGATTCTCTAAGTTTGGTCCAACTGGCAGATGAGATACTCAGAAGAACCTTACGGTGGAGCTTTTTGCAAAGCAAATAATTGTCTTGCGGTGTGAACCATCACCTCCTTCACATTCCGTTTGCTTCGGCTTGCCTATGGCATCACACTGTTGTCTGTTTATGTCTGTGTCTCCCTCACTGGCCTGGGATCTGCTTTTCCCGGTATCCCCAGTGCCTGGCAGAGGGCCTGGCACACGAATGAAACAAGGGGACAAAAACAGGGAAGCAGGGAGGAAGGGACGGGGCATGACTGTGGATGAGGTCTACTTGAGCAGACAGAGGAAGATTCTAGAGGCCACTATCCTGATCTATCCACAGTCAGGTTTGAAATCCTCACCTTTAGACCCTCTGTTGGGTAGCAATGTCGAAGGTCCTGTTAACATGTAGTCGCCTGGGGTAAAAGAACATCGCTCTTACCTCCCCTCCTGTGGGTGATGTCTACCCATCCTTTCAAGTCTCAATTGAAATATCACCTCCTAGACACAACTTTCTCGTATTCCCTCAACACTTTGGCACTTACTCTTTTTACAGTGCTTATCTTGTATTATAATGATCTGTTTATGTGTCTCTTCTCCTTGCCAGGGTATGGACTCCCCAAGGGCAGGAAGAATGCTTTATTCTTTCCTTTTTTATTTCTCTGCCTCTGCACATACCCAAACGTGCACCTGCGAGGATTCTGGCAGGTGGCGCTTAGTAGGCACTTAAACGTTCTCCCGGTGGATGGTTTGTCCTTATAAGATTAACCAGAGCTGCACAGCCATGCTGAGGTTGTGAGCCGTGGGGCAGGAGATGGAGAGAGGGAAAGGTCTGGTGTTCGGGGCTGGGGATACAGGACAAAGCAGCGTGGTGGAATCCTGGTCAGCAGGGAGGGTCACACGTGCAGTGAGGCGGGGGGTGAGAGGTGGAAAGGCCACACAGACAGACGGACGGGTGTTGCCTATTTCCCACTTCTGCCTTGGACCAGGCTTCTCTTGTCCTGTGACACAGGGATGAAGCTTCCAGAGAGCCTGTGCTGACATGCTGGAAGCACCACAGGCTTAAGAAGGTGCTAGTTCATTATCTTATTCTTTCCTAAGTGTGAGATAGATGCTAGCTCATGATCTGACTCTCAAGAACAAGAGAGATGTTAGTTCATGACCTGACTCTTTCAACATTCCGGAAAAGGAAGCATGAGCCCCATTTTGCCTATGGGGAAACTGAGGCCAGAGTGAGCTGGAGACTCATCTGAGACTTGGTGTTGAAGGAACCCCTGGAACCAGGCAAAAAGTCCACCTCTTCCTTCTAACTGACCCTCCCACCTCTCCGCCAGGAGAGGATTACGATTCTGAGGGCATGAGCTGGCTCTCGTCCCGCTTGCTAAATGTATGACAGTGGCAAGCCACCGCCTGGCCTTGCTGTCGTGCGGGTGTAATAAGCTGTGAGAGTGAGGACATGCGGAAGGGTGGGCAGGGCCAGCCATGACTCTGGTGAACAGGACGGTTCAGACGGCCCCAAGGCCCTGGAGTGTGAGGGCCAACGGGAGACCCTTAATGAGACCAGAGCTGGGTACTCGGGATTAGGGGACACCCGAGGGGGGTCACCTGAAGAGCAAGAGGCCTCCTACCGACACAAGTGGGGAGCGGCCGATCCCAGGTCCTGCGCTCCCCGCTCAGACACAGCAGCGCCTCACTGCCCCGCAGGCTGTACCCAGGGTCACAGCCGAAGGACACAGAGCTCCCTGCGAAATGGCCTCCATCGCGAACCTTGTAGCCAAACTGGGGGGTTCCTGGGTCTTCACATTTGATGAGTTCAAAACCTGGGGACGAGAGAAGAGATAAGGGTGATCAAGACGTGCCATGGCACAAACCACACCCCGCCCCCCCCCCCCCCCCCCACCAGGGGCCCGCCTCCTTAAGGAAGCCACCCGGCACATGCCCCTGGGTCCTGATGGAGGCGCCCCTCGGGGTGTCACATGGCTGTGCTCAGGTGAGGGTCTGTTACGGAGTGTTCGTTCTCCCTGTTGCTATATGTAAATGACTTCAGTTATTTCTCCCAGGACAGCTTTTAATAGTTTTCAGGTATAGAGTCCAGATTTCCTATTTTTTTTTGTTGGTTTGACCCCATAGCATTTTGGTAGCGGGAGCTGCTCTTCCCATTTTGTTAACTGAGGCAGTCTGATGGGAGAGTGTACTACGGAAAAGTCACTCTAAATGTATGTTTCAAAGCTCAATTTTGTCCTGCTTAAATACACTCTATTGAACGAGCCTGGAGAAGGAGACCTCTGTGAGCTTACACAGAGCTCCTAGGGCACGGTGGCCACCTGTGTTAGCTCTCGCTTGTTATTCACAGGTCTTACCGGGAGGCGTAACTGTGCATTGCACAGCTGAGAATATTGACTCGGGAAGGTCACACAAATTGTTCCAAAGTCACACAATCTCAGATGATAGAAACGGAATTTGAATATGACTCTGTTCAATCCTCTTCCACTGATGTGCCTGCTGTAACAGCACAGACCCTACACACCCGGGCAAGAGGAATCTTGAGTAGACTCATTGGTTTTTAAATTTTAACAGCTTTATTGAGACATAACTTACATACTAAACACTCCCCCAACTAAAGTATATAATTCAGTGTCTTTTAGCTTATTCACAGAGTTGCGCAACTAACATTGCAATCGACTTTAGGACATTTTCATCACCTCAAAGAGAAGGTGATTTTCCCTCAACTCCCTCATCCCCAGGCAACTAACAAATTTCCTTCTGTCTCTATGGATTTGCCTCTTCTGGACAGTTCATATAAATGGTTCATGCAATACATGTGTCTACATGTACTGTGACAGGCTTCTTTCACTTCTCATCATGTGTCCAAGGGTCACCCACATTGTAGCATGGATCAGAACTGGATCCTTTTCTATGGCCAAATAATATCCCATTGTGTGGAGGGACATGTCCCATTTTACTTATCCATTTATCAGTTGATGGATATTCACTGGCTTTTAAAATAGTCTACAAAAGCACATTTCTTTGTAGCTGCTGGGCAAGTAGAAGCTCAAATAAATGAATAAAATAGCTGTGAAGCCGAAGTATGGAGATGTCATCCCAAGTACTCTGGGGCTGTGTACGAACGTCGGTGCTTTCTGTTTTTGAAATCTCAGGAGTAAAGGAGAAAGTTAAAATCAGGAAAAAAGGGAAAGAATCAAGCCTCGACTCTTTAGGGAGTAGTAAAAAAGAACATAATTATACATTAGTGCTTGCATTTTTTACATCTGACTGTAGCTGAACGTTAGTTTATAAATGTCACCATGAGGAGAGGCTATCTTTGGTTGCTTTAATTCAAAGGCTCAGCGCTTACTGTTTTTAGTGAGTAAATGGCGATTAGTGATCAAAGGTGTGCTGTGACTCTCAGCTAAGTTACTCACAGGTGTAACCATGGAGCTGTGCGCCAAGTGGCAGCTTATCCAGATCACGGGCAACAGTCAGCTAAGCGCGCACCAGTTAGAGAAAATCAAACCCACTAACTGATGGGTGATGTCCCAGAGCCCAGCCTCTCTGTGTGTGGAACCGGGGAAAGCCCGATTTCGCTGTCCGCTCAGATGAGAGAAAGACTCACTGGAAAACTGCAGCTCAAAGCCCTTGCTGGTATTCTCAGCGTCAGAAATGAAGTCAAGCCACAGGCCGCTGGACGTGCTGTTCAGTGTCACCCCCAGCATCTCCGAGCGGCTGAACGCCCCCAGCAAACGGGCGGAGTTGTTGTTGCCATCGTAGACCTGGACACGGGAGAGACCCCAACCCCGCATCAGCATGGCCTTGTCTTGAACAAGGGTTTCCCACCCAACAGCCCACATTCCCAGAGTTTAGCACTGAAAACAACTGTTAGAGGGACAGTCAGTCATCAGATGCAAGGAAGACGGCAGAGGGGAGGTGCCACCGGGTGAGTTATCAGCCCTGCTAGCCTACTTGGTACCAGTTCTGTGCCCAGCCCATCTCGGTGTGAATCATATCTCTAGGAACTGGTTGCTGTTCTAACCTTTCCAGAGGAGATCTGGTCTTAGCTCCCCAACCCCCAGATGGCACCAGCTTACTCTTCGGCAGCTTGGGGAGACCAGGTTGGGGCTGCCTGAGTGCCCAAACCATCTGTTTCTGCAGACAGGCAGGCTGCAAGCATTTGACTTTTCTGCATTGCTAAACACTCCATCCTGCCCTTCCAGGAGATGAGACAATCGTCCTCCTCCCTAATCCCACCCCACTGTGGCAGTGGCCTCAGTCTCACACTCTGCTGGACATGACCCCTAGGATCCAGCAGGATGGAGTTAAAATGTCCAGCGTGTCAGGTGTCATGGTATCTTCCCCTTCCCCAAGCTCAGTCTCTGCCCCTTCCCTCCTAAAATGAGGGCTCCAACGAGGGCTGGAGCAAGCCAGGAGTGGAATCGTGCAGGCATCTGGCTTCCCTGGCTCCCATCTGTCCCCCGAACTGCTGAGCACCAGCAAAGACAAGAATCATCAGAATAATGAACTGGCTCCCCAGGCTCCGAGGTTGCTGCTCCTTTCCAGATAATTGTGCAAATAACAACAGAATTTGTGATTGAGTGAAGGACGCCCTGTTGCTTTGGTAAATATCAAAGATGGGATCTATGGGTGGGTGATGAATATTTGTGCATGGCACAGGATGTGGTGCCAGCTGCCAGCAAATTGGAACAATATTTCCATTCTACTATTTATGAAGCAAAGCTTTCTAAAAGAAGCCATCCTTCAAGCTAACAGTGCTGTATATCAGAGATTTGTTTAGGCCCCTTGGAGCTTCAAAAGTCTGTTTCCAGATCCCATGTGCAATTGTTTTATATCACTGATAGACTGGGAGAATTCCAGAGTGCCAGCAGACATAGACATGACACCAGTTCAAAGAGTTCAGCCCACTGCTGCATCCAGATTGTTATAAAAATAGTTTTATCCATTAAAACATATATTTTGGGGGGCTTCCCTGGTGGCGCAGTGGTTGGGAGTCCGCCTGCCGATGCAGGGGACGCGGGTTCGTGCCCCGGTCCGGGAGGATCCCACATGCCGTGGAGCGGCTGGGCCCGTAAGCCATGGCCGCTGAGCCTGCGCGTCCGGAGCCTGTGCTCCGCAACGGGAGAGGCCACAACAGTGAGAGGCCCGCGTACCGCAGAAAACAAAAAAAACATATATTTTCTAATTAACTGATCAAGGCATTAATCATCAACACTTGCTAACAACACAATAAGAGAGACAACCAGACATCATGTGCTTGCTAATGGAAGACACACCAATACCTATGCTGCCATTTTGCCAAAAAAACATCAAACCTGAATCAAATCAAGCCACTGGATCCAAGTTCCAACTTATAGGAAATATGGAGGACAGAGGAACATATGAAATGAATACATTACAAATAAACAAGTTACAAATAAATTACAAGGGAGTAAAAAAGACGAGATGGAGGTAAAACCTAAAGACTAAAAAAATACTTGAGGCAACTAATCCAATATGTACAAGTTATTTGGATCCTGATTCAAATAAACTGTAAATTTAAAAAATATTACATTTATGAGATAATTGGAAATTTGAACACTCACTGGATATATTATGGTATTAAGAAATTGTTGTTAATCAATAAAAGTATAATGGAAATAGGATTTTTTCCTTAATTTCAAAGCATAATTCATCTTAATTCATTAAGAATATTTTTTGTTCTTAATATGTCATTGTGATAAAATATTCATTGCAGGAAACTTATAACACAGAAAAGCACGAAGAAACTGAAGGCAACTTTCAGCACTCATAACATTTTGGTGACTATCTTTCTAGGCTTTGTTCTATGCATATCTTTCCTTATATAGTTTTTAAATTTATTTTTTTATAAAAGCAAGATCAAACTATAGATACTATATGGTAACCTGCTCTTTCACTTAATATAATGTGTATATTTTTCAAATCATTAAATATTTTTTCCACAACAGCACTTAAACAGCTGTAGAAATTACCATCATAAAATTAACCCAACCCACAATATAATCATTCACGTATCACCGTCCATAATATGGGGAATATGTGCCCTGGCACATAAGACGCACTCAACAAATGTACGATAAATAAATAAACCAATATTTTCTTTCAGTAATTTTGTTCGTAAATCCACCTGGAATTTTGGCATATGGTATAAGATATATTTTCTTCCTGGTTGATTAGCCATTTTTAACAAAACCCTGTTTGTAAATATTCCACCCATCACCAACTTTAAATCCAACGTTATCACATATATAGTTATATAAATTTTTTTGTTCAACTTTCTATTCTACTGCAGTTATCTATTTGCCTATTCCTGTGCATGATCTAAACTGTTTTAATTATTGTAGCTTTGTAATATATTTAAATATTTGGTAGGACGAGTCCCCTCACATTTGTCTTCTTTTAATTTAAAAAACTGTCTTCCCATGTTTATTCTCTTAGATAAACTCAAGAAGAATTTTCTCAAATTAAGAGAAACAACTACCCCCAATCCCTCCAAAAGACCCAAAACAACTTGTATAATTCTGACTGATTAATATTAAATGCCTGGATTGATAAGAGAGAAAACATATCTATATGATAGTAAATCTTCCTATCCATATACATGACATCTGGCTCCATTTTAATCAAGTTGTCTTTTATATCTCTCAGTAAAATTCTGTACTTATTCCTGGGCATTTTTATATTTTTTATTGATACTGGGAATTGGGCCCTTGTATACATTTATTTCCTAACAGAATATTGCTTGTCCATAAGAAAATTGCTTTGATGGTCCAGTTCATCATTAAATACAGGTGATGGATTTATCCCTGACAAATCCAAGAGAATCTATACACACCCATTACATCTAACCTTCTTTCTTTCTTTTTATCTATTATAGGTTTCCACTTTTTTCAGCTTTATTGAAGTGTAACAGATGAATAAAAATTCCATATATTTAAGGTGTACAAATCAAATTTATTTATTTATTTATGGTTGAGTTGGGTCTTCATTGCTGCGCATGGGCTTTCTGTAGTGTGGCACGCAGGGCCTACTCTTCGTTGCGGTGTGCGGGCTTCTCACTGCGGTGGCCTCTCCTGTTGCGGAGCACAGTCTCCAGGCATGCAAGCTTCAGTAGTTGTGGCACACAGGCTCAGTAGTTGTGGCTCATGGGCTCTAGAGCACAGGCTCAGTAGTTGAGGCACACAGGCTTAGTTGCTCCGCAGCATGTGGGATCCTCCCAGACCAGGGATCGAACCCGTGTCCCCTGCATTGGCAGGCGGATTCTTAACCACTGCGCCACCAGGGAAGTCCCATACAACTTGATTTTTGATATGCACATACCACTACATCTAATAAGACAGTTCAGCAAGATGGCTGCCTTCAAAATGAATACGCTAAATGGATAGCTTTTAACACACAGTTTCAATGTAACATTCCTATGAACAATGCTACATGCATGTCTGCTTACACACAGGTGCTCAAGTTTCTCTAGGGCATATATCTAGAACTAAAACAGCGAAGAGAAGCAGGTTGCACATGGAAGGCACATCTTCAACTTTGTTAGATGTTGTCAGACTGCTCTCCAAAGGGTAATACCAATTTAATCTCTCACTAGCAACGTATGACAGCTTTCATTGCTTTATATCTTCACCAACACTTGATATTTTCAGGCACTCTAAAATTTTCCAATATGATGGGTGTGAAATGGTATCCCATTTGAATTTGTATGTCCCTGGTTATCACTGAAGTGGAATATCTTTTTGTATGTTTATCAATTCTACTTTCCTATTCTGTGAATTGCCTATTCATAGCCTTTGCTCAGCCCTGAATATGAAACCTCCCTGCATTTATTTTAGTTTTATGTCCTTTAGTATAAAGTTTTATAATTTCCTCAGTAAAGATTATACACATTTTCGTTAGGCTTATTCCTAGGTGTCTTATAGTTTTTGTTTCTATTATGAGACCTTCTCCCCACCTCTGAATACATGTTTGAATTGGTTGTAGAAACACCAGCAGCTTTGCCAAACTGTCTTATTGGTCTGATAGGTTATCAGCTGGTTGTTTTATATTTTCCAAATAAGAGACAATTTGGATATTCCCTTCTAACTGTTATAGTTTCTTTGTTCTTTTCTTTGTATAATTGCAGTGGCTTGGATCTGAATACTATTGGTGGTAGCAGAACTGGTGTTGTTCCTGACTTTACTGGGAATCCTTAGGAAGTTTTGTCATTAAGTATAATGTTTGCTATACGTGTTGGTAGAAAATTTTTATTAGATTAAGAAAGTTCTGTCCATAGCTTTATCAGATATTTTTAAAAATCATGAATCAGTACTGAGTTTCATCACATGATGTTTCGGGACACTTTGGCAGGATCATGTATTTTTCTCTCCTAATCTGTTTATAGGATGAAATTGCTGATATTGGACCGCTCTTGACCTACAAAAATGACAATTTCATATGGGTTGCCCAATAAAGACAATTAGGAGATTTTGTAATGTTGACACATCCTTACCTTCCTGGAATCCATCCTATTGGTCATTTTTGTTTTAATGCACAGCTAGATTCAACATGATACTGTATTTAGGATTTTTTGTTGTTGTTGTTGCGGTACGGGGGCTTCTCACTGCTGTGGCCTCTCCCGTTGCAGAGCACAGGCTCCGGACACGCAGGCTCAGCGGCCATGGCTCACGGGTGCAGCCGCTCCGCGGCATGTGGGATCTTCCCAGACCGGGGCACGAACCTGTGTCCCCTGCATCGGCAGGTGGACTCTCAACCACTGTGCCACCAGGGAAGCCCTGTATTTAGGATTTTTAGATCTATGGTCATAAGTGAAACTGGCCTAATATTTTATGCTGCCCTTATTCAGTTTGATATCAATATTTCTACTTGTCCTATTTACATAAAGTGAGTGGGGAGATGGATACTAATTTTTCTCTTTTCTGACACAGTTTGATTATTGCAGGGATTAATTGTTTCTTGAAGTTTTGTGAGTTTACCTGTAAAATAGGCTAGGTCTGGGGACTTTGAGAGAGAATACGGGAGAATTCCAATGTTTTAAATGGTTATTGGTTTATTCAGATTTGTATTTTTTTCTTGATATTAGTACTTATTATCTATAAAAATTTCCATTTCATTTAAGCTTTCCGACTTTTTGTCTTATGCTTTTCCTAAACATTTTCTTACTGTTTTCATAATCTCTACCTTATCTATGACTATGTTCCTTTTTCATTCTTAAAATTATATATTTGTGGCTTCGTTATTCCTTGATCAGTCCTGTAAATTTTGTCTGTTTTACTATTTTTCAAAGAACCAGTTGGTTTTGTTGATATTGCTATTTTTTAAATTTATTTTTTTCAGTCACTTTTGCTTTTATCTTTAAAAGTATTTCTTCCACTCTCTTTGGATTTATTCTGTTATATTATTCAAGCTACCTAAGTCCTTATTTATTTTTAACCTAGGTGATACGTCAGAGATTAACAGAGGTATATTAAATCTTCCATGATGACTGTGACTTTATTAAAGTTTTTTACATTTCTAGCAATTTTTATTTAATTTATTCATGCTATGTTATTTGGCACATAAAGTTTTACTGTGAATTGATTGTGCACTTTATTAATATAAAAGAATTCTCTTTTTCATTTCATTATGAGATGTGAGAGAAGTTCTCACATTTATCTTATAATAAAGTGATTTCATTTTTCTGTGGTTTACCATCTTCTGTCCATTGCCTCCATTCCACTTTTTAATTGGGTGATTATGTTTTTCATCTCTTCAGTCTTTCCTCATCTCAGATTGCTCTGTTTTCATTATTGCCTATTTTTGTGTCGTAAATATAATATTCTCTCAAATCCTGTTAAGAATACAAATTAGAAGTTTTTAAAGTGTTTTTTTTCTTTGTTGCTTGCAGAGGGGCAATTAACTCTGACTCCTCAGACAGGTCCCCTTCTTCTGATCTACTGAATATTCACACATATCCAGTTCATTTTCCGGTTGGCACACCATGACAGATGGAAAATAAAAATGGATAATGGAAAGACCCAGTAGCTCCCCTAAGGGGGAGCAGAAGAGTTAAGCCAGAAGAGGCCATAGTAGGAGCTTCTCCTGCTCCTGGTACTAAAGCATGTGTGTGTGAGGGAGAGTGCATATATGTGTATGTGTGTGTACATGTGCATGTGTGTGTGTGTATGATTGTGGCAGCCTCTTCTCAAATGAGCTTGCCCACTCTTGTTAGGTGCCAGCCATGGCATTACTCTGCTTTATCCAGCTTGCCAACAACAGCCAAACAGAATCCGGAAAGTCATGTTGAGAGGGAACTGTGGCTCTGTGTGGTTTCTCAGACCCTGTACGCTTCCAGAAGAGCTAGTTGGATTGAGATCCGGCCCCTACCAACAGCCCCATGGTGTGTCCTTGGCTCCAGGCTCTGCTGCTCTGAGCTAGGTGGTCTTAGATGCATTCTTTCCTTGAGGTTTCTAGCACTTAATCCACTGGCAGGATTTCAATTCACTTATGTGAATTACACTTTGATTAGGCTCTTTCTCAAAATGGACCCCTTTTGGGGGGTATTCCATTTGGCAAATATTCCTTTAAGTTGTATGTGAAAGGCACCCTTGCCTAATTTCCCATTTTCATGTCCCTTTAGTCATTTCCATGGGAACCGTAGAGGATGTAGTTATATACATGGGCTTCGTGTGCCATCTTGAGCTGGGAGCTGTTGTCTTTCCACACTATTGCATTTAGAGGACTTTCTGTCTTGCAGATGACAGAGGTCGACATTTTGGTGGAGGCCAAAACAGAAGAAATCAGGTAGTTCTAGGAGATAAGCTGGAGTATGTGCAGGGGTGAGGTCTAAGAAATTTTCAGTTATTAAATATAAGGAAAAGATTGAGAGTCACAAATGCAAGAAAACAGTCATTTCATGGGTCAGAAATCCAAGAGTGTATGGAAGGTTTGGAGGGCTGGTCAGACGCAAGTGTGGAGGAAGTGGCGGGTCTTGCTGGGCAGGAAGGAGTCCAGGTATGCACTGGGCTTCTTGGGAGGGACAGGTACATCCTCAGGATTGGAAATACATCAGTGTTCTGGCAGATGGGCCAGTTACACCAGGGCAAGGGCAGGGTGCTCCTGGAGGTGACTCTGGGTGCCACCTTCTTTGTGTCACGGTAGATCAGAGTGACAGGTGTAAAGAGCATTGCCACTGCAGCTGACAGTGGTTGCAGGGTGGAAACTATAACCGTGCATTTCTTTTCACTCCAAAATAATTCGTGTCCCAGGTTCTCCCTCGGGAGGGCAAGGGTCCTGAGGGGAAGAGTTAGAACAGGAAACTACGTGATCTCCCTGGATGCCTTGCCCTCCCTTCCCCAGACCCCCTACTATGGAAGCTCTGGTGGTTACAGGATCGTGTGGATGGCCTTTCGCCCAGGTCAGCACCACAGCCCAACCTTCTGAGGAGGACACTACAGAGGCCTAGAAAGGGAGGAAGAGGCTTTTCGGCAAGAAGGTGGAGCCCAGTGTTCGAAGGCTGGTAGCAGGGCCAGTCGGGCAGGCGGCTGCAGAGACCAAGTCTGAAGTCTGGGAAGATCCCTCAAAGAAACACAGGAAATCATCTCCCTCTCCCTACAGCCCTGAAGGGTCACCTGAGGTCCTGATCCCTGGCTGAGCCCTCCCTGACCTCTGACCTGGGGATGATGCCCCAGGTCCCTCCCTTCTTACCCTGAGCGCCTCCAAAAGTCTCTCTTCTGTCTGTTAAGCTGCTCACTCAACCCTGAGGCAGAACCTTGATAGTGCAGTGGGGTATGCACACCTGCTGACTATGTCTTAGGTGCTACTTTGAGTCCAGGCCACCCTAGAGAGGACGCTTGGGCACCAGCCACGTTCCATGCGGCCTCTAGCAACCAAGGCAGGAGGCCTTCTGCTGGTCCCATCAGGCCACATGCACAGAACTGCACACACTCCCCTCAAAACCCGAAAACGGTGTCTCCAAAATAACTTTTTCTGCAGGGTTAACAGCATCCTTCCTCCAAGAATGTCTCTGCATTGTCCAGCTTTCCTCAATTCCACCTGCAGCACTAGAGCACGGAAGTCCCTCTGGCCGTGTTGGCCCTGGGTGTGTCCTCTGAGGCTCTGTTGTTGATGATGAACAAATGGATGGAGAGAACTGAGGTCAAGGGAGACGCCTGAAGACATGGCCATTGGAAAGTATAAAGTCCTGTCTATTGTTCACTTATAGGGAGATGCACACTGCATTTCTCTGTATGGGGAGCTTAGAGGTTGAAAAGTAGAGCTTAAGGAGCCAGATAGGAACCCACTCCCTCCTGGGCCACTTTGCCATATTCTGTTCTGTTTCAGGCATATCCGGTCCCAACTGGTCATCTCATGGTACTTCCTCTTGGGTTCAAGAGTAATTAGGTAAGAGTGAGAAATGCCTTCCAAACACACACACACGCCCCAGAGGGTGGGTCAAGAGTATCATCTTTGCATAAAAAGCACAGCATACTCATCATATCTACAGAGAGTCCTAATGGATGGGGATTATTTAATGGTTTCTCTTTGGATTTTCTAGAGTGGTGACTTTTGGTTGTTTCTAATGTCTAGACTTCTCTGGCTACAGGGAATAAAACTATATTAGAATAAGATAAAAAAGTTTCTTGGCCTAGGATGAAAATGGACCTACTCAGTATGAGATTCTCCTTATAATCCTTTTAAATAAGGCAGCTCTTTGATAAGTTCTCCAGTCAACTCTTTGATTACACACTCACGATGTGTTATTGGAGGTACAAATCTCACACACAAACACAGTCATAGTGTGTTCAATGTCTTAACAAGTCCCTCTCTATAACCCTTTCTTCAGTCCAAGTCCTTTCACTTCTTTCTCTTATGTAGATCTTTTTTTTTTTTTTTTTTTTTTTTGGTACGCCGGCATCTCACTGTTGTGGCCTCTCCCGTTGCGGAGCGCAGGCTCCGGATGTGCAGGCCCAGCGGCCATGGGTCACGGGCCCAGCCGCTCCACAGCATGTGGGATCTTCCCGGATCGGGGCACGAATCCGTGTCCCCTGCATCGGCAGGCGGACTCCCAACCACTGCGCCACCAGGGAAGCCCTCTTATGTAGATCTTGAATCCACTTTCTTCAACCCCACTGCTACATGCAGGCCATCACCATGGTACACTGAAGCTACTGAACTAGCCCACCGGTCACTGAAACATAAACTCAAAACATACACAAATGCACATACACAGAACACAAGTATGTACAGACACAGATCACCCAAACCAAATACAGACACAGACACAGATGCACACACATGTGGAAACATACATATAAACATATCTGTAGCCACACATATCTACACAAATGCACATATTCTATGAACTCTTCCTCATTTAGGTTGATGGTCAGAGTTCACAATGGAAAACCTGATCCACTAGCCACTCCAACTGAGTTTATTATGGTGATTTACTATCCAGACAACCCCTACTCAATCACATACATATTTGAGAGCAGTCAGCTCCTAAGAAACTCTAAAGCCACATTCTTTAGAATACACTCGCCTACCCTTCTCTCTTAGATTCTCACTTCTCCCAGATGAGTGAGGACATCTTGGGACTCAGGAGGGAAGAAGAAAGGTTGGGTCATTCACTTAGAGATAAATGAGTGTGGTGACCATACTTTTGCATCCCGTAACATACATACTCTATGAAATCTATCAGTGTTACCTTGAGGACATCTCCTTCAGAGAGTTCAAACGCCCTGGCTTTGAGCTGAATCCCCTTCCCCGGCTGGGTCTGGATGGAGTAGATGCATTCGTGGTTGTTACTGTAGTTCACAGGAAAGTTGGGGGACAGCAGAGTGCCCTGAGTGCCCGTGACTGAATTCCCACACTCAGCTGGAAAGAGAATCACAATAATCACAGATTAACGCCCATCAGCTACATCTGGAAAACAACTCACAGCGCTCGAGTACCTTACAAAGATGACAAGTTGCTTGCCTCTCTACCTGCCAGAGTGCCTGTTTATCTGTCCATTTGTCTGCCTGTCTATAGGAATGCTTATCAAAGTTTTTGTTTGTTTGTTTGTTTTTAACACCTGCCCACCTGTAGTTCTGTTACGTTCCTTTATTTCTCTCCTTCGATTTGTCTGTTTTTCTTCCGCAGAAATAGAAATAAACCCACCAGGCACCCTTTACTTTTACAGTGTTATGAAGCAGCCATTCTCCCTCCCACCTGTTCATATCGTATCATAGCAACAGAAATGACCAAGGAGGGCGTCAGGGGACGATGCGGGCAGCCAAGTGAGGAGGGATGAAGCCTTTCAGTATCAGAGGATACAAACGAAGAGGGGACAAGATTGAATAATAATTGCTAGCATCTTCCAAGCTTTACAAGGATCATTTCAGCCATTAGTCACAGCAACCGATCCCCATAAGGCAGGCACAATTATCATCCCTGTTTTCAAGATAAAGACCCTGGTACTTAGCAATTTAGATCAAGTCTCTCAATTCAAGGAGAGGAGGGGGCTGACAACTCAGCCCTCTTGGTCCTGGAATTTAGGGCCTCTGAGGCTCTGAAGAAAGTTTTGGCACAGACACATGGAAACCCTGTTTAATTCAACAGCTAATGAATTCACACCTTCCTCTCAAAATCTGTTCCTGCTCCTCCAGAATTAGTCATTCTTTCCCCATTGTTCCTATACCTCTATTTATAGCGGTCATCACAATTTTTTTTTGTGTGTGTGTGTGTGGTATGCGGGCCTCTCAGTGTTGCGGCCTCTCCCGTTGCGGAGCACAGGCTCCGGACGCGCAGGCTCAGAGGCCGTGGCTCACGGGCCCAGCCGCTCCGCGGCATGTGGGATCTTCCCGGACCGGGGCACGAACCCGCGTCCCCTGCATCGGCAGGCAGACTCTCAACCACTGCGGCACCAGGGAATCCCGGTCATCACATTTTACTTGACTTATTTGTTAACATTTCTGTCTCCTCCACTGCCCTGTAGGTGCTTTAGGGCTTGGTCATATTTCTGTATCTCCAGCACCCACTGGCTCTGCTCCATGCCTGGGCAGGACAGCAGCAGGGATGAAAGGGGTAGCTCAGTGCAGGGCATGTGCTGAAGGACCCTGCAGTTGGCTCTCTAGGGTCTTTGATAATTGTGAAGCCTCTTCCTGGACTTCCCTGTGGCAGAGCGTCTACCAGATCGCACCCTGATGGCTTATTTCTTGTCTGCACCCCCTACCCAAACTGTGCGTTACTTGAAGGTAAGGGTCATGCTTAACGAATCCATGAATTTCCAAGGCTTAGCCCAGATTGCCTGTAAAATAAATATTTCCCAAATGAATGAATGAATAAATATGGAGGACACTGACCTCAGAGGATGGCCAGCTCTAAAAATGATTAGGTTCTGGAAGGATAAAAATACAAGTCAGATGGCAGGCCCATTATTTGTCTGGACATATGGGGAGTTCGGAGCATATGTAGAATCTCTGAGGTTGGTGGTAGCACATCTGCTTTCCCCGAACCATTCCTCAGTGTCCCTATTCTAGGCACAGTCATTGGCTGGAAGGACCCTGAGGTCACCACATATTCAACTTTAATTGCCCTGAGCCTGGAGTGTCCTAGGCCACAGCAGTGTGGAGGGAGCATGTGATACAGGAACACTCAGAGCTGAGTCTCTAGTGGGCTTAGTTGTACCTCTGTGTGTTCTCTTGCCCCCAAGGCTGCTCCTTAGAACTTTGAAGATAGTGACCATGTCCCACCAATCAGTCCTCTGATTGGTGGGACAAGCCCTCCTCCCTGGGCCCTTTCCAGTTCAGGACCAGCTTCAGGTTCCTAAGACGTCACATAAGTCATTACTATGGACAGCATGTTTGTGTCCCTCTGACAAATTCTTATGCTGAAGCCCTGATTCCCCAGTGTGATGCTATTTGGAGGTGGGGCCTTTGGGAGGTAATTAAGTCTAGATGAGGTCATGAGGGGAGAGTCCCCATGATGGGATTAGTGCCCTTATCAGAGGAATTGACCAGAGCCTGCAATCTGTCTGCTGTGTGATGGTACAGCAAGAAGGCTGCCATCTGGAAACCAGGGAGAGGGCCTTTACCAGACACTGAATCCACTGGCACCTTGATCTTGGACTTGCCAGCCTCCGGAACTGTGAGAAATAAATGCTTGTTGTTGAAGCCACCCACTTTATGGTATTTTCTTATAGCAGCTCAAACTGAACAGGACAGCCATCATTTGTCCTGGAGGAGAAATCTCGTTTTTCAGTGCTTTAAACTCAGCCTGTTTGCAGAGTGCCCGAACGCGCGTAATGAATGTGCAGAGCTGGGGCATAAAACTAAAGGGCGGGTGGTGGACGGGCACCCTGGTGGCTGCTGATACTTTAGGTAGATATGTTTCTAAAGTGTGTAAGTATTCTGGGTGCCCTCTGATGAAGGTGGGCATTTGGGGAGGGGGTGCTGAGGGCTGTGCATATTTAGACATTTATTACTCAGTCACATCACGTGGGCAGCCCTCTGAAGCAGCTCTCCATCATCCCTGGGCA
This sequence comes from Monodon monoceros, assembly GCF_005190385.1. NCBI lineage: Eukaryota > Metazoa > Chordata > Mammalia > Artiodactyla > Monodontidae > Monodon > Monodon monoceros. Next base: position 154,437,524 of record NW_021703774.1, on the reverse strand, counting down.
TCACACAGTATTCTCTTCCGTCTAGGGAACGACATGTGGTGCAGTGGGATGAGCATGGATTTTAGACTCAGACAGACCAGTTATATCAACTCTCTGAACCTCGGTCTCTTCATCTGCCTCCATCTGGACAATAACAGCACCCACATAAAACTAGAGAGAATACATATATGAAATTTTATGATGAAAGAGGTGAACATATAGGGAGTGGCTAGCACCTAGTAGGCCCTCAACAAGCATTATTCCTTTCTCTCCCCATCTAACCTGATGAATCTACGCAGCTTATCTGCTTCTATTTGGAGCCCTAACTGCCCAGGCTCCGGGAATGGCCGAAGGCCCAAGAAGCTTCTCGGGAAGCATGTGTTAGCTGCCTGACATTCACAGCGCCCTCACTGTTCCTGATACCTCTTGCTCTCTGCCTAGTTCCTAAAAGGTGGTTTACCTTAAACGTGGGCTTTGACATATTTTTGCACCTCCTTCCTACCCTGGCTTGCTGCACAATAGCTATATGCCATCTCTGCCCCAGCATGACCCTCTCCTCTTTCCCACATGCCCAACACCTTTATGGGGAGGGGAAGGGGGCTGACAGTTTCAGAAGGGGCCAGTCCTTGGCCCCTAATGAGGCCTTTTTCCAGGGCACCAGGGAGTGTACAGGAGGTAGCGGGACCTGGCACTTGCTTTTGGGAGAGTTTCCAAAGTATCACGGGAGGTGAGCAGATGCACGGAAAAGCCAAACACAAGCATAAATGGAAACAAATAAATGTTCCAGAGAAACAAACAGTCATCTGCACTGGAAAGTGCTGCGGCTAATTCAGGCATCTACGACTTCTGTCATCCCCATCAGAAGACGTCTCGTTAAGGGCAGGGGCTGTGTCTTGTCCATCAGTCTGGGGCTCCCGAGGCAGAGAGGTAGGTCTGCTCCATCATGCGGGGCTCCCAAGGGTAGGGTCATGACTCTTGGTGCAGAATGGGGTCCTCTGGGATCAGGGCTGTCTCTTCCACATCCAGCTCAGGGGACCCTGAGGTCAGGGGCTGTGTCACCCTGTCACACAATGAATTAGAGCCCAGGACTGTTCATCTCCTTCTCAGCAGGGAATGTTCCTGGTAAGTTATTCAATTTACACCTCCAGTGCGTATGGCGACTGGGAGCATCTCCCGGGTGGGCATTCCCGTGATAACTCCAGCCTGAGGTTCTGCTGTGGGCTGGTGGTAATTAGAGGTGATTATAGTTGCTATGCGTTATGAATACATACAAAACAGAAGACAAATGTAATAACGAAAATATTGTGAGCGCCATGAACAAACAGTAATTGGAATAATAAGTTAAAGAATGAGTTTATGTAATGAGTTCAATGAGGCAGAACTTAGGACGTGTGTGTATCTGTGGTCCTGGATAATCCCATTCAGGAAAAATTCCCCTCAGAGCCACTTAGCTGAAGACATTTCTCCAGAGCAGAAAGGAGCTGCTAGCAGCCACATCGAAACTGAACCTACACAGTGGGAGTTACATGTGTGTCTGAATGTGTGTCCAGGTCAGGGTGGGTGGATGCTCTGGGGGATGGTTGCAGGAAAAAGGATAAACTTTGAGATTAGTTAATTGATCAAAAATGGAATTCTGCATCTATTTGTCTTAATGTTTCCCCTCTGAGATCGTAAAGGGTTATTGGTTGTTGGTCATGTCATCGATAAATAATGATAAAAAGGTTATTGGCAAAATGATAATAATATGGCACCCCATTGGTGTATGTAAATTACGTCATCTAATCTGGAATAAAGCCTGTGAATTGGATATTGTTATCTCTGTTTTATAAGCGAGGAAGCTGGAGTTGCTGGGGTCTGGTGGCTTGCCCAAGATCTAACAGCTGGTAAGTGGCAGAGCAGAGACTCACCCTTGGGCCCAGGTGACCCCACAGCCTGATCCCAGCCCATCTTGCCATCCTATTTACGACTGTCCTCTGCAGAGCCCCAGGGCTCCGTGCGGTTGTCTTGGGCAAGGCTGACCTCAAGGGCTCTCAAGACGCAGGCACCTGTTTCAGTCAGTGCAGTGCTGCTTTGATCTGTTTGGTATATTGGGGTTTTCTGTAATATTTAGCACTAGCGGATAGCAGTGAGCACGGAAGGTACTCCACTGATCCAGCCTGTGTTCCATCTAGCCCCATGGTGTGAGCATCGAGCAAACAGAGCCGTGAACCTTATAAATGAGGGACAGCCAGCAACTGTCCCCAGTCCTTGGGATATCACCCCACTTCTCTCCACCCTCTGGGCCTGAAGCTCTGAAAAGTCTGCTCTAGCACGCTGGCAAGGAGGCCGGCAGGACCTTGGGTCACAGGGCTCCTGGTCCCAACTCCATCAGCTACCTCTTTAACCTCACCACCCACTGCTCTCCCCCTCGCTCGCTCCAGACTGGCCTCCAAGCTATTGCTCAAACACCGAGCATCCTCGTGGCCTGGGGCCTTGGTACTCTGCTCCCTCTTCTCCCATGAATTAGCTCCTTGAATCCCTTCAGATCTCTACTAAAATGTCAGCTCATCAGAGAAGTCTTTCCTGACTACTTGTTATAAAAACCTCCAGCACTTTCTAAGCTGACCATCTTTCTCTGTAACCCACAACACTGCCCGACACACTACACATCCATGCGTTTACGGCCTATCTCCCCCCACCAGAATGTGAGACCAGGAGTGGAGAGACCTTCTCTGTATTGTTCACCTTTGTATTCTCAGCGTCCAGAAGCATGCCTGACCTGCAATGGGTGCTCCATAAATGAACCCAACTCCTGCTTCTCTCTCTCTTCCCCAGCGGAATGGAGGAAGTCTTTCTAGAGATTCTCAAAAGCTATCGGACCCTCATTGGACAAGTAAAATCAGCCCTCTCCTCAACCAGATGGGGATTCTCCATGGGCAAAGGTCATACCTCCTTCCTATAGGTGCACCCACACACCCCACCCAGACTTCTCCACAAGAGGCATCAATTAGCCATGGGAATGTGTGCTAAGGGTGGGAGGTAACAGCATAGAAATTGATTTCATCCTAGTGCCTACTGTGGACCCGCTTTGTAAAGGTCAGTTGAGGCTACAGAACAGCTCATGAAGCAGGCATTGCCATCTCTCCTGTACCGATAAGGAGGTTGGCGTGGAAGGAGGGTAGGCCACCCACCCAAGGTAACCGTGTGCTAAGACAGTCCTTAAACCCAGTCCTGTCGGCCTCTTGGCCCAGGTGCGTTCCACCACCTCCCAGCAATTGACTAAAGTCCGGCCAACCCCATTAGTGAAGCAAAATGAAAGCACGTGACCACCTACCAACACACCTTGGCAGAGGCGAGCTCCACAGGCGCCGTCTGCCCCCCAGGCACGTGATGCGGGCCGTGCCCTCCAGACGGTACCCGGGGAAGCAGGAGAAGGTCAAGGTGTCGCCTACACCAAACTGCAAGCCCTTCCGGATGCTGTAGGCTGGGACCTCAGGCTCCTCACAGGGCTCCAAGTCATACTCTGGAAAGGCAGCAGGAGAGCTGGGGTCACACACAGAGGATGGGAACACACAGACAAAGACACCACGGAGAAGAGGACGAGAGAGGAAGACAGAGGTACACGATACACACCGATGCACGAAAAGTAAGGAGAGGAGAGAGAGCCCGAGAGGGACAGAGACAGGCGAGAACAGGCAGGTGTGTTCTGGGTGGTCTGAGTGCCTCCAGACCACAAGCAGTGGGAGAGAGCACCGCCTTCCTGGAAACATGCTTCCCAGGAGTACTTCTGAGGCTGACCCTTCCCTCCTCTGTCCCTTCATCTCCACATGAACCCCAGCCTCAGGCTTGTGGACTCTCCTGTCTCTTTCTCCCCGGGCACCAAGCCAGATCAGTTCAATCAGCCTGGTTCTAGAGGTTCACAATGCATGACCCAGCCTAGGGCAACTTACATTGGGAAAGAGAATCCAAGTGCTTCAGCTGAAGCTGTGTCTTTGTAACACTGGCACTTGAGGCAGATGGCATCTATGCACCAGGGACCTGCCTCTAGTGACTTATATACCTCTAGTGATGATATAGAAGTACCTTTTCCCTCATCCCCAAGGGCATCTCCCTTCTGGGACACAGTACCCCGGGGCTCTGTGTGGTGGGGAGAAAGAGGCTGGATGAGGCAGACTGGCTGGATATGTCCCATCAGCCAGGACATGGCAGGTGGCATCTGCTGGAGGGACACTGTGAGGCTGAGCTCAGCCATGTCCCATTTCCTAGAGGTCAGATATCTCTCAGCCATCCTGGGGAAATCCATCTGCTGTCTCTGCTCCTGGCTGGTGGTGGGAGGGGGTGGTCTGGGAGCAATAGTCTGAGAGCAGCAGGAGGACTTGGTACTAGAGGAGTGAAGGGTCCTCTTTTCTCCCTGAATGCACATTAAAGAGCTTTCTTTTCAGGATTCCTAAACACAAAGATAAATATCTATCGCTACTCAATTAGCATTGGTGAAGCAGCCCGCACATGAGACCAAAACACTCCAAAATGTGAATTTCAGTCTCCCTTCTTTTTCTTTTCGATTTTTTTTTTTTAGCAATTGCTGTGGTTGTGAAGTAGTGCAAGTGGAATCAGAAGAAGAATCTGGAATTACTAGGGCAGGATGGGACTCCTGAGGTCCTCTAGTTCAATCAGTTGGGTTGGTCATGTTCAGAGTGAAGCCTAAATACCTTCACAGAAGGAGATTCCCCAACAGACCTGCTAATTCCTTCCAAGCCCACTCTAAGGAAGTTCTGCTGCAGCAGTGAGGTCCCTCTCCCAGAGGCTGGGGAGGGGACCGATAGCCATCTGCTGGGAAGACCAGAGGCTGGCAGCAGGGTGGGGGGTGGGAGGGACAGAGTGCTCAGCCATCACTTACCCCGAGGGACCCTCACATGCTTTACCTGAGAAGGTGATGTTGAAGCCTTCGTAGGACATGGAGAAGTCGGAAATGAAGCGGACCTGGGCAGTGAAGTTGCCGTAGAGTCCAGCGCTGATGGGCGCTGGCAACCGGGAACCGGTCAGCTGCCTCAGGGGCTGAGTGAAGCTGCCATTCTCCGTGATGAGGAGGTAGTCGTGGCTGCTCTCCAGGTGGAAGGTGTGGAAAGTGAAGAACACACCTGCCAGGAGACCAGAGGGTCAGGGTGATGACAGTGAGAGGCCTGAAGGGGCTCAGCTGCACGATGGGGTCTGCACAAACGTCTCCCGTTTGCAAGCGTCTATCGGTGTGCAGAACCTCAAGCTTGAGCATGATCAACACACACCAGCCAACCTGAATGAAGGAAGCCAGGTGAACCGCACACGCCCCTGCCCTGAGGTCCAGTCAGGGAGAAGGATGCTGCTTTCTGGTTGTCCCAATTTGAAAGGGAGATTTATGGCTAGGTCATTCATTCAGTCAACAAGTATTTGTACATTTATTGGGTACTTCCTATGGGCCAGGATCCAGGGCTGCGTGGGAGCAAGGGGATATAGCTACAGTACAGAGTGACAAATGCTGGAACCAATGTAGATCAGACTGCGCTGGGGGGCAGAAGGGAAAGAAGGGAGGGTAGGATGCCCTCACTAAAGAGTGAGCATTTGATTGAGGTCTTAAAAGGAGGCTTAGGAATTAACCGGATAAGAGGGGAAAGGGCACCCCAGGCAGGGTACTGGAGACAGAGCTGCTGTGGACTCCAGGGCTCTGAGAGCGGCACGGTGCGGCTGGACACACTAAGCAGGAAACGTCTGGAAGAGGGGCTGGAAATGTAGGCTGGGGCTGGACTGGATATTTTTCTGGAGGCATTGAGAAGCCATCCTATCCAGAGTGTATCCGATTTCAGGTTAGCAAGATGTTGGTGGCTGTGAGGAGGACGAAGTGGAGGGAGAGAGAACAGTTAGAAGGATGTCAGCCATGCACTGCGGGAAAGTGGATGGGGGCTGGCAGAGGGGGTGAGAGCAGGAAAGGGACATGAGACTCAGGAGGTGAAATGGACAGGGAACAGAGGCAACAGATGCAAAGGAGGAGTTAAGGGATGACGCGGAAGATTTTTTTTAATTTTAACAATTTTTAAAAAAACATCTTTATTGGAGTATAATTGCTTTACAATGGTGTGTTAGTTTCTGCTTTATAACAAAGTGAATCAGCCATACATATACATATATCCCCATACCCCCTCCCTCTTGCGTCTCCCTCCCACCCACCCTACCCCACCCCTCTACATGGTCACAAAGCACCAAGCTGATCTCCCTGTGCTATGTGGCTGCTTCCCACTAGCTATCTATTTTACGTTTGGTAATGTGTATATGTCCAAACCACTCTCTCACGTCATCCCAGCTTACCCTTCCCCCTCCCCATGTCCTCAAGTCCATTCGCTATGTCTGCATCTTTATTCCTGTCCTTCCCCTAGGTTCTTCAGAACCTTTTTTTTAAGATTCCATATATATGTGTTAGCATATGGTATTTATTTTTCCCTTTCTGACTTACTTCACTCTGTATGACAGAGTCTAGGTCCATCCACCTCACTACAAATAAATGAATTCGTTTCGTTTTATGGCTGAGTAATATTCCATTGTATATATGTGCCACGTCTTCTTTATCCATTCATCTGTCGATGGACACTTAGGTTGCTTCCATGTCCTGGCTATTGTAAACAGAGCTGCAATGAACATTGTGGTACATGACTCTTTTTGAATTATGGTTTTCTAAGGGGATATGCCCAGTAGTGGGATTGCTGGGTCGTATGGTAGCTCTATTTTTAGTTTTTTAAGGAACCTCCACACTGTTCTCCATAGTGGGTGTATCAACTTACATTCCCACCAACAGTGCAGGAGGGTTCCCCTTTCTCCACACGGTCTCCAGCATTTATTGTTTGTAGATTTTTTGATGATGGCCATTCTGACTGGTGTGAGGTGATACCTCATTGTAGTTTTGATTTGCATTTCTCTAATGGTTAGTGATGTTGAGCATTCTTACATGTGTTTGTTGGCAAGCTCTATATCTTCTTTGGAGAAATATCTCTTTAGGTCTTCTGCCCATTTGTAAAATGGGTTGTTTGTTTTTTTGATATTGAGCTGCATGAGTTGCTTGTAAATTTTGGAGATTGATCCTTTGTCAGTTGCTTCATTTGCAAATATTTTCTCCCATTCTGAGGGTTGTCTTTTTGTCTTGTTTATGGTTTCCTTTACTGTGCAAAAGCTTTTAAGTTTCATTAGGTCCCATTTGTTTATTTTTGTTTTTATTTCCATTTCTCTGGGAGGTGGGTCAGAAAGGATCCTGCTGTGATTTATGTCATAGAGTGTTCTGCCTGTGTTTTCCTCTAAGAGTTTGATAGTGTCTGGCCTTACATTTAGGTCTTTA